>NC_089017.1:19311380-19653228 GCF_963932015.1 Anas acuta
AGTCCTCTGGAATGGTGTCTGAAAAGAGGAAAATATGAAAAACTTTAGTATCTTCCAACGAAATCAAGGAACACTTAAACAAATTGATTATCCAACTACTTCTTTACATAATACGCCTTCTCTTTTGTTTACACACTCAGAATGGACTGGGACTAGTTTCAGTTTTAGCATATGCCACTGAAAAGCACAGACAGACTAGCAAGGCAGCGTGCGTGCTACCATGCCGGCCCACGCTGGAGTACCATCAATCTTCAGGTTGTATTTACTTCCACCCAAAAACTTTGTGGCTTCCACTCTTCTATTTGTATGAATAAAAGCAGACTGGAAAGGTGAAAAGGCTAACTTCAAAGGAGGCTCTAGCAAGGTGAGGAATCAGGCTCTTCTCCTAACTACCAAGTGATAAGAGGAAGTGGCCTCAAGTTGCGCTGAGGAGGTTTAGGTTGGATATTAGGAGAAATTTCTGCACTGAAAGAGTTGTGCAGCATTGGAACAGGCTGGCCAGGGAGGTGGTGGAGTCACCAACCAACCCTGGAGGTCTCCAGAAAATGTGTGGATATGGTGCTTGGGGACATGGTTTAATGGTGGACTTGGCAGTGCTAGGTTAAAGGTAGGACCAGATGTTCTTAGAGGTCTTTTCTAAACTAAATGATTCTATAACAGAAAAAGAAAAAAAGGCATCGTGCTGTGCACCCCAGATATGCTCATGGCACCAGCTTCTCTATTTCTCGTGTATCCTACTCCAGCTTCCCTGTGATGGTGTTCCATGCCACAGGAGCAGACAGAAACATTAACCCAGGGACCAGCAGCAAATATTAGAAAAACTTCAAAATTGGTGAAAGAAGCTGGAGCTGTGTAGGTCACTGTTGTAAGAGTGACTGCAGTTCTGACTGATGCTGTGTTTGCAGTGTCCCTTTGCCAGATATCAGACCATCTCACCTGGAGAGCCCAGAACCAAGGGGAAAGCTAACGCAGTACCCAAGTAAGGAGTCACAGCAGTGAAGCTGAGCCACCTGATATGGTTATTTCCACCCTGACATAGAGCAGGACTCTAAACTTTAAAAAAAGGAAATAAACACAATGTTTAGGAAAAAAGTGACAAATCCTCTGCTTTTTTCAGCTGTTGGTTTGGTAACTTCTTTGTTTGAGGCTCAATTCTTTCCAATCTTTTTATGCAACTATAAGAACTTATCCAAAAAATGCAACGATGCTTGGGAACTCCAGAGGCTTCCCTGAGTGGTTTCATTGAATCACTGTGGCGCCTGCAGCAAAGCCACTGCTTGCTCACTGCCAGGAAAAGTATCTGCAACTTCAGTGGCAGCTTTGAAATGTGCTTTCTGGGAAACCACATACTGCTTGAGACTCTTATCAAGTAATCTTTAGTTGTAAGAACCACAATCTGTCTAGAGGTTCCTCCTTCACTTTCCCCCTGTTTCTGCATGCAGCAACCTAGGAGCGTGGAGTGCTCGAGAACCAAGGTCCATCCCCCGCACAAGCTGCAGATCTAGGGCCTGTCTATGCTGTGTCCAACGCAGATCCAGGCTGGGCTTCTGGGATCCACAGAGAGCAAAGGAACTATGCCAGCTTGGGGGATCTCTCTCTAAGTGGACAGATAGTGCGCTCCCCAGAGCCTGAGGAGGATTCCCCCAGGAGGAAGGCCATCTTAGCATCTTCTCCACCCCCAGACAGGAGCAACCAGCCCCTAACACATGCGATGCTGAGGTCTGGTGACTGATCCCAGAGAATCTCCAGATTTGCTTCACCTTGCATTCGGAGCTTAAGGCATCTTCCATATATGATGACCTCAGTATATTGTGCATGTACAACCCTCACGGTTGGTTGGTTTTAAATAACACTTTAATTCTCCGATGACAGCTGTACTACTTAGTTGGCACAATCTCTGCAGCAGTGACTGCTCTGGGAGGAGCAGTGGTGGGGTGTTAGTTCCCGTCTGGCTGGGCTGCAGTGCGTTGCTGGTGTCAGGGGAGGCGTTTCACAGCTGCGAAAAACTTGTAAATGAAAATCAAAGGAGAAGATGCAAGATGGCTTAATCCGAAAACCACACTAGCAGTTCTCTGTGGCCACTTGCTAGTTGTTAGCAAAAAAGGAGAAAAATTACCATTACAGCGGTATTTCAGGTTGGACCAGATGATGTTTTCCTGAGAGAAGCAGAAAACTCCAAGCCGTCCTCCACGCATCGTGGTGTCTATAGTGACACCAGAGTCTGCCACTAGGTCAGAGCCTTCGTAAAATCTTGCCCTTAGTGAAAGCAAACAGAATTTGTGTTAGGTCTTCTCTAAGGCTGCAGCATTTATAAAAGTAGTGTCATTTATTAGTGCCATTTGTCATTAACAATCCATGTTGATTCTAGCCTTGGACATGCCTTCCTGCCAGCAGCTAGCCTAGGGAAGAAAAAGCAGTTCAAGCTCCTTGCAGTGCTCCTTTGCAGGAACACTGCTGCTCTCAAGAAAGAGCTCAGATGGGAGAAGGTTTTGTGTTTTGGTGATTTTTTATTTATTTATTTATTTTTTAACATATCCAGCAAAAGTCAAAAGAACATTTTACCCTGCCATCAGTCCTGTGTCAGTCCACAGCTGATCACTATAGCAGAAAGGGGAAATCAGGTTAGGTCAGCTGAAGAAGGCCAGATGGACTTTGTCTCATGCAGTTTAACTTTTTTTTTTTAAACAGGCAAAATTTCAAACAAACCATTTAGAATCTTAAAGCTGCTTCCCTGACTGTCAGATTTCTTTTAAAAATGTGAAAATGATTAATTCCAGGAACAGTTTTGATGATCTGGCACTTCCTTGTTACAGAAACTGTCAGCAAATTCCCAAATAACTCTGGGAATAGCTGCTCCCTGCCAGATTTCCAGCACATGCCCTGTACTGGGCACACTGGAGCCAGCTGAGCTATCACTGCTGGATATACCAAGTCCACAGCCTCTGGGGTGCCGGGTAAACAACTTACTGGATGATGAGCCTGGAGGGCCCTATTTTGGATGAGGGCATCATTGCGTTAGGAGCCAGTTTAAATGCAAGAAAATAGTGGGTGGTGAAGGGAAAGAAAGTTCCTATGTCTTTCCATAACATATGAAAAAAAAAACAAACAACAATTCCTGTTATGTTCCTGAGTTTATTTTCTGATTTGCGGAGGCAGTTCAGAATTATCTGTACAATGAACAGAGCTTGTTTTCTTCCAAGCTTCCATGGGAGAGGCTGGCTCAAGTGCCTTTTTCCTACGCTTCTTTGTAGCGTCGGAAAAGCTCTGTGAGACACATTATGGTCCGTGGCATCCAGCCTGAACAGACCACAGTGAGCTGTGGATGGAGTGCAGGCAGAGACTTGCTTTAAGCCTGACTGCATTTGGTTCGACAGATTTTGTGACACTGGCATTACCTCCTTCCTCAGCTACAGGGTCTGTTAATTAGGCTGGCTAGAGAGACTGCAACCACAGGCAGATGACTGCTTGTAAAGCAGTTTCACAAACAGCCTGGTCTAAAGGGAACCCAAAATCAATTCACTGCTGCCCAGTGGCTAGGGCACAGTGACTGACAGTACAAATGTTCTTAAATCAAACACGCTTACTCCAATTACTGCTGAAGGTGATGCTCTGCACCAGAAAAGTGGAATTATTACACCACCAAGATACTGCATCTCAGCTGCAAGGTGGTGATTTCTTGAAGAACAACTCACCTCCCTGTGTTTATTCTATTATGAGGCTGCAAAACCTGAGCTCAGGGTGATGGAGCAGTTTATTTTTTTCATTTTTTTTCATAATCAAGCTCTTCCTTCTGAATAGCGATCTGTTTTTAAATAACTTGTTTTTTCAAATAACAAAATGAGTCTGGTTAGCAGGCACTTAAGAGCATCAACAAACTTTCTGGGTACATGCTATGCAATCTCAGATCTTTCATATCGTGATAATTACTAACCATAGGATCACAGCCATTAAGTGGACAACTTTATTTCTGTTCTCACAGAACATAAAAGCAAACTGGTACAATTCCAACTGAAAGATCAAAATTAAGAAACATTGTAATGCATTGTTTTTCAGGTCAGAGGCCAACAGTACCTTGGAAAACAAAGTATTAAAGCCATTAAATGGCTTATTAGTGTGAGGCAGTTACACGTGGTACAAAACAGAGTCACAAAACAGGGTTGGCTTGCAATTGTCTTTCCTAGGAAAAGAATTGCAGGTAGAATTTCACAATTCTGACCTGTTTCAATGCTTCGTAACTGCAAAGCACGGATACATTGTGGCTTCTCAGATTCCCACTTACATTAGGTGTTGAGCACAGTTTAAACAGAAATACAACCTGTAGTTACCTTAGCAATCCTTTCCTGTCTTACCTGATATATCCAATCTGGGGTCTGTGCTGCAAGAACCAGCGGTAGGAGACTTTGTCCTTCCACCCTACGTTCCGGGGGTCCTTCCACAGCAGTCTGACCTGGTCGCTGGTGTCCCCCGTGTGCCAGAGGGAGTTGCGGAGGTGCTCACCAGGGCCTGTCTTTGATTTCACAGCCTGCAGAAACATAATTTTCCAGTGCTGACCACAGAGGTATGTTGTTTCCAGGAGCTCCAAGTCTTTTGTAGTGGGGAGGTCTGCAGAAGCACCCTCCCTCCCACTCACAAGCCCATAACTGCCTTCATAACTACAGCTAGTGCTTGCACAGATAATAAGTGAGCACTTGGGACTAAGGAGAAGCAAGCAACCTGACCAGTTACAGTCAGAGGATAATCAGAGACTAAATGCTCCAGCTGATGAGCAGGGGCAGGACTGGCGATGGAGTTCCTTACAAAACAGCGCTGTTAGCAGGGCTGAGTGGCAGCAGTCTGACCGCAGATTTGATGCCCACAGCAGGGGGAGAACAGCGGTTGGGCAGCACTGCTGACACACAGCCCAGTGGCTTGGCCACAGCAGAGCTGCCAACACGCAGCACGAGGTCTGTCGGCTGTCAGGGTGGCACTGCCAGGCTGTGACCACCGTGTCCCCAGCTAGGAGGCAGGACCGGTACCTTTAGCTGAATGCCGGGCTCTGCCACAGCTCTGAAGGGAGTCGCCTGCCAGTACGTCTGCTCCGTCTGTTTCCACATTACCACGTAAAAGCTAGAGCTGTCTTGATAGCCAAAAATAAAACCAGCGTAGTCATCATCTGTCACTGTGTTCACGTGGAAAGTGCCCTCGAAGTCGACACCATTAAAAGCTGTGTAACCTAAGAGGACACACAGGTTAAAACCAAGCCTGCAGACAACACGTTTGCATGCCAAAAGATTTTCTACTGTAAAGCCTGAATCTCAGAAGAGGGGCACATACCAACAGCAAGGCCAGGATCACTGTTCATGGTCTGCACGATTTCCATGCCCTGTAAGATTAAATTCAGGGTGGTTAGTGTGCGTGACGAATTGGGTTGGCTAAGCCTGTCAAGCCCCTTCTGGCCTCCTGCTAGCACCCCCTCCATCCATCTCCTCCTTTGGCTCATAACATGTCTGTAACACTTGTAGCTCTGAATTAAAATGAGAGCTATAATCAAATCCTAATGTTTCAGCTGCTTGTGCGCACAGAGGCAGGAAGGATTTTTCTCTTCCCACTGCAGGACTGAATTTACTGGTATTCTGGTACTTTCCCTCCCTCTCCCAATTCTCCTGAAATCACCAAACCTGGGCAGAATTGGAGATGGGACTGAAAAAAACAAATGAGGGAAGAGGGCTTTTGCAAAGCTTAGCTCACAGAATTTGACAACAGACTTTAAGACTAAACTGACTGCCAGGACTGGCCTAAGGAAGGCTTATGTATTTCAGCTCCACTTGGCAGTGGGAGTCAAATGTGCATTCCTTGCGACTCTGAACACATTCACCTCCTGAAGACTAAAATGTGTCAGTGTAAATAACATTTACTGGACTCTATCTAGGAGTAAATGCTCTGCTATATGGCAGCTCAGACTTTCAAACAATAGAAAGGACTCATGAGACTTCGTTATTTCATCAGGATGACACAAAAGTCTCATGTTTGCCATCTTGGCAGCAGTGAAATCCACCCAGCACAAGTCAACCAGCTTGTAGTTATTTTAGTTCATTAGCAGCATCAAGCTTCAAGCTGTCACGCACTGAAGGAAAAGTTGTTTCACTGTAACACCTGTAAAACAGTCAGCCAACAAGCAATTTCCATTTCTCACTTGTTTGTGAGAGGTCCAGCAATTATAGAGACAGTTTTACTGTGCCTTTCAGATGATCTTTCTCAGCCAGGTGACAAAGACCAGAGAGATGTATTTTTACCTGGTTCAGAACCACCCAGTTGGGATCAATCTGCGCATCTCCCTCCGGGTCCAGCACTACTGTCTGGTAGGCTCTAAAGTCTGTCAAGGTGATCTCCGCGTTCTCAGGGCAGACGTCGATCCGATCAATTACTGTATCCTGGTCAAAATCAGACTCGCAGATATCCCCAACTCCATCACCTGTATGCAGCAGAGAAGCGAGAGCAGATTCATGGTGTAGCAGGAATCCACACCTGGCCTAGTCACTGCACCAGGGTGTCCAAGGAGCAGGTGAATGGAGTCTCAGCCCTGATGACCAAAAAAAATCCCTGGGGTGGGACCCAAGGAGCTCTGTCTTGGCCAAAGGCACAGTCCTGGGACACAGTGCTGTGCAGGGAGTGTATGTACACGTGGTGACTGGGGCAGGTTAAGTGTGTGTGTTGGGGAAAAACATGGTACTATAAGCACCAAATCAGCTACTGAAAGCCCAGCTTACCATTGTCATCTTCCTGCCCTGGGTTGGGGACCAGCCTGCAGTTGTCAGGGCCAGGGGGCAGGAGGTCAGGAATGCCATCGTTATCATCATCCTCATCACACTCGTCACCCAGCCCGTCCTTATCGGTGTCCAGCTGGGAGCTGTTAATGATGGTGGGGCAGTTGTCTGTGCTGTCCTGGTGCCCGTCACCATCGCTGCAAGCACGGAGACAAAGAGAAACAAACAGCACACTGGCATCAGCTCCTGCCTCTGCATGGGGGACAGCACCTGTATCTGAAGGGGACCTGCACCAGGGGCCCCCCTGGAGCTGGCAAACAGAGAAGGAGGACGTTGTGACCTGGTGTCACTTAGGCAGCTGAACAGCAAAGAGACAAGGAACAATCAGGCCATACAGTAAGGTGGCAGAGGAAGAAGGCTACCCAGATGAGGAAAACAGAAGAAAGCCTTACAGGGAGTGGGAAAAGATTCCACAGCCAGGATCCCAAATGACACGCGCTCCTAACAAGCACCTAAAGCACACCCAACAAGTGCCGTGTCACCAACCAAAAGGCACTCAGGAGACACAGTAAGAGGTCAACAGTCGGCATCTCTGCCCATAACATCCACAAGTGTCTCGGTGCTCATGAATGCGTGAGTGTGAGTGAAATCTGTGAAAGAATCTGTGTGAGCAACAGAAATCAGACTCGTTTTTTTTTTTTTTTTTAAAAAAAAAGCACCACTTTCAACCTCCTGCATACCACATCTTGTTACGTTACTATCCCATGGGTAGCTGAGCAGTAAGGAGTCTGCAGCTCCCAAGCACAACAAAAAACATCAGGTGGTTACATGAAGAGTCACCAGTACCAGAGACACAAAGTATAGGAAAGGGTTTGGGAAGTTATGGAATGGCTGCCTTGTTTTTCCATTTAAAAGGCTAAGTACATCTTAACCACTGGGACAAAGAAAAAAAGAGGGCTTGAGGGGCTTGTACTTCTTGTTTCCAACAGATTTTTTTTTTTTTTTTTTTTTTTTTAGCCCAAGAGCTAAATGCAGCTGTTGTATTTCTAGGATTCTGGGCACACTTTTATGATGAGATTTTATTCCCCAGGGGAGGTGCAGGGACACTTCAGACATGTGCCCAGAGATTAGGATAAAAGCCACAGCAATGGCCTGAAGTCAGGTGTGTTTTGCACACACACCACAAACAAAATGTTTTCTGGCAAGGTGGACATATTTCCCCTCTGCAGCCTTTTGTCTAGCATAGGCAGAGCAAAAGAGGCTGCGTTGCAGTTTACAGCTATGCATATTCCCACCTGTCCCACCCTGCTTAAGAAAGGTGCTTTAATTTTAGATCAGAGCAACTAACGCCTACAAGTCCTTAAGTGGAAATACAGTGAGGACCATGCACATCTGTCTGTTGAGAGGTTAACCTCAGGCAGGACAACAGTATGTTCTACCAGGAGATTCTTCCTGCAGATTAGTTAGGTTTGAGGAAAAAAATACATGTCCCTTTTTGAAAACAGGAAAAAAAACAAGGCCATACTTAAGAGTAAAACAGCTCCCAAACACTGGGGGCCTCATCAGCTAGTGGTTCAAAACTCTCAGAAGTGCTCCCAGCAGAAGTGGGGAAGTAGACTCCTGAACTCATAGGAGCCACCAAGAGCCACAAGGTCAGACCTTGCAGCTTGGTTGCGTCAGCACAGGATTTATCACTTCCCTTTCCCCTCGCTTCAAGTGAGGAGCATGGGGGAGGGACTTGATGCCCTCAAAGGTGGTTGTGCAGAACCTGCTTCCAGAGAGGTGTCATGCAGTTTCTTGTAGGACATGCTCCCCTGAACAGTCGGGGCATGTGAAGGCAATAGAGCAGCCTTGCCACTCTTGCTGTGTCTAAAGCAAAGTGGTATATTTGGAAATGTTTTGTGCATGCTAATAAAGTTCTGAAACACTGTGTTCTTATGGAAAACCACATACCCCTTAACTGTGAAATTTCTGCTAAAGCAGAGAGAGGAATGCTAAACTGTTTCTTGTTTCTGCTAAAAAAGAGAGGAATGAAAAAGGAAGACAATTAAAAAAAAAAGAGAGCATGTTCCCTCACTACGACGCTCTGCAAGGTGCTCATAGTGTGATTCCTGACACTGCTATTAGTGTCATTTCCGCAGAAATTCATAGGAAGTGTGTGTGAACATGGGGCTGGAGTGAAGGGCTCCATTACCATACTGCTACAGGGAAGTGAACCAACAAGGCTTATAAATCACAACGTTGTTTTTGAAATGACCCCCTTGAGGAGGTATTAAAATCAAATGCTGCCTAATACGAGGGATAACAATTCTCCAAGAACCAGTAGAATGCTTCAGCTCACAATAGCCTGTTCTCTTCCCTGCTGCTGTCATAAGCTATAACACACTGTACCTGTCCTGATTGGTATCACACGAATCTCCAACCAGGTCATTGTCGATATCAGACTGCAAAAGAAAACAGAGGGAATTCCAGTATCAGCTGCTGAGAGCATCTATTAAAAAGGCAGTATTATCAAAACATAAACAATTAAAAATAAAAGCACAGAAAAATCTTTGTTTTGTAAAACCTATTTTCTTCTTTGCATCATTCATTTAACCAAAAAGTCAGTTTTATTAAAGAAAAACACATACAATGAATAGGCAGAGTTAAACTAGACTGGAGTAGTTCAGGATGAGCAGTTCAAACAAGATTCCTCAACAACTGGAATTAAGTACCCCTTACGTCTAACTGAGGTTCATCTCTTAACGTGGCTTCAAAAATCTACCATGTTTCTTTAAAGCTTCCAGCATTTAGTAGTTTCAAATGGTTTAATCAGAATTTAAAACAAATCAAAAGTCTAATTGACTTCTCACCCACAAGCAGTGAAAATTTTACGAATTAATGACATCTAAATTTGGTCCTAATTAAAGAAATACTGAATGTAACCATATCATGCCACTGTATGGTGTGTGGCATTGCACTTCATGGGACTGGAGCAGGCCTACGTTTTACAGTCTGACAGCTGAAGATATTAGTAGGGGAGAGATGTTAACAACATCCCAGGATATTAGAATACACATTGTGGCTCCTATTTTCAATGACAGAAGCAGATCAATCTCCACAAAACATCCTGAATACCTACTGATAAAAAATAAACACTGGCCGCCTCACTCTCTTGCATCTTTTTGGATCTAAACAGTCCCTTCCCTCAAATAAGGACTTTTTTTTTTTTTTTTCTGCCTGCTAACCTGGTTTGGGTTGCTGACTGTAGGGCAGCTGTCACAGGCATCACCAACACCGTCATTATCCTTGTCCTCCTGGTCTTGGTTGGGGATCCTCTGACAATTATCCAAAAGGTTCTTAATACCTAACAGAAGGTGGATAGGATGTTAGTTAAAAGCAATTTATGGACAAGGTAAACATGAAGGATAGTAAAAACACTATTCCTTTCCAGCAACTGTTTAATCTTGCAATGAAATAATAAATCTGCACAGCAAATCTTTCTTAGAAGTATATCCGCTCATTTAATAGATGTTAGAAACATCTTGCTGAGGAACAGCTTATAACCCAATCACACATACTTCATTAGTTACACACACTTCTTGTTCCCCACGTCATATTACAGGATGGAACATTTTATCTTTGTTATTACATCTGAAGGGCTTTGACTTTTTCCAATTCTTTGAAGCCTCTTACAGCAACGGAAATAATACATTTTGTAGCTCCTGAGCATCTGAGACAGGCAGAGCTGGATACTCTGGGACATGTTCACATCTTTAAGGAGTTACCGAATGACCAATGACCTTAACTTATACATGAAACAAAGCTCAATTTATCTGTTATAAAGCATTCGGTGCTTCAGATGGAGACTAAAAGATATAAATTAATCTAAAAAAAAAAAAAAAAAACACAAAAAAAACAAAAAACAAACAAACAAACAAAAAAACAACTTCCAAACAGAGGTTTAATGAAGAAAGACAACATGTTACATTACACTTAGCAGCTGTTAGCAGGAAGTTTCTAATGCACAGCATTTTCTGGGTCAATTTCAAGAACATCAGAGAAGCTGTAAGTGAAGAATTACCAACCATCGCCATCCATGTCATCATCACAAGCATCTCCTTTCCCATCACCATCTGTGTCCCTCTGGTCATTATTCAGGACATTGCGGCAGTTGTCACAAGCATCTCCAAAGATATCTTGGTCACTATTTCTCTGGTTAACATTGGGAGTCAAGACACAGTTATCCTGCAAGACATAGATCCAAATTAGGAATGAACCATACCCTGAATCTTTCATTTCTACTTTAGTGGATTTATATAACCCTTGCATTTATTTCTATTTTCATGAGAAATGTTTACTGTGGGCAGTTGGATATTTTATGTGAACATCAGCTCCAGACTAGATTTCACTGGCTCCCCCTCAAAGTTTTACTTTGAGCCACACCATGGAAACACTAAACATGAACACTGAGTACCATAAGGCTTTTATTTATAACTTTGACTTCTGATTCTCATTTTGGATGGGTTCACATGAGTAACCTGTTTTGATGCCCTGTCTTCCTTACATGGACCTTCTGAAAAGCTGCTGTTCAGAGATCTCGATAGGGCTCGTAGATGCTCTCAGTGAAAGATGGTTGCCCCCTTCTGGTAGAGACTCAAACAAAAGGAAAACACTTGGAAAAATAGGATTTTTGATGAAAAAAAATGTACAAGTCTTACTCTTTTGTCATACAAGCTGCTATTGACTTTATCTTCCCCTCAGAAGGCATACAGGGAAAACTGAAATTCAAAGAAGTGTAAACAGTCTCTCACATCTAGCACACCCATGACCTCACACATGTGGAGCAAGAGGCAAAACAGAGCTTATCAACAGTATGGAAGTTACCTGATTGTGAAAAGGCTGAATCTGCATAGGGATTTACAGTTGAAGGAGGATTTAATATCTTTCATTCCAGAACATTAAGAAAATGAAGTTCCTCAAACTACCAGAATTGAGGGTTGCTCTCTGTGGCAAAACAGACTGTGATTGCCTTCTACGATTGCTAGTTTGCCCTAGCTCCACATGGACATGTGTACTCTGGACAGGGCATCCTTGCTGTCTTCCTTGCAAGTGCATGAAGAAATACCATACAAGGGTCTTTGTGTAGAATACCACACATGTGAGAATATGGGGTGAATGGAAAAGAGCTTTTACAACATGAATTTACACTCTGGTGTATTCTGCAGCAGAATCCCCACATGGAAACCTCTTTCTCTTTCAGAACATGATCCAAAGCTTTTTCAAGTTATTGGCAAGACACCCATTAATTGGGGGGAGGGGGCAGGGAGGTTGGATCCCTCATGAAATGTGGGGGGGGAGATACAGGGGCGTTGGATCCCTCATGAAATGTTATGTCAGGCCAAACTGCTCTTTAAAATGAAAGACACTATGTTGCTAAAGGCCATGTTATGGGAGAGTGTGAAAGGAGACAAGTTCTGTATAAAAAAAAGATGTAAAATTCAATGCTAAAATATAACATAGTATAAATTGGTGGGACTTAAGGATAGGTGAGGTAGCCCTAGTTTTTTTGGTATATTCTTTTTTAGGTCTAATAAAAGGGACCTTTATATAAAGAAAAAAGTAGGATTTAGAGAGCTGCTGACAGTGTTGTGTATGAGATAATCTTCAGTAAATAGTAGCAAGCAGATTTCAAAATCACTGCCTACTGCAGTAGTGTGAGATTCTTCTGTTTGCGCAGACTCCTTTACCCTGTCCTATGCACAGCACCTGGTCATTGGGAATGCCATCTCCGTCTGCATCTTCATCACAGGCATCTCCAACCCCATCACCATCAGCATCTTCCTGCCCAGAGTTCGGGACAAATTTGCAGTTGTCCTAGACAAAAAGTGAGATATGTCTGGTGTTCTATGGGTTAAAGTCACTAAAAATATAAAATTATCAGCTTTTCTACTATTGTTTTAATTAAACTTATCCACAGGAATACAGTAAACTTGAAAAAGGATCTAGTCATGTTTCTCAGCCCCCTTTATGCTCTGAATTATTATAGGAATTATTATAGAATTAAGAAAGAATTGCTTACCTTTCTGCAGCTTTCAGCAGGGCAAGAGAGCTCTTCATTTGGGTAGCCATCAATGTCAACATCTTTTCCACAAATATAACCATCACCAGCCCAGCCAATGCCACACTATCAATAAAACACCATGGTAGTACTACCAAAAGGTTAACGAGTCACGTCAGAAATATTTAAGAGGGAAATTTGGCATCAGTCTTGAAAATGCTGACATGCAGAAGGCACAGTCACTGCAGTATAATGAAGTACACCTCAGCAACTCTCAATGTGAACAGAAAATCCTTAATTCAAGCTCTCTGTATCTACAAACAGCCAGAATAAGCTAAGGCTTTATTTTAAATGGACTCTACCTGCAACACCTAATGATTTCAGTTGGAGCCATAGGTTTATTTCAGATACCTGACAGGAGTCAGTTCTGATTCTTCATCTGTGGATGGAGAAAAGACAGAAAAGCAGGACCTAGGCAGAATGTGCATACAGCATCTCAGCAAGGGACCCATGGTTAGGTGGGTGCTTTATTCAGTATCTCAAGAATAAATCTGCAACTAGAGGAAATTTTAGAAGAAAACTGTTCTGACAGTTACTCATTTTGCATCGCCAAAGCAAGTACATCTTGACACAAGTTTCTCCAAGCCAGTCAAATTGGTATTGTTTCAAAACAATCCCTAATTTGTAACTGAACACACATGCAGAGAATTTCATATTAAACGCTGGCCTCTCCTTAAAACAAAGACTTGCCTAACACAAGTAACATCTTTCCATTACAGCATGAACCTAAAATATCCTCATTTCTTCATCTTTGAAATAGATGTACTTAAAAAGGAGACCAAAGCAAGTTCCAGCAAAAGCATGTACTGTACCCAAATTTAGGACAAAGGACTAGTTTCTTGCTTCCCCTTGCAACATGGAAAAAAATACGTAATATACTTATATAATATATAATACATAATATACTTCAGTTAAACTCCTACAATAAGAGTTCGTATGCCATTTAGCGTTCTTCTGTTCCCAGGGCTGGAAAGCACAGTACAACCTACCTGTGCCTAGGATCTGTAGTCATGTTTGGAAAATTGCCAAATTTTGTCAGCAGACAAATACGGGCACTGTGCTTATGCAGACAGGATCCCTAATTACTGCTACACAGCTAAAAAGCCTGCATGCAGAAGAGCACCAGCAGAGGAATTTGCCCTTGTGTTGTCTTTTTACAGTGACGCTTGATAGTCCTTTTGAAGGAGACTGTAGGAAGTCTATAAAAGCCATTCCCCCTAAAATCTGATAATGCAAACACTAGCAGCCCACACAGTAAATATGGCACATAAGTATGGCTGCCTTATAGATGTGCTGCAAGGAGAAAAAAATTGCCACAGATTCAGTTCAGTTATTTTCATAACTGGTCTGGGCCATTGTGTTGCAGTTTGGTTGAAAACCCAACAATAGTGATAAAATGGCCACAAAGACTAGCTCAGTTCCAGGCTAAAAGAGGCTGTTTTGCACTGTACAAATGCATGAACTTATGAACTCACAATGCATGTCACTTCCCCTCTCCGTTCCTCAATGCACCGGGCATGGACACTGCATGGATTGAGGGCTCGACTTCTGCAGCTTCTCTCAGCCTGGCATCCCCTGACTTGGTCTCCTGTGTATCCTGATTTGCACTGGCCACAGTGATAAGAACCCTGTAAGAACAAAAAGTTATTAATCATGCTTTTAACAGGACTTTATTTTTTTTTTTTCAAAAAGCAAGTTTGTGAGCAAGACTCATGTCATATGGCTTATGCTGTGCAAGTGTAGTTTTTCATACCCTGATTCTTTTCCCACTGTGAACAAGCTTTCTTTCCACACAAAATCCATGTTTGCTGTAAAACATGCTCAACTGCTGAGACCATTTTTTTTGTTCCATCTGAGCTACTTCCAAATAGTCAAAACTTTGTGTCAAATTCTAAGCAGCATCTGATTATTCAGATTGGATGCTCTTATTTCAGTGTAAAGCTGACCTGACTACTTATCTAAACTGAACTGGGAACAACAAAGAGTGACAAGAAGTTCGTCTTTGTTTTTGCTCCATTATTTTTTTTTCAAACTTGAATGTTTTCAAGACAATCTGAGCTAAATCTTATTTTTTAGAAAGGAAATCATGACTCTAAGACAGTCATCTCCGTTTACACTGCAGTAAGAACATACATGCAACCTTTTGCAGTGATTTACCTAGAAACATATATGTATTTTTGAGTTATATTTGTGCAACTCTCTTATATAAACAAATGCAAAAAAAGCTAAGGCATGGAATTTCAGTTTGTGTTGGGACAATCACTAAAAAAGATATAAACAGATAAATGCTGATAAGAAGAGACTTTCTTCAAGCACTGAATATAGCTTTTGTCTCTCACATAAAAGTTAACTGAAAATAACCTTTCTTCCTTATAGAGAATTTGCATGCCACAATATAAGAAGGACATAAAATTATTAAAGTGTCCAAAGGAGGGCTACAAAGGCGTTGAAGGGTCTAGAGGGAAAGATGTCTGAGGAGCAGCTGAGGTCCCTTGGTTTGCTCAGCCCCGAGCAGAGCAGGCTGAGGGGAGGCCTCATGGCGGCCTGCAGCTCCCTCACGAGGGGAGCGGAGGGGCAGGCGCTGAGCTCTGCTCTCTGGGGACAGCGACAGGACCCAAGGGAACGGCATGGAGCTGGGACAGGGGAGGGTCAGGCTGGGGGTTAGGGAAAGGCTCTGCACCCAGAGGGTGGTGGGGCACTGGGACGGGCTCCCCAGGGCAGTGGGCACAGCATCGAGCCTGACGGAGTTCAGGAAGCGTTTGGACAATGCTCTCAGACATCTGGCTTGACTTTTGAGTGGTCCTGTGTGGAGGAGTTGAACTTGATGATCCTTGTGGACCCCTTCCAACTTGGAATATTCTATGATTCTATCAATAATTATTTTTGATATGTCAAAGAACAGGAGTAAACAGTCCTCTGACAAACTTGTCTACCCACCTCTTTCTGAAACAGGTGCTTCAGATGACTTCACCCATACACAGCGTGCTGCATGAACTCTCAGCACTGCCCCAGTCCAGCATGACAGAGAGATAACTTCACTACTCAACTGGGCATTATTTATTTATTTTCCTGTGTTCCTAGCTAACTTCAGTGCAATCTTTAACTTTATGCCATTTTCATAACTTTCAGACTGAAAGACTTACAGATTAATGAGCAGTACTGTGATCACCATGCAGATGGTATGGCCTTTGCAAAACTCAGCAGTATGTGCACTTCCTCCTAATGGACACCAGGGTAGTATCCTCGGGAGCCTGCTAAATTTACTCAGTATATTCTGTTCTATATCAAGCTCTGGTATGCACTAAACCAGACTTTGAGGCAGCATTTCTAGACCAAACTCTTTCTAAAGGAAGACAGGAGCAAAAAAACCCACGCTGCTCTGTTTGACAGCTGGCAGACCTCTTGTCGCCCTCTGCAAACGAGGCCTGACAGCCGCCAGAAGAGGGCTAGTCATGCAGTAAGATACAACCTGTGTGAGAAGCACTCCAGATACCCGAATACATACATATACAGAGAGAAACATACTGAATAGTGAAAACTGAACAATGAACCTAGAAAGACAAGGTTATTTGGAAGGAAAACACATCACTGGGAACACTGCTGGTAGCCTCTGCAACACCCAGCTAAAAAAAAAAAAAAAAAAAGAAAAAAAAAAAAGGAGCACCCTTACACCTGTAGGTTATTTTAACCCCTCTCTTATTATGAACAAAGTCTGCTCTATACAGCCAGCGGTAGCAGAAGAACATTTGACCCTGCCATAAGTTCAACGAATGCTTATTTGTGTCCAAATTGCTTCAGAGCCTTAAATTGGTTGTGTAACCACTCTGCTGGATCCTAACATCTTTCAAACCATTTCTACTCATGCTATGCTTGCTTTGCTGGATTTAATACTTATAGGTATTAAATGTGTTATATGAATTGCAGCTCTCCTCTCCTTCTCTCCGTGCTTATATAAATGGATAACAAATACAACAAAAAATATCCTAATGAAGTGGAGACTTTCTATAAAAAGAGCATTCAGAGGAACAGCTTGCTGCAGCAGTTGCTAGATGGGAAGAGATGAGGGGAAGCAAAGATTCAGTATTTGAAAGGAGTTTCCTTGCCATAACAGATTCATAAACACGTAATTGGAGGATGTGGAAAGAAAAGTTACTGCCATTCCTCATTGAAAAGGATATGGACACAACTCAGGTAGACATATTAATGCCAAATCAAGTATTGATTATTTCATTATTAGTCACGGAAATGGGAAGGGATTCTTTAGTTTTGATTAAGCCAACAAATAGATTGTATTATTCAGCTCTTGAATCAGAGCCAAGAATCCCATTCTAGCTTCAGTGAATTTTAAAACAATCTCTTTTTTTAGTAGTCACAAATGAAAAATTACTTACCAAAGTGTTAATACAATGGGAATTTGGAACACAGAGTCCATGCCCGCCATTCTGACATTCATCAATATCTAAGCAGATCTAGCAACAAAACAAAACAACATATAGCAAAAACTACGTCAGCTTGAGATCTAAATCTGAAGATAAGCCACCAAAATTCATCTACACTCAGAATGTCAGAGACATACCCCACAGGTTCAGTTTTTGGATGGATCTCCAGACACATACCAACCCCGAAGAGACACCATACAATGCAGGAAACTTCAGCCTTAGGATGGGATTCTGGTTCAACCATAAGAATTTAGATAAGAACTATGACCCCCTTGTAGGGCACTACAGGAATTTTAAAAACAAACAAACAAACAAAAAAAAACAACAGCAAAACAGGGCTTCCTATCACCACTCTTCCTAGTTCAGAATAAGTTTACAAAGCTCAACAGAGTTTCTGTTTAAAATTGATTAGATACCTACAAAAATAATGACTTTTTTTCATGCCTCCACAACAGTCCTGATTATCAGACTGTTAATACTCACATCAAAGACAAACAAACATAACCTAAGATCTTCTAACTGAAACGCTCCAAGCTCTGTCTAACTATGCAAGGTAACCATGGAATGACTAAAATGTAAATGAAATGTGATACTGGTTTAAACCGGCACCTTGCAATGGAGGTTCCTGCAGAGATGCTGCCACTCACCTGCTTATTGCTCTTGGCATAGCTGAGTCCCACGCCTTGCACAGTTTGTCCTGTATATCCTGGGGGACAGGTCTCACACCGGAAACCTGGAACAGTGTTCACACAACGCACTCCAGGGAAGCAAGGGCTGTAACGGCACTGCAAAGAGGAAAAAAAAAAAAAAAAAATCAACCAAGCACTGGTTCGCACTTCAGTAACATCCAGACCGACTACGTGCATAGACCTCTCAGTCAGCCTGCCTAGGCAATGCTAAATGCAAGTGTCTTCTGTTCACAACTGGCTTGCAGAGAAAAGTTTCAGGTATGTCTGACCCCAGTAGGTCTTCAGCTATCCCCATAATTTAAATTACAATATTCCATTTTTGCCTGCAGTTGACGCCCTAAGTTCTGATCCTCATCCTTCCTTTTGTTGGACAGGTTCAGCTCCCTTTGAGGATGAGAATCTCCCTAGAAGGGCCCAGACCACATTATCTGGAAAGCAGCAAGGCTGCAACCCAGAAAAGGTCCTGCAGTTGTGTTCTGTACACACTGAAGCAGCAGCAGTGTTTTCCCTTGTATGTATGCGGGCAAATTTCAGAAGTAATTTAGTCAGGAATAAACCACATGTGAGCCAGATGAACAGGGATGTGTCAGTAGCACCCACACATTTCTAGACCAGAGGCCCACTGGCAACCCTCAGCACTTCTCCCAACATACCACATACCCACAGCATTACCCTTGGACTGAAGACATTACTCAGTTCGTTACCTCATGTGGTATCACGGAATGGTTGTGACCCCATTTCCGTGGCCTTGTGGGTGCCAGCTCAGGAACTGCAGCCTGTATTGCTGCCTCTCAAGTATCATCACTAGCCAGTAGGTATTATTTGTAAGAGTACTAGAAACATCAGCATGTCATCATGCTGCTTATGGCTTAGATACAACAGTATATAAAAACATGAGAAAGAAATAAAAGTTTTTAAAATATGCCTTTTCTACTCCCATCAGTAACAGAAAAAAAACACATCTATAATATGAGGGGGATACAAGCCAAAGAAATCCAAGCATTTTGGACAGAAAGAACTGATAGAAGTGTGTCTGCAATTAGCATAAGGAAAATGTTAGACCCAGGACAGACATTTTGTCCCTATTAGAGAATTATTTAATGTGGATTTTTTATTGTAGCCAGGAGAGGGCACTCAAATTACATCAGAGCACGGCTGCAGCTCACAAAACACAACATATGAAAGTAATTTCTTCAAGATGGCAATGAGTAAGAGGGGCGCTTATTGCAGAGATGTTAACAGCCTCTGGAAGAATGACGGCAGCTCTTAGAAAAATCTAGAAGCTTCCCACTTTCTCAGATTTGCATGTGAACTCCTTTTTAAATGCCTTTTTTTTTTTTAGGAAGTACAGAAATAGTTCTATCAGGAGAAAGGTGTTATCCTAGAAGAGATTCCTAAATCACTTTCAAAAATGTATGATTATCCTTACAGTTTCAGCTAACTCAAACCCTTTATTACACAAAATAAGGCTATTATCACTTATCTCTTTCCTCCCTCTGCTTACATAAGCAAAAATCCACCTGCTACAGGAGGTATGTTCTGATGAACAAAATGCACTAGACTGGTTGGCATTTTAGTAGAAGTGTCCTCATGTATGCAAGACTGTATCTCTATGACATCATTTTGGAAAAATTTCCTTACTCTTTCTAATAATAGATCTACTCTACCTTGTGGGGTGGTGGCTTGAACTTTAACATTAGTAAACCTCCAGTGGGAGATCCTAATCACTCAGGGAAAACTAATCTCAAGGTTGGGACACTTCACATCAGTCTTGTGTTTTTTTTTTTCCCTACCACAGCTATTATGGGCAGAAATGCTCTAACACTGAAAATAGCAGGGAGGAGTTCTGCCTCAGTTTGAATATGGATCAGTAGGTAGACCCCTTTCATACTTATGGGCTCTATCTCAGCTGGCCTGAGTTTTCCACGATGGTTGCCTGGCATGGAACCCATGCCACAGCTGCCTCAGCTCTTCACCTCTTGCATTCACATTTCAGTTTCCAAATTTCCTTTTTTTTTTTTTTTTTTTTTGCACCTTCTGTTGCAACAGACACAGTTCATGCCATGTGAGGTAAAATAAAAGACATCGCCTACAACTCAGGAAACTGCCACACTCAACCCACTTTCTCCCCAGTGTTTTTCACAGACGTAAGTTGGGCATAAAGCAGCCTCTCTGCTGCTGGCCTACAGGAAGGAACAAACCCAACAAGCAGTCAAAGCACATCTCTTGTTAGCTAGGAGAGAGAAAAAAGGAATTGCTGTTGCTCTTTGCCATCATTGGGTAGGTACATAGTACAGACACAATTAATGACCTAGTTCCCTAGCCTAATACATCCAGACATTTTTCCACAAGAAAAAAAGAAAAAACAACAGTCAAGGGTAATGGCAAAAATCATCACTCAGAAAAAACATGGTGAAGTTGTAAATGGTTTGTTGTTTGTGTTAAGTATACTGAGTAAGTGACACGTTTCATTGAACACAGTTTTTATTTAATCATTTAAGATGTTGTAAATCTATTAACTCAGTCCTCAATACAAGCAAGCTCTGAACTGCTAACATATCATAGGAAAAAAAATAAATTTAAGTCAACCTTATCAGATTTCATCACATCCATAAAGAAGTAAAACAATAAGTGTTTATTTGCTGTCATAGATATTTAAGGTTAGGCTGAAAAAACTCCTCCAGTTAGGGGTGACTTTTGTCTCCTAGGCCAACTCAGGATCACTACAGTTTAAAAGATTCAAAGCCCACATCAACAAGAAGTACTTCTGCAGCTCTGCATATGACAGAAGTTACTGAATCTTCTTGTGGAATAGAAATAATTATGTCAAAAGTGCCTTTTTAAAGCAAAAACAAAAACATTGAATTCCTTTAAGTAATTTTTCAACCCACCAGGGTATTTCAAGTTTTCACAAGCATAACCTCCATAAAATTGCAGCAACAGCAAAATAGGGAGGTAGAATCAAATCAGAATGAATTAATATGCACACTGTGCATGCAGTCAGCAAATGCTACAAACAGCAAGCATCAGCAACCCATTGCTATATATGAGACAGTTGCTTTTTATTTTTATAATTCAGTGAAAGTCACTATTTTACCTCATCAATATCTGAACATGTCACTCCATTCCCTGTGAGCCCTTCAGGGCAGGGGCCACACTGAAATCCCTCAGCTGTCTCCATGCACCTGACTCCCCTGAAGCAGGAACTTGGTTCACATTTGGGTTTGCTGCGCCTAGGGATTGGAGTTGGAAAATTCACAGTTCCCAAACCTTTAAAGCAAAAAGAAGAGCAGTTTTAGTAATTGATAGAAACATCCATCATGGCTTTTGGCTGGCAAGAACTCTGAAGAGATCCCCAGGATGCTGCTCAGCAGGAACTTCGTGTTTTTGCACTGCATTGCTACCAGCTGTGCTGTGGCTGAAGAGACTTCATGCTGGCAACAGCCCAGCAGGTTGCTGTGTCCCCAGATGGTGAAAATTAAGGCAGTTTTGTTATGTTCCTGTGTTGTTCCTGGCTACACGTGGGGGCCCTCCTTCTAGGTTAGTCCTAGTACAGATCTGCTGCTGGCCAGGGTAGGAAATTGAAAGCCAGCGACTTCATATGGCTAGAAGGATGCCCAAAGGACTAAAGTTATACAGTATTTCTGCAGCTAAATCAACAACACCACAACTTTATAAGAAAAATGGTGCCATGGTTTTGCAAAAACATATTTAACAATATACAAATAAGGGAATAAAGAAGCAGCAGCTGGCAAACCACGGATGCACAGCTAGACATGTAGGCTAAGACACACAGAGACCAGCACTGGGCTAAAGCAAGATTTTCCAAGAGTGGCTGGTGCTGAATCCTGGTACCAATGCAGGGGCTGCATCTTGCAGTTGTAAAAGATTTTAAGACTTTTTCTTTGGCATTTGCACATGAAATGCTGGAGCCCAGCAGCATTTAGGGAATTTTGATTATCCTGCAAGAAGCAAGCAGCTAAGAGACTTGATGAGTTTAAGGCCCTTCTCTCCACCCAGTGAGGAAGTATTTTCTCTTTTTGCATTGAGTGCATGCATGTCCTACAGTTGTGTAGGAGTGCCATGCTGTAGTATTTGGAAATTTACTTCTTCCATTTAGTGAAAAGATGGAAACTTTCCTTTGGATCTTACTGCTGTTAACCAACAACAACATACTTAGATCCAGATTAGTTTCAGGTAGACTACCCAGAAACTGCCTCATCAGACTGACATACACCAGCTTCCACATAGCATTTCTGATTCCTCAGCTTCTACTAAGATTGTTCATGAGACAATTGGCTGGCAATGTCTCTGTCTCCAGGAACATGTGGCACACCTTTGTGGCAGAGTGAGAACTGACAGTAGAGCGTGAGTTGTCACTGCTTTATTTACAGGGTTGTTATACCCCATTAAGTGACTGGAAACTATGGAATAGTTGGAATATGGAATCTATGGAAACTAAAAGCTTTTTCTCTAATGACAATCTGTTCTAAATCTGTGACCAACATATCTGGAATTCTGAACACAAGATTTTCTAAACATACTTGTTAGAAACCAAACAAAACTGATACAATCAATATTGTCTTTTAAATGACCATACATCTCATCTGGTTGCCTTCTACAAGCAGCTCAGGAATACTCACCACATGCCTGGCACTCAGCTAGGGTATTTCTCAAAAAAGTCGTTTCTTTGACCTTGAGAATATAGAAAATAAAAATTATTTGGATGCAGGCAGCTCCAGTTTGCCAGAAAAACTGTTATGATTTTTCCCAAGATGCCACTCAGATTGTGCAACACATGTTCTCTATCTTGAAATGAGATGCTCTCTGTATTTCATACAGCTAAGAACAGTGATAATGGTTGTACTTCACTTCATCCTTCATCAATAGGATCTTTAAGAATGCCATGTTTAACACCAGCCATGCAAATCCAGTACTGAGACCAAGCAGCAACTGGAATAAATTTAAGTTCAGTTCTGTGCAACAGGCCTGTACCAGAAACTATCTGGTTATTTTTCCTCCACCGTGTCAAACACCTGAGGCAACGAACAAAATCTTGCTGCTTACTTGGATTCTCCACTGACCCTACTGAAGTCGCAAGCATAGGAGATTTCACACTGAAGTCTTTATACAGTACCTGTTGTCTCAGAAGGTCTTTCACATCACCCAGTATCTGGTTCATCTGCATCATCTGGCTCATCAGCTGCCTATTAAAATCTCCTGTAGGGAAACAGCAATGAAAAAGAGTGCACAATGCACATAACTCCTTCATTTGTCACGATCGTTTCTGAAAAACAAGATGGAAGCACCTTCAAAAGCCAAGGAGGCCAGTTGCTTGAGTCCTGTGGCTATACTTAGAGGAAATGTAGTATCTAGCTCCAATTTTTACAGAGGGATTTGAATGAAATCAACACTTTTCTGGACTGAACTTCAACGTATGCCACAGAAAGAGGCAGAGAAAGCACAAACTTCTTTCACACAGAGAGAAAAGCAGACTGTGATTTTTCCATCATTAATTCAGCATCAAAGCTCTCTGCTAAGATCTAGCAATACAGGCAACTAATGCTACCAGCATTACAAGATCCTACGAGGCCCTAAGTGAAACTCTAAGACTGTAAAGGAGTATTTTTGTGATATCCCATTTGAGATAGCAGGGCAACGCAGGAGCATGAAGCATCTGCCCATGCAACAGGAACTTAGGCTATGTGAATGTATTCCACATCACTACAACCAACCCCTGAACACTTTCCAGCATGAAGTTACCCGACTTTTTGAGCAAACTCATCATGCAGCTCTGACTATGCATCAAAAACAGTTGCTCTGGCCAAAACAGCGGTTTTAATAACTGCAACTGTCCATTGGCTTTTCTTCCAAAAGGCCGTTGCTCTGTTGCTCAGCCATTTCCACAGCTGTGTTTGCTTCTGGTGGGTGCAGAATTCATATGGACTGACAAAATATCCACTCAACAGGCTGCCAACTGTCATCAAAACTAGTTCTCAATACCAAATAGAAAATTAAAGAACTCATAGAAAAGACCAAAAGCTAGATCTGTACAGAGCTGTAAGGAAAGAGCAAACCTGACCCATGATCTTCACGCAAAACTCATATTTGTTAAATGAAACATAAATTTTGATCCAATGACAGGGAAGAATAAAAGAGTATGGTTAGCAGAGTAATTTGTTTGTAGCTCACTTCTGAGTTTCTTGCTCTCTCAAGCAGCTATTTGTTTACTTCCCATTATTTACTTCTCAAAGTCTGCATGTCAAAACAACCATCACAAATACATGCTGTTTTGCATTCTAAGCAAGCAGGATATTTTGATATTATGCCCAGTGGCTTCAGGGAAGTTTATTCACATATTGCTTTTCAGAGTACTAAGAGCCTGTATGAAAAATGCTTTTCTTAACGTTTACCTCAAAGTTTGGTACTTCAGAGTGTCTCTAAATGTTTCCAAATATTCTGGTGCAAGTTGTTCTACTCCTCATATATTACTTTTCCTTCATTTCAGATTTTTTCCATCAGAACACTAAAGAAGTTTAAAGACTCAAGAACAACCTGTTCAAGGACTTCCCTCTATTCTAGTCCCAGCCTTTTCTGATTTTTATTTGTGGAGGAAGATAGCAAGAATTAATTTCTGAGTATTTCAGAATCCAATCACAAACCCTGGCCCACTGATTGTCAGGACAGATGCAGGAGTTTGTTCTTGTTTTACCTTTTTTTTTTTTTTTAATAAAAAATATACATTAGTTATAATAATTAAATAAAGAATGGTCTAGGCATTGTTGACTGAAACTTGCAAAAAAAATCTCAAGATATTAGATGCTTCTTTATTCACTAGCATTTCAATGAAAAACCAATCAATTTTGTACACTTTTGAGGAATGTTGGATGTTAAGGTGGATTAAATAGGTTATACTGACACGAACTACATGTCCTGTTTACAAATTTAGGTAGTGGAGCATAAACAGATGACTAACCATAGCATTTCTTTTTCCTCCTACATTTAAAGCCAAGTCCTGTGGTAAGCCCTACCTCTAGCAGAATAACTGAATGTCCATGGTCAGAGCTTGGAAAGGCTCTTCAGAGAGCTGCTGGGCCACAGAATGCTGCAGAGCATATTTTGGGAGTGGCTTTTCCCAGGAGTTAGGCATATAGCTTCAGTATGTACGTGTGGCTATCTGGTTCTACCATGTAGTCACTGTCATCCATGCCCCCACCTGCTTAGGCATCTGCCCAGCACAGTGAATGCCCACCTCTATATTTTGAGTCAGTAACAACCTGACAGAATATCTTTCATGACAATTATTAAATTCAGAGATGGATCTGAAGAATTACTCTCTAAGAGGGAACTGAAGCCCCTTGGCCCACTTATTCTCTTCAGGTCTGAGGTCATGACAGGCTCCTTCTCTTCCCTGTATCTTCTACAGGCATTTGCCTGTAGCAGGTGCCCAGCTGCCTTGCTCAGATAACCAACCCATGCAGGGTGATGGGCCACTGAAATGCCTCATAGATCTACTGGCCCTTCTTCTAGTCCTCTTGGGAGTGATACTGGCTTAAGCACCGCACTGAAGACCATTCAGCAAGGCCAGTCCTGAAGTGTCATTTAAAGAGGTTGTGGTTACTTGGCCAAAGTTAGAGATCCAGCCATGATTACAGTAGTTGAAAACAGTAGTTAGCTAGATAGCAGTTGATGAGTAGTTTCTTGTCAGTCTGTAACCTACTTCCAAAGAAGCTTCATGCAGATGTTATACATGTAATTACTAAGAGGCAGGTTCAACACTAAACAGAAGGAAATATCTCCGCAGATGTGTAATGATCTTTTTGCCAGGAGACATTTGTTCAAGTCTGTACAGACTTATCACAGAAAACATCTATTGAGTACTGGGGGGTGCAGAGTTTGTACCGACTCACAAAACATCTATGCAACAGGCTACAAACTTGCAAAAAAGCCAGTTCTCAATACCAAACAGAAAACTAGAAACCCCTGAGAAAAGACCAAAAGTAACAGAGCTGTTTCCCACGAACTGTTGGGGAAATTCAGGGAATGCAACACTATCATTCCTCTCACTCAGACTCTTCCCTGTAGGTCTATACTGGTACACAGTAGCGAGGTGAGAAAAAAAATGATAACAAACACAACAACAAAAATACCCCTTGATCGCATGGGACACAGGATTTTTTGCTTGTTTGTTTTTAAAAACGTACTATGTCAAGTTCAGTTACCTTTCATGAACCAGATGGTCTCTTCATGAACCAAAGGTCTCTTCCAACCTGAGTGATTTTCTGATGCTGATTACATGTGGCACACTAATCTCATCTACCAAAGTCTCTTGCAGAGTATTTTCCTGCACATGTGGGAAGACCCAAATACATGTTCAATATCTATCTGATCATCATATTCTCAGGTCTCAGCTACACTGATAAGGTGCTTCAGCCTCACAAGCTGAGCATGGAGGGAATGCTGCTGCCACAGCAGTGAGCAATGACCAGACATGCAGCCTAACTCATGTACAGTTCAGGTCCAAAGCTCTGTTCATGATTTTCTGATTAACATGAAAATCGTGCTTTTACCAAGATACATATGTCTCATACCCCTATTCTGCTAAGCAGTTGCATTGCTGTTTTTTCTGGCTAAAGGCAAAATTGTGGTTATCTGATATATTGCTCCTGTAAAAGGGCACTGTGAAGCATATATAAAGCGTAAGGCAGCTGAGTTAATATTGCCATTGGAACATTTGCACCTTTTCCTTTGGTGGATTTGACTATAAAGACCTTGAATACATTTGAGGTTTTTTTTTTCCTTCTTTTTTAGAATAGTTTTAATATGATACTAAATCCACATGAAGGCTATAAACAACTGAATTTGAGTTGCCAGTTCAAATAGCTCAGCCAGGTGGAGACAGCCAGAGAGTGAAACTATATCTCTCTGTATTACTACAGTTCAGACTGATTAATGAGCAAAAAGACAAATGAGAAAGCTGCAATTTTGAAATGCTGCTCACAAAGATGTGAGATTTTCCAGGAGGAGACACTGAATTGCCCTTCCTGCATACGTGCAAGTCCCTGTTGATCTATGGAAAAAGAAAAGCAGACCTTCAATGATAAAATAGTTTAATTTTGGATTTTACTTTTTTGCCTGGTTGAATATATGTTAAGAAGCAAGAAAACAGAAGCATGTACAACAGAGGATTTATACAGCTGCAAGGCACAGCACTGATTCCTATACTCTTATTTAGCATCCAGAATGCTCTCACATAAACATTCTGCATCTTTTTACGCAGTCACATCAAATCTACTCTGATCTAAAGTAGCAATGCCTGTCCTGGAGGACAGGAAAGTGTGAGAGAAAGAGGATATTTCACATGGATTCTATTTCAAGTCTCGAGCTCACTTATTTTCTCTCCCCCATTGTTGTCACATATTAACATATTGCACACAGTGTGAATCCATTCAGTTCCCTCACACCCACAGCAGTAAGGCAGATGACAGGGACTAGGAAGGAGTACAGATGGGGTAGTCTAGCCTGGATTTGCGGCATTGAGAGGTTAGAGAGCATCCTCGCCTGAGAGTGCAGTCACATGGGACTGCATGCAGCAGAAATGCATGCCTGCAGGAATCCCAACAGACTCTGTTCCTTTCTTTCCTCCCTCCTCCCGTCTTGGTCTCCACAATACATAGCACAGCAAGAAAAGGAATTGGTTTTGCAGCAGATTTCTGGCCCAGCAGGTAAACAAATACGTCAGCTAACTTATGGCAGGACTAGTAGCTGCCTTGCAATGGCTTTTTCCACACAGATGCACAGGCTGTGTAACTGCAGCACCAACACACCCTGCAACCTCTTGTGCTTTGTCCTTCCCGTCTCCAGAGTGTTCAGGTGACCCACAAAAAACGACACAAACAGACTGTGTTCACAGAAGTATCATCTTACAAAATTACACTAAAAAGCCTCTTCTAATCATCTGACTCTCCTTCTCCACTAGATCATCAGTTCTTTATCACTGGACAGTATTTGTTTTCTCTCCAATTTGAGCCATTTCTAAAATATTCCTGGACTATTGTCATGGCTGTAAATTGGTCAAATAATTAGCATATTTGTCTATAGAGTTTCTCCACATTTTTAATATTCACCAGAATGACTTCTTTGCACTGGTATCCCCATGAACCACTTTAACTCCTGGTTGCAGGCCTTACCATTGTACTGAGAAGCAGGTTCAATTTGCTGAAGAAAACAGTCCTGCAGGTTCCCCACTTGGGCAAGCGTTCCTCCGGTTACCAGCTTCAGCTCATCCAGTGTATCCTGCAGTCACAACAAAAAGTGAGAGTTCAGTTCTGTTACAAGAATGGGAATAATGCAAAATATCAGAGAAAGCAGATTAATTTTTCAGAGAAGATCGGTACTTCCCAAGCACGTAGGGCTCCTAAGCCTTCCCTTAAGAAATGCCCATCACCATCCCAACTGTAGTAAAATCCCAAATTGTTGCCTTGCAGATTTTCAAATACCTATGGCTTTTATTTCAAACTCTTCCTTGCTTCCCCCCCCACCTGTTAAAATTCATAATCTCACATAGTGGGAAGGGTTGTTTTTGTTGTTGTTGTTGTTGTTTTTTTTTTTTTTTTAAATATATTGTGGTACACAATTTGTTGTTGTTGTTGAACTGAATCCAAAGCAGTCCTTCGTCCCCCTCTCAAACAGCTTTACATTCATATCAAGTATGTAAGCGCCTTGGTGATTCCCCATTTTCAAGTCTGCAATGAAACAAAGCTTAGGAGCAACCTGGGGGCAGAATGCCTTTGCACTTCCTAAAGCAAATTTTGCATTAACAGTGACAGAAGATGCTTGTGGAGGAGGATACTCTTTACCTTGGACTACTGATATAGAACTGACAGGAGGCTATGCCAATCCCTGATTGGGAGATGGAAGCAGAAAAGCCATTGCAGTGCAACAGATGGAGTTTTGACACTCAGCTGGCAGCACACAAGTTGCCACTTTTATCTTCTAAGTCCATGTGGCTTACGAAGAGAAGAACCACATAACCAGCCACAGGTTACTCACCCTTGCTCAATGGCTGTAAGAAGCTCATGAAGAGCTGCCCTTATTGTATCGGCTAAGAGCTTACAAAAAAAGCCAGAAACTGTGTTTACAATGAATTGTAAAACTACTACTGGGTTCAGTGAAGCTAAGGTTTCAGCTGTTTGATAGGGAACGTTATTTACATTTATTTCAGAGATCTGGATTCAGTGATCCAGAGGATCTCTGATAGTCCCTCCAAGTGCTCACCCTGCTCCCAGTTTTCCCACTCACCTGTGGCTTCTTCTGGAAGATGTGCAATTCTACTGCTGCTGACCTCTCAGGCAGAGTTGAAAATGCTTTTGGCAGGTCCTGAATGGCACCTACTTGCAGACAGTCCAGATACAACTCTATTGTGCTTGATTCCTGCTGCAGACCACTCAGCCACAAGATGACAGCATGGGGTTTCCCATCAGCCAGCTGGATGTTGCTAAAAATCACTGAGTTCAACCTCCCATCACTCTTCAGATAGCGAAGTACCACTGGAACAAAACACAGAATGACTATCAGAGGGTAGAGAATAATCCATGTCTGATCAAGAAAGATCCTGTGGAAATCTGTAATTGCTCTCTGGACATGGTAAGAATAAATGGGATGTGGACCCTCAAATTACCAGAACTCTTGTGTGACGCCCCGTTTGTAAAAAATTCCTGCCTGTAGGAAGTTTTCCACTGCTTTGCTCAAGCCTTTTTAACTGGCTTAAACAATGAAACACATCACCTTAAGGACACACAGTGCTAAAAAACGGTGATAAAGGAAGCAGTTATAGCTAGCAGCATGCAGTCAGCACTTTGGCAGGTACATATCTGATAGTCCTAGAAATACTTGGTAGCAGAAATGTACAACTAGAAAATCTGAAGAAAGCACAATTCCAATGAGATAATCTGCATTTTACTCTAAGAAATCGGATATGAAAACAAAAATGCAATGGAGAAAAGACACATCCCGCCCTTGAAGATGACTGATTCCCTTCTCACTCTTACTTTAAGACTTCTGTGAATTACGTATTTGATACTTCACACAATGGATAATAGAAATAAAATGCACCATCAAAACCTCAAGAGCAGCTAAACAAAAACTCTTATATATGGCATAGTATTTTAAAAATGTCTCCTTCCTTAGGAAATTGGATATGTAAGCTAGGATCTCCAAGCTAAAAATCTCTTAGACAAGATAGCTATTTCTCTCCACAGAAATCTCTCTCTAGCTCTCTGAATGCACACAGCTATCTGCAGAAACACTGAGCTGAGAGCATCCAGACAGCATATAACAATTCTACAGTGTTAAATAGATCTTGGTTGAAAGATCCCACCGATCACCAACTCTCCGTGTCCTTTATTTGCTCGTGGCAACAGTTCCATGCACTGAGGAGTCAAGCCGCACAGACACTGTGCACCTAAGCAGTTAAGTGCCGGCTCTTTTCAACATCTGTCTGAAGTTCAGAGCACTGCCACTATTGCATCAAGCAAGAGCTCACACATACTCTGATCTTCAAGAAATGCCTTCACTGAAGTGAGGACGACTAAAAATTGTGGATATGATAGAAGGAAAAAGCTCTTACCAGCTTCAGAGAAGCCATTAGTCTAGCACTTGCTGAATTCATGCCACTTCTACTCACATAACAAATTTTCTTCTCAACTTCCAACTACTAATGTACCCTCTGACATAGTGTTATTTCAGCTAGTAGGGGACATGTACCCAATAACTCAGAAGATGCCTGACAATCTTTAATTGCTAGGTCTAATGATTAAAATAATTCAGATTTATACCAGCATAAACAGGGCTGGCTATGTCTCCATCTTTCAATTCTACACTACTGCTAAAGCCTCAGCAGCTGTGATCAATATCAGGAATGTTTTCACTGCCGTCTATGTCAAAATGCTGCCAGCGCTGAGATTTCCGCAAAGGTGCATGAGGTCACCAGGAACTTGCTAAAAGTTAGCACTTATTGGCCAACTCAAAGATCTGGCAAGACAGAGAATGTTGCAGACATTTTACTTATGTAAATATTATGCACACTGGGTCATATAAAAGCAAGGTCCTTGGATCTGGGCCCGGCACTCATAGTGACCAAGTGCAGCAGTAAGTTAAAGGAGGAGGAGAGATGGTGGCAGGGCTCTGAACAGACCCTGCCAGAACAGTTTCAAGACAAGCAGCAGTCTGGCTTGGGTGAATGATCAAGTATTCCTTCCTCAGCCAAAGCCAAATACCCATCTGGTAAACTAGAGTAGGCTTTTTGAAGGGAGATTTCTGCTGGACCACTGCCTCCATAAGACTTAACCCATCCAAGCCCCCGTGTTAATTTTTTGCTGCTAAGATGTCTTACACTGATATTCCTGAGGCTCAGTGGCTCACATGCTCTATTTAGGAAACAAACTTTCAATGAAACTACTAATCCTGACAGTAAGTAGGAATCACCTTACAGAGTTGTTAAGTTATATTAGTTTTATACATTTACCACTGTTTGTTTTTTTTTTTTCCCCAGAAAGGAATTGTTCAAAAAGAATAAGAAACCCACGGACTTCGTTTGCAATTTGCCTCTAAGAAGCACATTGGTGTAACCAAAACAAGTTAAGCAGTTGCCCAGTAATTCAGATACACCTAGGACATCTTACCTCAATGTATCTTGCACCAATAAGACTATAAAATGGTGAGAGAAACCATGGCAAAAGTTATTACATCACGTAGGTAAGCTAATGCTGGGCTGGCGAGACCTCAGTATGGACTTAGCAAATCAAAGGGAAAAAAATTCTCACGAAGTTTGTGTTTTAAAAAGCATTTTGGTATTATGAACATATTTACTATCATGTTTACCACAACAAAAACAGAGCATCAGCAAACCACAGGGAATACAGTTTTTATATGTAGCATTTTAAAAGGTAACTGAGGCTGGCTTTGGGCTACTTAAATCAGACCTGGGTGCATAAGCAGAAATATCATGCAGAGGAATGCCTGTATGCCTCCTTCCAAAAGCCCAGATATTTAAACCTTACGTTTTGCTAAGATGCCAACATTGGCTCACCACTGAAGTGATGATCTCCACCCTTGAGAGGATCACAAACAGCCCCCACGCTCCATACTTCCAGCTCACGTGATAATCTTCTGGATTCAGTTTAACTTACTATATGAAGTAGCCATATGGGACACTTGACACTTCCAGAGAAATCACACGTGAAAACACTGTGAAACACTGCCTACTATTCACACAGTGCCATACGTCTTAAACAAGGTGCTCTAAAATAACAAGGAGGCAAAGAGACCTCCGTAGAACAGACTTGCTGTGAAAAGTCTCCCCATGTTCAACCAGTCCTTTACAACAGGTAGGTTACAAGAGCCCTACAACTACTCAGAGTAAAAATGGCACTAGTCACTGACAGTAGAAGCTTCTACACGTTGTCCATCTGTACACTACAATCCTGTCACAGACACTTCTCAAATACAACTCTAATATACTGAGGACAAAACCAAAAGAAACCATGCAACTTTCCACCATGAAGCTTCCTAAGTCTGTTAATTAGAGCATATCAGTAACTATCAGTCACGCACGTATTGTTGCAAGTTGAAAAGCTTGATGAGCTTACACTTATTTACATACACATGTGTACATACGTATGCATTCCTATATAACATTTACAGGCATAATTTTGTGCATGCACAAGTGAGAGAGGAATAGAGAGAAAGCATGTGTGATATATCACATATTTAGAAATTAAGTAAACAGTTTTAGGAACTGCACTTCAGTTACTGATATGACTGAGTGACCACTTCTTACCTGCCCTCAGTACAAACATAGCAGAAAAGTTATTATTCTCTGACCTCGGAAAGACTTTGATAAAACTGCCAGTGTTTTATCCAACTCACTTCCCTGCATTTCCCAAATAAAAGTTGTGCTTTTCTTCAGCACATAGAATAATTTTGCTGTATCTCAACTGACATTTTTGAGTAGTTTCTTATATATAGGCTCAGTCAGCTGCCTGACCATAATAACGACAGCAACAAATTATCATAGCAGTGGTGAAGTCAATGGAGCAACAATAATTTACATCATCTGATCATTTTTCACTGAACCTTAATATTGCAATATATCCTAGATATGGTCTAGAGAGTAATGAAAACTATCCATTTCTAAAAATTTACTGAAGTTTCTACTCTGCCTCCTAATGAACCAATTTCATTAAATTACGAACATACACTTTAATTCACCCAAAAGATCCTGTAAGTGCTAGGAATGTTTGTCTTGCGTAGTCACAGCTAACCTCCAGGGTCAATGGAGCAAGAACTGGCCTTTCATATGCATGAGGCAGCATGTGCGTGTGTCCCTCGCATTCCTAAGTAATAAGAACCAGTGATTGTCCCAAGGGGGAAGAAAAGAAGGAAAAAAAAAATTGACTCCTTTCTCCAATACTTTGCCCCCACCCCCACTTTCTCAGCATTACTCAAAGCAAGCTGCATGGTAGAGCAGAGATACCAGCTGGCTGTCAGGTCAGCCTTCCCTGCCCAGGAGCAAGCAGCATCCAGCAAGAGGGACGCAGCAGAAGGGGAGAGTGGATGTTGCCAACTCTTTTGCCTTCTGAGGGGGGGGGGCTAAGTGGACACAACCCTCAGCAGGAACGACTCAAGCACAAAGGTTAGTCGTGCTATTTTCAATGTCCCTCTGTGAGGCAGCAATAACCATGGGTCCCATACTAGTTTTACTCTACTTACTCCAAACAACTCACCTTTATTCATCCGTCCCACTACTGTAAACTCAAAATACTTGCTGTTTCCAGTTGATGAATACAGGCCAAATATGGTGGCTGTGCTCTTTGGCTGCAGTTTGAATGTTGAGAGCAAGAACACTTCATTCAGCGTAGGATCGCCAAGTGCTTGTTGCAGGAAGTTTGTTACCACTCTCTTGTTGGAATATGAAAGAAGATCAATAACTGAAAAATAAAGTTTCAACAGCAGCTTAAATACAATAATGAGCAGAGAATAACTCCACCTGCAAGTTGTTCATCCCCACGCCACCCTGTAGAAGATTGCACACTCTTCTCTATTTCCATATAGATACTCTAAAATTACACAAAATGTCCTTCCTAAAATAAGGAATATGAAAACAGAAGTGAATAATATGAAAATATTACAGAGATTTTGTTGCAACAAACTACCTTTCTGTGACTTTTTTTTTAAAGGAATTATTGATAATTTAGAAAAACAGAAATAGTCTTCAAATTGATGTTCTCAAATATTTCCAGGTGGGTCTCCAAGATTCACGTCTTTGGCAATGTACCTCAACAGAAAGCTTTTCAAACTATTTCTGCTTTCATAAATTCAAATGAATATTTTTATTACATTCAGAATCCAGCATCAAAATTTCAGACAGATTTCCAGTATGCTTATCCTAAGAAATATTTTGATGACATTTGCAGGGCATCAATTAAAATGCTAAAGAGCCAGGTAAGTAATAAGATATTCATAGCCTCCTTCTCACTTCACTGACTTCTGAGAAGATATAATATATAAATAAGACTCATCTTTCCCTTCTGGCACAGATAACAAAGAAAGACAGGCCTGACAAAAAAATAACCCTGAAGGCATAGTGAAATCTGTTTCCAATTTTTCTTTTTAATTTTTGCACAATACATCAGCAAAGAGTCTAAGTATTATACTCATAACTACGCCAGCGATCCCCCTCGTGGCACTGAAACAACAAGCTGGGTTATTCCTCAGTGTTCCTAAATCTGTGATGTCTCCAAGCTCAAACTATTACATGAAGCTTCTCAGTAAACTCTTATTCCAGCCTGCTGCCATCAGAGCAGTATGTACATTATACCCTTCCAATGAAGACTGATAAATGACTATACACAAACACTATTTAAATATACAGGTATATTTAGTAGATGCACACCACTGCCACTCCAACAGGCCTGTCAGAGCTGGGCCATCCTTTTCCCTCAGAGATGGACCAACCTATGAAGCTGGGACCATCCTACTAAACCAGTGTTTCCATACACTGTGAGCTGAAGGCCACTCAAGAGTGCTCAGAGCACAATCATACGGGCACATGGTCCCACCCACAGCCATATGGTAAACCATATTCCCTTAAATTAGACCCCATCTTTGTGCTGCTTCTGTTGCTCTTTCTAAAGCATCCATTCATTTGGACACTGATGTTATTTCCAAAAAAAAAGTGAAGATGTTTTTCCCTTCATCTCATAGAAGAATATAGATCATAGCTCAAGTCTACACCCATACCGAGTCCAAGGATCCTTGGAAAAGACCTTCAAGAGCATCTGGCCCAACCATTTCCCTACCACCAACGTCACCCACTAAACCACGTCCTTAAGAACCACGTCCAACCTCTCCTTGAGCACCCCCAGGGATGGTGACTCCACCATCTCCCTGGGCAACCCGTCCCAGTGCCTGACTGCTCTTTCTGAGAAGAAATATATCCTCATTTCCAACCTGAACCTCCCCTGGTGCAAATTGAGGCCATTCCCTCTACTCCTATCACTGGTTATCTGTGAGAAGAGGCCGACCCCCAGCTCCCCACACCTTCCTTACATGGAGCAATAAGGTCTCCCCTGAGCCTCCTCTTCTCCAGACTAAACACCCCCAATGCCCTCAGCCACTCCCCATAGGAGTTGTGTTCCAGGCCCTTCACCGGCTTCATAGCCCTCTCCAGGGCCTCGATGTCCTTCTTGTAGTGAGGGGCCCAAAGCTGAACACAGCACTCAAGGTGTGGCCTCACCAGAGCAGAGCACAGGGGGACGATCACCTCCCTGGTCCCGCTGGCTACACTATTCCTAATAAAAGCCAGGATGCCGTTGGCCTTCTTGGCCACCTGGGCACACTGCCGGCTCATGTTCAGTCGAGCATCAACCAACATCCCCAGGTCCTTTTCCTCTGCACAGGTTTCCAGCCACCCTGCCCCAGGCCTGTAGCGCTGCATGGGGTTGTTGTGGCCAAAGTGCAGGACCCGGCACTTAGCTATGTTGAACCTCATCCCATTGGCCTCTGCCCATTGACCCAACCTGTCCAGGTCCCTCTGCACAGTCTTCCTACCCTCCAACAGATGGACACTTCCCCCCAGCGCGTTTTCATCTGCAAACTTACTGCGGATACACTCAATTTCGTCACCCAAATCACCCTACTCAAAAGGGATCAGGCCCATGGCCTGCATGCTCTTGTATATTGTTGTTAAACAGCTAAGAAACATACCTAAGATGAATTGAACAAATTCTCTCCCCTTTCATTCAGTTCAGATTTACAGCACCCAGGACGATCACAGCTCCCACTGAAATCAGTGATTCAGACAGCAGTGGCGAAAGGCTGGGAATTTCAGCACATTTGGTCCACAGAAAGCAAAACAGTTCCTCAAACAAAAGACTGACATGCAACTCACTACTCTGTACAACACCATTTTGCAGGCAATAACCATTACTACACAGCTGTGTCCTCAAATGGAGCACTGCAATACAGCACTTAAGCCTGACAGGAAAAAAAGTGTGCTATCACATTTTGTTCAGTACTTCTAGCTCTGTTGGTCGATTTCATACAAAGCACAGAAGTATTATAAAAGTAATGATTAGACACCAGCAAACTTCTGTCTAACCTTACAGAAAAACGTGATTGATTTCTTTAAATTTGTATATTTAAATGAATGCTCAGACTAGTTTACTTGATAGCTGCATTCCATAAAGCATGCTGCCTGATCTGGATCCTTCAGCAGCATGTTACTAAACCCTCTCTTGTGGTGTCTTCATTAATAGCATGCAGAGGTGTGAGAATCTATCCTTTGCTTTAAGTTACACATGTGCTAGCAGAAGTGGCTAGCAGAAGAACAGTGGGGTTAAGAAAAGCTCATCCTCCACCCTAAGTAGAGCTGGCAGGCAGACAGCTCTTAAACCTTACAGAGAATTGCTTGTTTGGAAGGAACAAGATCTACAAGGATTTCAGATTTCATTTTTAAAGAAGAATCTCATCTTTTCTTTTCTCTCCTTGGAAAGGCAGACTTGAAAACAAACTGGTAAGATAGGACTGCCAAAGCTGGAAGGCACAAGCATCTGGTTTCAATTGATGCAGTGAGAGCAACAGCTTGGGCATGCCTGAGAGCACAAGTGCCACTGTGTGTACCCACCAGGTTGAACTCAGAACACTCAGCACAGACCAAAAATCTTCTCCCCCAGCTCTCCCCCCTTTCTTTTTTCTTTTTTTTGTTTGTTTGTTTGTTTGAAGGGACCAATTCACCATCCTATGAGAATGGTAACAAGAAGTAAGCTACACATGGACACTGCTGCAAAACAATCTTTGGAGATGTGACCGAAAACATCAAGATTAGCTCTCAAAATAGGAGCTAAAATACATGTCAGGAAGGGACATGATAAAAATAAATTAGTGACACAAGAGAGCACAGAGCACAAAATAAAATACCCTTATTTCCCTTAATACTGCTGCCATGTTTCTCCAGCTTTCAGAAACCCTCCAGGATTCTTCTCCAGTCACAACTAACCATGATAACTGTACATACGTAAATAGAGCTCCACCACTGCTCAGCACGTTTCAAAATAATTATTGACCCATTGGTCATTTTGAGTGAAAGCCCGACCCCACTGCAATGATTTCGGGCTGACAAGCTTACAGATTTCCCAGGCTGAGAGCCGGCTCTTTCACTGCCAACTGCCCTGCCAAAGTGGGTTTCTTGATTTTGTTGGAAAAAAAAGTCATTTCGTTGAAAGAAAAAATCAATTATGTTGAACTGTTTTTTAAACAACGATGACTAATTGTCTGAAATATTTCTAATCACGACGGATTTTTATGCAGGCTTTCAGAAATCACAGCCAAATTAACCTCTCTTGCAGCTCTGCTTCACCTGCCGAGCCAAGGGATAACATTAAAATGCCAGCAGCTCGCTTGATGCGCGCTCTACAGCAGAGCAGGTGCTGACCTCGTACGCACACCACACAGCTGTACGAGGCACGGCTGGGTTTAGGCAGCCTCTTTTTCCCCGTGTAAGATGCACTCTCCCACCTGGAGCTGCTGGGCGCGTTCCCATCGCCTCGCGGTTTCACCCCTCGCTCAAAAGCCGGCACCTCGCAGCTGCGGAGCACACTTCGGGTGCTCGAGGCGGCTGCCGCGCACCCCTGCGCCCCCAGATCCACCATTTCTGCCGATTTTCGAGGGGGCAGACGCCGGATGATGGAGCAGCGAGGGACACCTGAATCCAGGCGGGGCGGAGGGGCAGAGGCAGGGGAGCTCGGCAGGTACTTTGCGCGCTCCCCTCCCCGAGCCAGCAGCAGGGAGGCTCAAACCCAGAGCCTCCTGTGAGCGACGGGAGGCCAAATGAATAAAGAAAGGAGCTCTAGAGGCATGGATATAGAGACACGGAGGCTTACCTCGGGGGGCGGGCGGCGCGGCGCGGCCCGGGCACAGCTGCAGGGCGAGGGGCAGCAGCAGCAGGGCAGCGCCGCCATCCCACCCCATGGCGGCCAGGGCCGGGCCGGGCCGGGCAAAGAAGGGGACGGGAAGGGAGAGGAGGGTAAAAGGCAGGGCAGGACGGCGAGCTGCTCCGCGCCGGGACCGCTGTTTAACGGGGAGGGGCGGCGGCGGGCTGCCCTGGGCCGAAGGGGGCGGGCGGGGGCCGGGCTCGGCCGCTGTGGGGCGGAGGGGGTCGGGGTCCGCCCGCAGGGGGCCGGCTGGGTACGGCCCCGGGGCCGGTGGGGGTCTCTGAGGAGCCCTCGAGTTGGGGCGATGACACCCCCCCCAGGGTGTCATTGCTCCGCTGTGTCCCCTCCAGGAAACTCCAGCCTCTGCGCTGCTGACACTTCAAGAAGCGAGGGAACAGGCAAGGCAGCCCCCTTGGGGGGGCGACTCAGCCCCAGAGTTTGGGTTTGTTCGACGTACCCATGAAACCAGCTGGCAGGCAAGCTGACCCCCTCTGCGCTTTCTGCCAGCAAAGCAGGAGGTGTCCCGAGGGACCGGGTGACGGCCAGGTGCTTCTGCACGCAGTGAATGAACTAACAGCACGCAGCGAGCTTCCCGACCTGCTTGTGCACCCCTCCTCACCCCATGTGTCCCTGTGTGCCCCCCCAGCCCGCAGACAAACCTCTGCCACAGCAGAGGAAAGCCGTGAGGCCGTGGCTGCTCCCCTGCCAGCTTGCTGCCCGGCACACAGCGGGAATAGCCGGAGCTGTCAGATGCTATCTACATCACAAGAACAAGGGCAACAATGGGAGGGAAAATTTTATGTTAAGGAGCAAAGTAGGGTTGATTAGTGTTCAGCCACATCAGGTGGCGCGTACAGCTAACAAGCTCTGAAGAGCACAGCCCTCAGGGGGCTCATTGTGTGCGAGGCAAGACACAGCACGCTGCGCAGGGAAGGGGCTGCCTGCATGGCTGCGCAGGGCACGGGCGTGGGCTCCTCTCCAACACACGCAGTGGGATTTTCAAACACCTTCAGCTGGCCTATATTCCACCTCCCCTTTAGTGGCCCTCACACGTGGCACATACCCCATGCCGTTGAACACACTGTGCTCCTTAGCCTGTTCGTGTAAGCGCTGACCCTCCCCTTCAGTTGCCTGTTTTCTTTCTCTGCCTGTTGCAAGGCTGGAGAGTGCCTCCCCACGTAACCAGTGTGTCCCAGCACAATGTGCTCCCACGTCCTCACCCCACTGCTCTTACGTGTATGTCTCCACGCAGTAAGAAGCGCCTCGGTTTCACTCCCACCATCCCTGCCCATGTGGTGGAAGTGAGAGTATGATGTGGTGGTTTCAGCTGGCAGCAGCACAGCTGAGTGAGAAGAGAAAACAGAGCAGTGGGAGCAGAGCACTACAGAGCAGGAAGGAAGGAGTAGGGATAGAGGTAAAGACATGGAACAAAACAAAACAAAACAAAAAAAGTGGGGACTTACAGTGGCATGAGCTTCCTAGAAGGAAGTTTCAGTCCAGAACTTGTCCCTGAGCAAGAGGATGGAGACAGCACAGGATTTTTGGAGAGGCTAATACCTGGACCTAGAGCAGCAGGGATGTTGCTCTGCATTCTGTGAGCACGAAGGAGAAACCCTTAGTCACCAAAAAGCGTTCTTTGAAAACACAGGTTTACACACCTGACACATAAATGTCTTGAAGATCTGTAAAATCATCACAGCTGCATATTGAAGTATTCAGTGACAAGAGCTGACAGAAACAAAAAAAAAAATGCTAAAAGGATGGTAAAGTTTTGCTTTCACCTATCTAAGGGAAGACTATCAATTATTTACAACCATTTACCCTATAATTTCTTTATCAAAATGTAGGAAATATTTTCTTGTACAGTTCCCTTCTCTGTCAAAAATATTTAATACATCATTTTAACTTGTTTTCCACTCCTGATTTAGTTACTGTAGGGTCTGTTGGACTGATACAAATCATCCCTATGGGAGGAAGATCTTGTTTGTAGCATTATATACTCATTAGTATTACATTAGTGAGAGCCAAATTCTGTTGTTGCTCTGCCTGCTTTCTGGTTGTGCTTATTCACCAAGAATACCCATTGAAGCAAAATGTGGCAATCAGAGCATACTGCACAATAAAACAAAGCAGGGTAAATTCACAATATCTTTGTTTAACTCCATGTTTAAATGAACCTAGACAGTACGTAAAAAGGTTGCTGCAATTTTTCAAGTTTTCATTTCTACGTTCAGTTTTATTAGTAGAGCATGTTACAGACTGAAGGAGATTTTGTGTTCAAGCACAACCTTCTTTAAGGGATTTTCACAGAGTATAATATTTATCTGCTGTCTGGATGGGACAATTTGACCTTCTAACCATCATTTTCAATAATAACAATAGAATATTATCTATCACTTTTTTACTCTTCTGTAGAACAAACTCTACTGAAGAACAAACTTCAACTTAACTTATTGGATGTTAATATTTTGGACACAAAACAGGAAGTGGTTATTGGGCATTTTATTTTCAAGAAACTTTCACAGAACTGGTAAACTTTTATGAGGAATTTTATTACAGGAATGTAAGACTGTCGTTTTTTATATAAGATCTGCAAGTAAGTAAACCTCTACTGTTAAAATATTTGTCCTGCTTATCTTATGTAAAATGATAAAATTCTAAATGTAGAGAATACAGAGAAGCTGCCAATGTGATACTTTTTGCTTTGCAAGTGTCCATAGCTTGTTCGAATTCTAAGTAATGAGGTAGAGGATGTAGGAAGGAATCTCTACTGCCTAATTCAGATGTCATATTTTGCTCCTAATAACCATCAAGAGACTCACTGCTTATGAAATTATATGGATGATTAAAAGTCAGGATACATGGGAAATTAAGATATAGAAATCCTAATGCAAGTGCAATTTCAGGAAAGTACAACTCTAAGCCACATCCTTCTATACTTATGTCAACACTTATGGGTTTGATTCTGCCACATTTTCATTAAAAGGGTGTGTAGAAGATGACGTTTCAAAGTTTCAGAGGGTGTTTTGCTTTTTCAGAAACACAAATTGGAACCCCACTTTTTCAAGTCAAAGCATCCATCCACATACCTATTTACTTTTCATTTACACTAATAAGAATTCCACTCAGGCAACCAAGAGGAAAAAGCTCCTGGAAAGCTTCAGGATGGGGGAGGGAAGATGCAGATTGCCTTTTTTTTTTTCCTGTCTTTGCTCAGGACTACAAAACAGTGCAGAGATGAACTAGGCCCTAAGGCAACACAAGGGAAGTTTACTCTCCTGTTAACCTCTAAGCATTCTTGCAACCTGCCTTAAGGAGAGACATAAGCTGGTTTAGCCTCCATAGAGAAATAGATGTTGGGGATTGAGGCTGGTAAGAGCCAGTCTTGCTTCCATAGCTTGCCCGCCTCAGCGAGATGACACCACGGTGAGCAGAGTACCTGGGAGGACTGACTGGGAGTTACCTGCTGCTGAAGGGAGGTGAAGAAAGGTATCTTTTAGAACCTATACTTTAAGTACCTCTTTACAAGGGGAAATGTAAATTAGCCATTAGAAAACCAATCACTACTGTTAATATTCCCAATTATGTATTTTTCTGAGGAAAGAAAATGGGTATGTTTTTCTTCTCTCATGTTCCTCATAAACTGTAGTTGAACGATCTCAGATCCATGTGGTAGATTTTCTTCCTTGCACTTTCTGCCACAAACTTCACGGACATTTGAAACCACAGATTTATGAAACCACAGATTTATGAAAGGCAGGTCCTGCTTGACAAACCTGATCTCCTTCTATGACACAGTGACGTGCTTAGTGGATGAGGGAAAGGCTGTGGATGTGGTCTACCTTGACTTCAGTAAGGCTTTTGATACTGTTTCCCACAACATTCTCCTCAAGAAACTGGCTGCTCATGGCTTGGACTGGTGTACACTTTGTTGGCTTAAAAATTGGCTGGATAGCCGGGCCCAAAGAGTCGTGAATGGAGTCAAATCCAGCTGGAGGCCAGTCACTAGTGGCGTTCCCTAGGGCTCGGTACTGGGGCCGGTCCTCTTTAATATCTTCATCGATGATCTGGATGAGGGGATCCAGTGCACCCTCAGTAAGTTAGGTGTGTGTGTTGATGACACCAAGTTAGGTGCGTGTGTTGATCTGCTCGAGGGTAGGAAGGCTGTGCAGGAGGATCTGGATAGGCTGCACCGATGGGCTGAGGCCAACTGCATGAAGTTCAACAAGGCCAAGTGCCGGGTCCTGCACCTGGGGCACAACAACCCCAAGCAGAGCTACAGGCTGGGGGATGAGTGGTTGGAGAGCTGCCAGGCAGAGAAGGACCTGGGAGTGATGGTGGACAGTCGGCTGAATATGAGCCAGCAGTGTGCTCAGGTGGCCAAGAAGGCCAACAGCATCCTGGCTTGTATCACAAACAGCATGGCCAGCAGGGAGAGGGAAGTGATTGTCCCCCTGTACTCGGCTCTGGTGAGGCTGCACCTCGAGTACTGTGTTCAGTGTTGGGCCCCTTGCTACGAGAATGACATCGAGGTGCTTGAGCGGGTCCAGAGAAGAGCTACAAAGTTGGTGAGGGGCCTTGAGAACAAGTCTTACGAGGAGGGCTGAGGGAGCTGGGCTTGTTTAGCCTGGAGAAGGGGAGGATCAGGGGTGACCTTATTGCTCTCTACAGGTACCTTAAAGGAGGCAGTAGCGAGGTGGGGGTTGGTCTGTTCTCCCGTGTACCTGGTGACAGGACGAGGGGGAATGGGCTAAAGTTGCGCCAGGGGTGTTTTAGGTTGGATATTAGGAAGAACTTCTTTACTGAGAGGGTTGTGAGGCATTGGAATGGGCTGCCCAGGGAGGTGGTGGAGTCACCATCCCTGGAGGTATTTAAAAGACGTTTAGATGTTGAACTTAGTGATATGGTTTAGTGGAGGACTTGTTAGCGTTAGGTCAGAGGTTGGACTCGATGATCTTGAGGTCTCTTCCAACCTAGACGATTCTGTGATTTGAGGAGACAGGGAGGAAGAAGCTTTGCCCTTGGTCTCCTCATCTCGTTATGAATGGTAGACCTGAGTATGGGTGGTCAGTGCAGTCTGTTTTTAAGGCACAGTGGTATTTTTCTTTGTGTGGGAAGGATGGAACCGTTTTACTTGGTGTAGTATTTTAACAGTAAATAGTGCTGTGGCATGTCTGCAAAAATGAAATGCAGACTTGGTATTTTTAAATGTCTGCAGTAAAAAAATACAGTGAGCAGGTTGTTATTGTAACTTGGTCAAGACTGGTACAATATGGTCAAGGGTTCCTTATCTGTGAAGCCAAATTGCTGACGACTTTTCCTAACATTTGATGAAAAATCAGCGTCCGCGTTCCCGTGGAAAGCCGTAACTTCGCCTCAACTAACCACCTGGGGTTTGGCGAGGCGGCAATTTCACCACCGCAATGTTCACGGGTGGCGCTCAGCAGGCAGGGAAACCTTTTGGGTTAAGACCGGAGGGAGCCCCCCAGGGCCAGCAGCAGCCCCTCCGTCCCCTCACGGCCTCCGCCCCCTTCCCTCTCCCCGCGTCGCGGCCATGCGAGGGCAGCAGCGGGGCGCTGCGCGCTGCCGGCCGAGAAGATGGCGGCTCCCATGGAGCTGAGCTGCTGGGGAGGCGACTGGGGGCTGCCGTCCCTGCACCCGGAGTCTCTGACCGTCATGGTAACGGCGGGGGGACGCCGCCCGCCACCACGGGAGGGCGGCGGGGAGGGAGGCGCGGCGCCGCGGGGCTTGCCGGCTGCCGGGGAGGAGAAGGAGGAGGACGAGGAGGAGGAGGAGGAGGAGGAGGTGGTGGAGGTGGTGGAGGCGGTGGAGGCGCCCAGGGGCGCGCCCGCCCGATGTCGCCCCGAGGCCGGGCGCGGCCTGTGCGGGGCGAGGGTCCCGGCGGAGCGGGGGGCGGCGTGCCCCGGCCCGCAGCTCGCTGACACCAACAAAACTCGTGCCCTCGGTGCCAGTCCCGGCTGGAAGTTCCGGGAACAAAAATCCTTAAAAACCAGCCGGTTCAAACCACAGCGGGCGCAGGTGGTGCCGGTGGACGTTGCCTGTTTAACCCAAGTGGTCGCAGTGCTCGTGTGTTACCGTGACCCGCTCTTCTAAAACGCTGTCGTACACTTTCCTTGCACATGCCGACTTCATTTTGTGTTTCTTTTCTGCAATCTGTTGCAGGCTTATGCTAAATTTTCTGGTGCTCCTCTGACAGTGAATACTATAAATAACTCTTGGAGAACTCCAAAAGGTACCTTGTTTGCATTTCTATTAGTCTAATCCTCATCACTATAAATGTGGGTTCTAATTTCAAAGTTTCCTTTTCTTAGTTTCCTTGGGTTTTGTGTCCATGAGCAGCCCCTTCCTATGCTATTCCTGTATCCATTATACGTTGATAAACAGCTTTTCAAGTGTGATGGTTTTTCAGGGGTAAAATAATGGAAGACATAAATAAAATGCCTTAAAGGGCACTTTATTAAAATGTGTATGGGTGAAGCAAAGGAGAATCAACAAAGCAGGAATGTCAGGCATTTTAAATAGAGGGTATAGTGAAAGCAGTTTGCATGTTTATGTGATAGTAACTAGGCTTGCATATGGAAGTAGCGTTCTTTAATTATACATAATTTAACAGGCTGGTACAGTTGGAAGTAGAATATCAGCCCCAAAGTGTAACTTACATTAGCTGGGGTGTTTAGTACTGTGCAGAGTTACAGAGGTTGAATCATAAAAGGTGAGTAACAACCTAGTTGCCAGACAGGTTGAAGATATGGTTGAAGGTGTCAGAGGACATGAAGCATGTTGCATGCCTCTACTCAATCCTTATCTGTTTGCTCAGCATTTAGGTTATTGTCGTATATTCCAGAGAGGTAAAAATCACTGCAAGGCTAAAGTAGTCTGTCACTTTAACTTAATATGTCCTCAATTTAGGCACTACTACGTCCATGTAGAATTTGGCTCTCTGCCTCTTGGTATTTGATTTATTATGTTCTGCTAGCAGAGATTCAAAGAACAAGCTGGGTATACTTCTCAAAAGTTCTGTTGCTTTTTTCATAGTCGAGATACTTAAAATCCATATCAAGAAGCAAAAATAACAACAACAAAAAAACAACATCCAAATAATATGTGTCTTTTATTAATGAAATTTTAATAGTATTTTGCATCAAGGTCATCTTAGACTCATCATTGTTGTAGGTACTTCATGAGTGCCCTATAAGGTAGTTCCTGCTACAGAGATTTTTATAGTCTTTGATTCTTCAATCTAATGAGTAAAGGCAGAATAATATGCTTCTGGGAGAAGGGATTTATTTAGTTCTGGTCATTTGTGCACTATTAGCTTGGGCAGTGGTTGTAGCAAGGCTAGAGAAAACAGGTGGCTAAAAGTGGCTTGGAGACAAAGAGCAGGAGAAAAATAGGACTAGAAGGAAGGATAGGCCTAGAGAAAAACGAGTTGAGAGGGCATTTGGACTGGTTGGAATATTTTTCTTAAGATGGATATCTGAAATCTATACCAGTAGCCTGGTTCTCAAAGTGTCAAATAGCTAGTAGATGACATTGCCTTCAGTCTGGGCCCTTTTTATGTGTTGTTACTAACAAAGGCTACGTTATGCTAAACATGTTTGTGATCTTTGTGTAACTGAGTGACATATAACCTAGTTTATACATACATATTTGGAAGATCAGAGCGTGCTATGGAGAAAAGGAAAGCAGATGAAGTGACTTGTCACTTCCCAGCTATGTTATAATTATTACATATAAATTCAGTTGACTGCATCATTTGTGCCTTCTAGGAGATATACCAGTCCTGATATCAGAAGACATTGTTATTTCCCAGCCAGCAAAAATACTAAACTTCTTAAGGAAGCAGGTAGGTTGCTCTCAAAAGAATCTACATGTACTCCATATAGACTGATGCAGAATTCCAAAACCCTGGAACCCAGTTCTGACCCGGTGCTTTCCTGTTTTGCATACACACATGAGAATTGTGAAATGGTGGATCACAGATTGCTATTTGAAAGTTTGATTATTAGTTTTGTGAGAGATATAAAAATAGGCTTGAGAAAACCCTTTGTTGAAAAGGACAACAAGCTGGCCTCAACTGAGCAGTTTCTCGCTGAGATTCATCATGCTCTTAATTATAATACATTAACATTGTTACAGCTTTGCAGACCTAGGAGATCACACATAGGGAAGTATGGTTTTAACTGTTCAAATGAGTAAGCATCTCCCACTGCACAGTTTTGGTTTGTTTTTTTTTGAGGGATAATACATAAGTGTTGTTTTTAATTTACGTAGTTTTTCTGTAGCTTGTTGCATAAAAATGTCTGCAAGCACTTCTTGATGCACATCATGTTATTGTGTAGTCAACTTTTGCCTGCCTTTTGCAGATCTCCTAATGTTTTATTCACAAAGAATAAAGCTATACAACATCATCTTTTCACAAAGTATAAAAAAGTCTTATAAAGCGTGGTATCATCATTTTATTTCTAAGATGGTCTTCCAGCCCACTATTCTGCCTTTACATCAGAAATTCAGTTCCTGCCTAGTCAAGAAGATTATCTGATGAATGGCATGTTAGTGAAACTTTAAAGCTTTTTGGGGAGAAAAATAGAATCTGAAAACTGAGCATTTGAGCTGGGTTTTCAGACAGTCGTTTTAAAATTCAGAAGTTTCATAGCCATTTGAATACCAAAGATTCCTTCATGTTGGGGAAAAAAATACCCTCTTTAACTCAAAGTATAATAGTAATGGGAATGCTTTTCAGATATCTAAAAATAAGGTAGATCAGCACTGACCTTTTACTGTTTCTAAATTAATGAAGTTCCCGAAAAAGCTACCAACCCTTTTAATACACATTAAAAGGATTCTGTGTCGGAATCAAGAGCTCAGGTAGCTGTAACTGCTTTAATTTAGCTGTGCACTAGGTGTCTTCAATTATTAGCATCCAATTTTTGACTTTATGGAATGGTAATTAAAAGATAGGAATGCTTTTGTTTTTTTTGTATTTAACAAGTTAAGGGCCAGGTGCTTCCTCAAACATATAGATGGGGATTTGCCACCTGTTTTTTACAGCCCTGAGTACTGAAAAATTGCCTCTGTGTTACTGGGCAAATGCTTGGAAGGCAGTGGAAGTAGGCACAAGAGTTATTTTGGCAATGGGAGGGCCCAAAAATCAATGAATGGGACAGTTAAAATGGAAGTTGTGAGGGTACATAGCTATGTTTGATGTAGCTAGCCTGAAGAAGTAAAGGAAAAAAAATGCCTACCTGCATGTTTTTTGTCCAGAAAAATATTGTGGTATTTACTAACTTGCTAGCTGTTAAGTTTGAAGAAGTTTTGGGTTGTGTAGATTATCTTTCTGGAAAGTTCTGTGTAATACTACTTGTAATGTGTTTTTTTGTTTGTTTGTTTTTAAATTCATAGAAATACAATGCTGATTATGAATTGTCTGCAAAACAAGGAGCTGACACACTGGCTTATATTGCACTACTTGAAGAGAAACTGCTTCCTGCTCTGGTAAATACTAGGAAATATTTCATAATTGCCAGAATGTTTAAAAGTGAATATTATAACAGGCGTCCAGTTGAGAGAAGTCTGTCAGCCATAGTCCTGGCTTGAATGTATTTGCATTATTAGTACAGTTTTGAAAAGACTGCCTAGCAACTTTGGAAAAGGAAAAAAGTGTGTGGGAGGTGTGAAGTAATAATAATGAATTTATGAAAGACATTTTAAAATGGCACCTCTGATGTGTTTTTTTCTTAGATATTTTTTGGGAAACAGTATCCTGAAAGCAGCCTGTTCTGGCCATTTTTTGTTTTACTTGATCCTTTTGAGAAAGTTTTGAGTAAGATGTGGTATGTCTGATGTGGAGTGCACAACTGTGAAGGCTTTTTGAACTGTTCAGTGGGAACTTTTAAGAAATTTAAATACCCACCAGTAGTTCATTTTTCAGTTCAGTAAATAACACATGGCCACATGCCCTCACCAATTTAGGGTAAGTACATTGGAGCTATAAAAATCCTCAAACTTTGGGTCTGTTGAATGACTTGGACTTGAATTTGTATAGACAAAAATATTCTGACCAGGTAATACCATAGGCTAGCTTCTTCAGCTATCCTTCAAGGCTTTCAAATTCGTCATAATATATTATCTTTTATTTTAAGATGTATATAAGAGAAGTCTAGTGTCCTTGCTTAAATTCCAGTGATATTCTTTCTTGTGTTGATGTAGCTGCACACATTTTGGGTTGAGGCTGAAAATTACTGCAGCGTAACAAAGCCATGGTTTGCCTCGAGGATTCCCTTCCCACTGAGTTTGTATCTGCCTGGAAAGATGTCCAGGGAAGCTCTTAACAGGATCTTGCTGACCAAGGGGGGACCTCCACTGTACAGTCTCTCTGAAGTGGAAGCACAGGTATGTGTTGTGTGGTATAGAATTCATAACTTGGTGCTGTAAAAAGACTAGAAGTGAAATAAATAGTCTAGCACACTGCCAAATGGTGTGTGATGCTGTATGTACTTGCCTGTACTACAGCTAGGGCTCTTGGATGGTTTTGTGTCTCATCAGATATACAGGGATGCCAAGGAATGCCTAAATCTCCTGTCTAAGAGGTTGGGAACATCTCAGTTTTTCTTTGGAAATACGTGAGTATGCTTTCTTTTCTTTTTTTCTTTTTTTTTTCTTCTGTTTTTTAATGGCTAATGAAACAGGTACCACACGATCCTTTGTACACTTAGACTTTTTTTTTTTAACCTGACAATGTTGAAAGGTGCTGCACAGTAGTTTCGTGTTTGACACTCTACTTTTTCAGATAAGTGTGAATGAGTAAACAGGGCACAAATGAGGTCTTTGGACTCAGTTAGTCCAGTGGCTCCCTTATCTGCATCTTTCCACGGAGCAGCAGATGCTGCCTACAGCTGCTCATGTGGGGTGCTTGATGAGTTAGTGTAGCACTAGAGAATTCTTTTCTAGCCACTAAATGTCACCTCCTGTGCCTTTACGTAGAAAAAATACTTGAAGCCTGATGTGTTACCACTACTACCTCCTTGGGAAGAGGGTGTAGGTCTCGGAAAGCTGTTCTTCATATGTGCATGGAACAGGAAGAAGATACTGCCAATAGCATAGCACCAAGAGACTGTAAGAGGAGCGATCTGTTCCCTTAGCTACTGAAGTTGGACCACTCCATGAGAGAGGATCCTGTTCCAGTGGCATCCATCTTACTTGCTTGTTTGTGGTGGTGTTTTTTTTTATGTCAGAAATGTGTTTAAGAGTGGCTTGTTTTTCAGTGCATGACTGGATTTTAATACAGAAGCTACTGTTTCAGCTTGCCAGCACCTCACTAGTTCTGAAATCAGTAGATAATTTGTACAAAGCATTTATCAGACACGAAATGATGGAATGCCAGAGAAGTTGACCAAATTCTATCCTGAGTTGTTTGATATATGCAGAAAATGGTTATGTACTAGAGTTCTTAATGTCTCACCTCCGTCACGTTGGTTTTGTGTTGTTTTGTTTTGTCACTCTTTTCAGGCCTACGACCCTGGATGCCTTTGTATTTGGTTTTCTTGCACCAGTTTATAAAGTGTGCTTCCCCAGAGTACAATTACAAGAACATTTGAAACAGCTTCCCAACCTGTGTCGGTTCTGTGATGATATTTTAACTTGCTACTTTAGGTTAACTGTCTCAGGTAAGATATGTTTCTTTTCTGCTTTTTGTTGTGTATGGTCTGTTTGAATTAGAAATGGTGGTTTCTGCATGTAACTAAAGCAGAATTAGATTTTATATAATTTGTGCTGAAGCTTCTGTGAAGAAATGAGGTAGAATAACTTCCACAGTTGTGCAGAAAAGATTGAAAATCAAAAGCGAGTTTTAATAATCAGTTTTAGAGCCTGTCAAGCCTTGGTAAAATGCACTTGTATCTCTGCTATGGCTAATGCTTAGTGCTTTGGTTTCTCTGAAACAAAACGGCTTTTCCACTTAAATTCTTCTTAGAAAGGATAAAAACACTGAATGAACTTTCTCTCCAATGTTTGTTTCTGTTTAAGGCTGTAAAAGCTTTTGTTAATGTCTTTTCACTCTTCATCTTTCTACCTTCACCCTCCAGGCCATTCTCCATCTGGACAGGATACCGCAGATGCTAATCTGCAGAAACTCACACAGCTTGTAAATAAGGAATCCAACTTGATTGAAAAGGTTACTTTTACTTCAGTCTCTAACCTTCCTGCTTCTTTGCGGGTGCTTGCTTACAGATACACTTGCAACTATACAAGGGACATTTTAGTTTAATTTTCTTTTCTAATGAGTTACTTTGTGTAGAGATGTAGAAAGAAAATAACATAATTTTAAAGGAATAATTAATGAAGACTTGTACATAAAAGGTGTGTTTATTACAATCAATATTGTCTTGCAAGTGTGCATAAAAACGGTAGGAGTGTGTCTACCCATGAGTGCACATACCATGCAAGGGGGAAAGCAAATCTATTATCAACAGTCAGAAATGGTCTTGCAAGACCTCAGCAAGAAAACTTCTGAGCAAAACTCAGAAACTGGTCTTGCTAAGACCTACACTCTTCACAGCTTAATCTCAGCTGAATGCTGTAGTGACTGATACACAGTCCTTCCTTCTGCTTGTTCTGTGTCTGGCTTTTATTTCTCTTTACTTTGTTTCCAAATCTGTTACTCAGCACCTGTCAACAGCTGTGCAACTCAGGTTAAAAATACTTCAGTCTCCATCAGTAAACTAATTCTATATAAAGCTCTTACTAGGATAGAAGGCACTTCTTTCTGAAAAAGATGGGAGTATCAGATAGATCAGTAATTATGTATGGCTTCTGTAGCATTAGGTATTGATTGTATCTCCATGTGGTATTGAAGTGTGGCTGTGGAAGTTTTAAAGAACGAGTAAAGTAGACATCTATCAGACATGATTTAGATAAAGCTGATTGTACCATGAGGAAGTGCAATGGACTAGACTGTCTTTGAAGATCTCCCCTATGCTGTCTTCTGTGATTTTGTTTATTCTGTAGTAGCTACATGCCATTTTTCTTTTGATACATCAGTACACATAGGGCATTAGAGTGATATCCTGTAAAAATGTAAAGTCTTCATATTCAGAGACAAAATTTAACCTGTCTTTGGAAAGGTCTTATCACAGTCTCTTTCGTAAATGCTTTTTGAAATCCTTAGCTAATCTAAACTCGTTCAACACCTACAGAGCATTTCTAATTTGAAAAAAAGATTTGTTCCTGTAAGGTGCTGATCATGCAAAAGTATCCATTGATGTTAGCAATTTGACTTCTGATCTGCTTTCTAGCAGGGTTTGGGTATTGAACAAAATTGAAACTTTGACCTCTTAGAAGAAGGTAACAATGTTGTTTTCTGTGGTAATCTTGATGAAATGATTCAAACAGAAGCATTCCCATTTGACCTGGGTTTATTGTGCCATATGCTAATGGCATGAATAGCAAACAAAACAAAAGCAGATATTTGGGAGTAGAAAGGAACCAAGACATCTGTTTTGGCTAGGGCTGAAATAACAAGGTGAAAAACCAACAAACCAAACCAACCAACCAAAGAAAAAAACCCCAACAAGCCAACAAACCAGTGTACTTCTTAATAGGAGTCCTGACAAATAGACTAATCGTATAATTTGTATTCTACTGTTTGCCAGATCCGGCTCTCCTTATTTCTCTGCAGATGGATGACAACCTTCGTAAGAGTCCACAGCACCCCCCTCGAAAGCTAACAACACTGAAGCTTGCTGCAGGTGGAGAAGAAAGTCCATTGAATCGTTTGTCACCTTGACAGCTCTTGGTGCCCATGCACATGTGTTTGCCTTCAACTCTTCTGAACTTCACAGTAATTTTTTCACATGAATGTGGTTTTGCACGGGAGGAATCTGCTCATGGGTACAAGTAGGGAAGAAATACAGCTTTGCAGTGTACTGTCTACCTGTTATTTTAAGAAAATTAGTAGTTCAGGCTGACCACACACTAAGATGAGGTTAAACTAAAGTATTAAACACGGGGCTTATTCCTGCACATGTTAAAGTCATTTTATACAGCAGATTTTTGCCTTTAGCCTAGCAGAAATGCTAACCAAAAGTTAAAATCCTCTTTTTATGGAATTCCAATATGTTTATGGATTGTTCACTTTTGTTTTAGTGTATGGCTTTTGATATTATTGTAATCATGTTACTGTGTATGAGTGAATGTAGTTTTGTGTCTTCCTAAAAATTACAAAGTCCGGTTGTAAAATTGGTGGAAAGACTGCAAGAGAAGGATGTGTTGCTGTTCTCAGCAGATGAGAAATGAAAAACAACAAGAGGAAGTTAAATATTTTTTTATTGTATTTTCATGAACGCTCTTGTTTCTTGTGTTTTAAGGGTGTTTGCATTTTTGAAAGCTTGTCAAGTTGTGCTTAGAGGGGAAATGTTGAGAAGTGTGTGTGCCATGGGGATTACAGTAAGGCACAATATGAACGTTTCACAGATGCCTGGTATTAGTCCTGTGTGAAACAGGCTTAACCTGTGTGCATGATAATACCACAGGCTACAAAACCTTAAGTCAAAGTTGCAGTGGGCTGGTAGTGAGATGGAAAAGTTTGATTTGGGTGAGAGACTTGACTGGGAAATACAGTGTGGTTCTGCACTGAAATTAACTAATCATGAGTTTGTAAAAAAGTTGATGTAGGCTTTTTAATTTGTTACAGATGCCTCTAATCAATTTTGTCTTACTTTTTATAAGCACTACAGTTCACTGAAAAGCTAAAATATATGACATCTAAATTTTTATGTTTTGGCAGTCTAGTTCAAAGTTCTTTTGTTGCTACAAAATGTAATACACTGCAGCACATATTTCTTCTGTTTAATTGAGGGACTTATGTCTCATTACAATTCCTCTTGGTAGAAGCCTTGCCTGTTCTAGGGACCTAAGCAATTCCATCACAAGAGATCTGCTGTAATTCTTGATGGTAATGTACTGGTAGGTGCTCCATGAGTGGTGTAAACAGAATTACTCAAGGGGATTTACCACAATGGCAGCACTTAGGGCACAGAATTCTGATGATTGTATGTGTAGGATGACTTCTCCGTTGTGGTTTTTTTTTTTTTTTTTTCCTAGCAAAATCAAGGTAGTCTTTCAGCATCACTTCATTACTAGACACATTTCAGATACAAAGGTAAATTATTTACTGTTTATACAGACAAGACTGTAGATCGTGTACATACTGTACTTTCAGACTATTTAAGGAATGTAATAATCTTATCATTAGCATTTCCTAATTACACCTAAAATGTTGGGTGTCTAATAAGCACTTTAAAGTTCAAGCTTTTGCTCTTACTAGAATACTTGTTTTTGATTTTGAAATGAATCTATTTCAGACTCATTATAATTGAATAAACTGACTATCTAGTAAGTGTAAAGGTAAGTCAAATGTTTAAAATTTGTACTGCCTGTATCTTGACAAGGTTTAAATGAGATCAATCACACTGCTTTTAGAATCTTTTATTTATGAACACAGCTATGGATAACATTCCTTAGTTTGTTGCTTTTGTGAATATGTACACTCAGTCTTTGAAATCTCTTTGTAAAAAGGTCATTGTTCCAAGATTAAAATTTTAGACTTTTATTGGAGTTTTGGTAGTGACTTTTATGCAGATTCTCAGGTATGAGTTTTTTTTAATATTTTTTTTCCTTGTGTAAAGTTTTATCTTGTCCATAAAAAACTAAGCCAAAACAACAACAACAAAGTGCTGACTGTTAAAACAAGAAGTTGGAGCATAGAATCATTGAAGTTGGAAAAGACCTCCAAGATCAAGTCCAACTGTGACCCTACTGCCATTTTCACCCACTAAACCATGCCCCTAAGCACCACATCCAGCCTTTCCTTGAAGCCCCCCAGTGACAGCGATGCCACCACTTCCTTGGGCAAACATTTTAGTGTATCCAAAATGTCCGATTTAAATTTTAGTTACAACTCTTCAATACCACCCCTTTCTTTTCCAACACAATTGCTTTTGTGGCAGTATGGTGAAGCACAGGTTTTCTAATCTTACTGAACGTGACCCTTTGCTGGTGTGACAGCAAGATCTGCTTGGCAGCTTCAGTCATTGGATGGGATAGGACAACGGGGCTAGAGCAAGCATTGCTTGCAGTGGTATACACAACTCCAGACAACCCATGTGATTGCACAGCCACGTGCTTCCTTCCTTTTTTAATTTTCATCTGAGTTCAATTCAAAATCAAACTCCTTTATGCGGAAAGTGTCATTTCTAGCCTGACAACTCTATTTTGCACAGTAGTTTACTGCTGTATTTGTGTGCCTGAGTTTTTGAACCTGGGCAGTTACAAGTCCAGAGTGGGATCAGTTTGAGTAAAGGTAGCTATCTGCATCCAAAGCAAGCTAAAGCTCCTTCTCTGGCTAGTGGAGAAAGGTGGAGTTTAGGTGTGATTCATCTCCTTACAGTAGCTACTTAAAATAGCTAAGTTAATTCAGTCCTGAAAGTGTGCATCTCTACTGCATGTAAAGGAAGCCTTAGCTTCCAACTTCAGAGGCAGATTGCTACAAAACTGGGTGGAAACTGGCTGCAGTGATTGATTGGCTTTTCTTCTACTGCTTGAGGCTGCAGATGGTCTGCAAGCATAAGCAGCCAGCCCTTCTGGCCGTGCTGCAGCAGTGGGGTCACAAAACCTCATAGTGATCTGCTTCGTGTGCAGAACAGCTGCTGGTACGTACTGCAGCTCTGCACTCTCCGAATAATGTGGGGATGTTTTTGTGCATGTATCACAACATGTAAATGCAGGAAATACCTCCGTGTTTCTGCTGTATTGCTGCTGTCACAGCAGCTGGTAGGCTTCTTCCACCCTCCTTGAAGGTGCAGGCTGGCAACAGGTTATTACCTCTAGAGCAACTCATCCAGCCTGCTGCACTTTCTCTCATGGAGGAGGCTGCCAATTTTAAGTGGGATGAACCGCTCTGGCAGGTTGCAAATTTAACACCCCCTACTCGCAGGCAATTTTGTACTGAAAGCTTATGTGTAGATGTTGTCAGGGCTATTCTGTGAGCTGGTTGCAGGAATATGCTATGCCTGAAGAAGTAAGATAAAAAATGCTATGAATGAATTGCTACAAATAAGATCTTTTTATTGTTTCCAAGATAGCTCTAAAAGTCTTTTTTTTTTTCCTCCTCTCAGAATATCGTTGGGGTACATTAATCTACTTCATACACTTAAATACTGGTAAAGTCATATCACTCTTGCTAATATAACATAGCACTGCATTAAGAAAAACACCCAATTGTATTTAATTCCTGGCTAAAACTGTTTCTGGACTTGCTTGAGTAGGTTTCCTCTCTTGCTTGAGATTATTCTTGGCATTGCAGTAGGAATCATTCATAGTGCCTTTTTTTTCTTCTTTTTTCTTTTAAGTACAGAAATATAAACCATCTTTTTACACCAGTGTGACAAACTATGGTAGCTGAAATCTGTCTGGTCTGTGCTGTTGGCAGCAAGTTGTCCAGTCCTTCACGTAAAGACCATGCTGATTAACAAGATATTGAATTAAAAAAAAAGTGCTTGTTTTAGCCTGCAGTTTCAGAAATCATTTTAGTCTGTTGTTAGTGATTATCCTGATTGAGGAAAATATCCCCTAATCTCTCTTGGTGCTAACCAGTGCCTACGAGGTAATGAATTTCAATGCACTTGCACCGATACCACTGCAGGGTCAGGCTGTTCAGCACCACAGGTGGTACTGAAGAGTTCCCCCAGACGGCTGGACTGGTCAAATACCAGAGCACACAGCCCAGAGCTTTCCACTCAGCATCGGGGCACTGTTCTTGTCCAGCCCTCACTGTGCCAGTGGAAACACTTCCACTCTGCTTGCTGCAGGTGTTTTGGCTGTCATGAATGCACCAGTCCCTGTTGTTAGGAGCTGCTGGGAGCGTGCCTGCTGAGTAGCAGCTTTAAGCAGCTGCATCTCACTGAGCATTTCTCCCCTGAAGCAGGTGAGGGAGCACCTCTGTACAACTTGGCCTGTTGGGGACTGCGAGAAGTGGCTGAGCATAAGATGACATTGTGACCATAAAGGTCAGCCTCAATAGCCACTAGTGGCCGAAGTGGCCAGGGAAGTCCCAGGTCTTTCTTTATGTTTTGAAGGATACACAGAGAAATTACTTATAATGTGGTACGCTGGTCTGGCCCAGTGCAAGACTGAATGAGCTAGGTTTACTGTGAATTTCTTTAAAAGCTGAGCTGAGAGCATGCATTGATGATGGAACAACTTTAAGTCCACAGCAAACAAGATCTAGCAGTAAATATGCTTATGGCATGAGGCTGATCTGCAGCTCTAAGCTCCCTTTTCCTCATTCCCTCTCACTAAAACCACATGCTTTTTTTGCATCATGAATGTCAATGTTCAGAATTTTTACAGTGCCAAAGTGCTGTATATGGGTCTGTTGGTAATGTAATCAGTTATCAAAATACAGAATGTTCTGTTCCTTCACTTAAAGCAAGAGTGCAGAGAAATTGCATGCATTGGGTATGGGCTCATTAAGTGCCTACAGCCCCTTTGTAGGCATCCGGTGTTCAGCTCAGCTCTGCCAAGCCGTTTTGATAAGGCAGCCTGCCAATCCACACAAACACCTCATGGGTTTTGTTTCCAGGAGTGTAGAGGTGAGCGAGGGAAGGAGGGAGGGAGGGAGGGAGGGAGTGTGTGCACAAGTCTGCGGAGCTACGACTCACACAAGGCAACCTTCGAGTGAGGGAAATGGAAGTCCAGCTTCCCTTGTATTTTTGCCACGATGGGTGATCATTTGTCAGTCACTGCCAGCTGATTTAGCTGTTGGAACAGTGAAAGTTGTGCAAGTAATAATAATAGTCATGCTGGGAACTGCCCTTTGCTATGTGAGGAACAGGCTGTTTTCTGTGCTGTGCTGCCAACAGCATCCCCCTGCCTGCCCTCTTACCTTTGATGCATCACTCTGTATCGACTTCCACATAGCTGCTGTTGCCTACCCATGTTCTTGCAGGGTTTTTGGCACTTGCAAATTCCTGCAATAAGTAATTATTTCAAACAAACATGGCTGATTTTCCTATGCCCTTTAGTTGTTTTTATTTTAAATCCCAAGTAAGGCTTCTTCCCCAAACTTTTTCCACTCATGCAGTCAGTCATTTCTGCTTATATTTACCTTTAAATGCCATAGCAATAAAGAGTCTGATACTAGAGGGTAAGACTTCATGTTTTCATGTGGGATCCAGCTGTGGGGTGTCTTAGTGTCACAAAAAAAAAAAAAAAAGAAAAAAAAGTTTTTCTTCTCACTGTTAAAAAACAAAATCAGTATTTGGTAAAACTGGGCTGCACATGTTCAGGTCAGCATTTCCCAGCAAGTTTTGCATTTACTTGTGGTCGCAGCGAGAGGCATCCTCAGAAACTCCTCCAGCAGCATGTTCCTCCACTCAGCAGCAGCCCTGGGGAGGGCAAGGGCTGCAGCAACCCCAAGGCCAGCAACTCTTGTTCTGCTGAAACTGTTTCTAGGAAAAGCAAATGTTTGGACCTTCTATACTCTTCAGAAAAAAATGCATTGTTTCAGGCAGGAAAGATTGCTTGTACCCAGATAGGAACTTGGAGAAGGGGAAGGGAATTGATGGATAAGGGACAGGTTCAAATTTGCCTGGAATAGCTGCTGCGCTGTGATTACGTGGGAGAGGGATTCCGACTCTGCCCTGAACTAAGGAAAGTGAGAACTCATCCAGGCTACTCCACAGCTCTAAGCAAGCATACCAAGCCCGTGGATTAGTAGCTTTTTGGCAGTGGACAGTGATACCTTATTTTTCTCAAAAATTCTCGAAAGGTCCTGTTACTTCAGTGCAGCATATGAAAACTCAGAAATATCCCAGACATTTGTAGGGTAAAAAACAAAACAAAACAAACCAGTTTCTTACATGTTCTGTCTGCTTCCCTAGTGGCTCACAAGGGTTATTCTATTTATCTGGTCTGCTTATTTTAGCTGAGACAGGTAGCTGTCTTCACGGAAGAAAGACTGTGTTAAAGTGGTGTGGCACCCCATAGAGAGAACATAGCAACAGCATGACATGCTCAAAAGGACTGAAGCAGTCAGGATAATCACTTTTTTCCCTGAAGAATATCTTGTAGGCAGCATGGTGCCTGCTAGATACCACCTCCAGTGATGGGCAGGCCTCGCGTACAGTCTCCAGGGGTTCTGTGGTGTTTGCAGCTCTGTGCAATAGATGTCAAATGCCACCAAAGACCCCAGGGAGAACGAGGGTCACTGGATTTACAGTCCCCTAGTGAAAGACAGTGGGAAGAGTAGGTCATGACCACCATTTCTCCTGATGCTACCTGCTCAGCTTTCTCTCTGATCAGCCTTAGATCATGCTTAAGTAAACTCAAGCCAGTTTGATGTAGAAGCTCCTTGACTTAGAGTGACGTGTCCTGATGCTGGCATTTAGCCCCTTTTTGCTCTCCTGAGGTCTCACCAGGCTGAGAAAGACAACGCAGGATTGCAGGCTGTCCATGTGACTGGTTGCTGGCTTGGGAAGATGTAATGCATGTAAAGCAGATGTTCCCATGACTGCTTTTACAGCTTTTGCCCCAGAATTTAATGGCCAGCTGGCAGTAGGGCAGAAGGCAAATACAGATGTCCTTTCCTTTTCTCTGGGCATCAGGAATTCACGCATAGCTATGACAGGCACCATCTCTAAATCAAGCCTGATGCAGAGCTTACAAGAGAGAAGCTGGGATGTCAGTGACAGAAAAGTGAGAGTGCAACCTACAACCTGCGTGGTTCATAAAGGAAACTATTTGAGAAGAATCCACAGCAATTTCAGGAACTTTTGTTTAATGGTCAGTGTAGATGTTGTAAATAATATTTGCCCAGTGTGTTTTCCCTTTTACCAAGATGGTGACAGCCTTCAGCTCTGGTTCTTGTCAGTGCTTTGTGTGGCTGGGTTTCTGAGTGGGCCAGATTCCTGGAAGGAGGCTGCTGAAGGCCAGGTGACTCATTTGATTGCAGAAGAGGTGGGTGTTCCTGAGAAATGAGAGGGGCTAGTTTCCAGGGCTGTGTTAAAGCACACACTGAGTTTCTAAAGCAATTTGTAGCCTGGAATACCTTTGCAGAATATGAGTATGGTGTTTTATCTGGCAGAGTAGAGGAAGATTTCCTTACCTCCTTCACAGTAAGGGCATGCATTTGCAGTAAAGTCCTGCCCACGTCTGCGTACGACTGTGTTTTCCACACTCAGATTTCTAACTCACAGTTCTGGCACCCCAAATTCTTGCATGCCTGTTGGTTTCTCATGCCTGGCAAAGGCAGACATAAGTGAAAAATCAATATTGAAAGGTGCTTTGTTCACCACTTGAGTAAGAAAATTGTCCACTGACACAAAGGGAAGCGTCTTATTTCCTGTATCACAAAATGTACACTTGGAGAAAGAAACAATACATGCCAGAATGACATCTGCTCTCTGAATTGTCAAGCTATATAAAAGGTTTTTGACAGCCTTAGAGCCTACATTGTTTCACTGCATCTGCTGCTCTGTTAAAGTATTATTGAAATTGCGTATTGCCACAAGGGGAAGGGTACAGAATAAAAGCAGACCACATTTCTTCCAAAGACCATTGGAATGAAATAAAAGAGGCTACACTCCTGGAGGTTACCTACAGGATACAAACCACCTGATTTTCATTGATCAAGCAGCAGCTAGTCCTTAGCAATATCAATATCCTTTGAATTCTGTTTCAGTCAGATCACTGTAGTCTGTGATTTTAATAACTTCCTTGTATTTTCAGCTTTAGTAACACTTACTTCAGTTGTAGGTTTACCAGATGTCTCCCTTGGGCTTGGTTTGAGATAATTCCCACAAAAATTAAGGTAATTCAGCATATGAAGGTGGTATAGCCTTTAAAGAATTGATGTACATTCATTTAAAAGATTTGGCTGCTTGCTTTTTCCAATCACAGCTGACCACATATATTAACTTGTCCCCAGTTTCTCCCCTCCCATGTTTTTACAAAACTAGGTGTTTTTTTTTCCTCATGCACTTTGAAGAACCCTCCAGTGCTGTCACAGGTCAAAGCATCAGACTTCAAATAAACAGGATAGCTTGACATGAGATAAGCAGTTGCAGTGTGTTTGCTCCTCTGCTCTGCTTCCTTTGTTGGGACCTTCCCAGTTTGTCAGTAGGTGAATTCTGCAACTTACTGGTGACTTGGGGTACATCATGGGAAAGTAGCCGCACTTTTGGGAGGTCACTGCCTTTCAGAAGAGAATCAGGAGTGTTCCTAGGCTCTCCTTTTTCACACAAATGAGGCTATGGTGAGCTAAATACTGTTTTTGCAAAGAAATGGATGCACTACATTTGTTTAACTCTCAGAATAAAATGTGAGTTCTGACATCAGGCAAAAGCCTTGAGGAAAGCTTTTTTTTGAAAGGGACAATATTATTGCTGGCAGCTGCAGCTTATAGTATCACCCTTACAAAACAATACGCATTTAGGACTTTCTACATTACTCCTCATTGTGTTTCAACACTTCCTCACTAATTCTCTTGTACACTGAAAGAAGACAAAGAATAGTCTTATGTTTGTAAGCCTTAATTTTGTCTATCTGAGCCACAGAAGCTATCAGCTGGGTACTGTGACAAGGTTTTCCAAAGGTTGGCTTCTCTATCAACCAGCCTGATGTGCACCTCTGGAGACTGACTGCCACGATGCCCTTGGAGGGCCTAGCTGCTGATGGGATCACTTTACTCCTCTCTGAACTGTACCCAGCAATGATGAAAGCCAGTAAGCTGTTTTAAAGAGCACAGTATTGCTCCACAGAAGTTACCAAGCAAGAGCTGGAGAAGGCTACTGTATTGGAAGCATGGTCACACTGGAAGCATTCAATCAGCCAGCAGTATGTCTGTAAACACGAGAAAAGGATCCTGCACAAAGAACTATTCATCACTTAGAGTCAGAATAGATTTTAATGCCACTGCCTGCCTTTTCTGAGATATTCCAGGAACCTTGTAATAGCTGTATCCTTTTTCAAACACCTCAGCACAAGACAAAGTTACTTGGAGTATTAGAAAGGAGAGTTGAAATTTTGGTTGATTCCTCAAAAGAGCTATCAGGTATATATTCTAAAGCATTTGTTCACTGTTTGTTGAACTAATACGGTAATTCTATGCCCCAGAACATATTATGGTAAGAATTAGCCATGGCTTTTGGCAAAATGATTCAGAGAAACAAGTCGACTATGGCTTGATAGAAGCATTTATCTTGTTACTTCATAATGAGTTAATACTTGTGCTTTGAATTTCTTCAGATAACATTAGTTTTGCTGGAGCATAAGTGCATTTTATTCTCCTTCCTTTCCAAACCTCTTCTTTCATTCAAAACTGAACATGGTTGTGACTTCTAATATTCTGCCTTCCTGAGGAGTCAAGCATATGAGGCAGAGCTGTGAAGGTTTTTTTTTTTCCTTTTTTTTTTTTTTTTTTTTTATTTCTAGAAGATATTTAAAAGTATTTAAGGCTTTGGAAAGAAGAGCAGAACTTCGGTTGCTGTGGAAGTGCCAAACCTGATGATGCCTTGTCATAACAACAACTCTGAGTTCTCAGCAAGCCTTGAGTACAGCGGCTGCAGATTTTCCCAGGAAACAAAATGCTGGCTGTCATAATACAAGCAATTATTGCACTTCACTTCTGTTCAGATTCCAGAAGTCAAGTTCTCAGTCATATTAAAATTCAATACATATTAAACAAAGATCCATTGTATATAAGTGAGGCCAGCTGATCAGCCCCTAGGTTTTGTGTCCTAAAAGTAGACCAGAGTGTCACATTGTTTCAGTTCTGTCTCAGAAAAAAAATTAAAAAATTCTTTCCTCTTGAATCACTAACTCTATAAATAACCAGTATACTGTCCATAGGACATATTATAGGCACTAACACACATAGCTTAGTTTAAAAAATGCAATGCAAAGGTTGTGTGACAAAGCCTGTTTGCAACCTAGAGCCCATTATACCAATTTATAACTCCATTTGTATCATGGGTGCTCTTAGTTACTGGCATTTATTTAATATGAAAGCTTTTCCTGCAGGTCAATTTTCCTACACACTAATGAAATAGAGCATATACCTTAAATGTTCAAGAGTAGTAATGATTTCTGAGCAGATCTGTTTGGGCTATTAAATGAGTCATTATACTGGTTTTAACAGATTGAGAATGAAGCTCTTTCACATTTTCAGATATTGAGAGAAAGTGATGGAAATATTTCCTCTGCAAGGGAGAGCATGCTACTCATTAGATCTTTCATTTAGACAAACAAGAAAGAAAACTAACAGGCTGCACGTTCTACTGACTGATGGTTTCTACTGATATACAGCTCTTGCTGAGCTTGAAAAATATACCAGGAAGTCAAATACATCTAGTAATCAACTAACAAAGAAAGACCTGCTTGTTGCCTTTCACCCCCTGTATAATTAAAGCTGTGGTCCTAAGTTTCCTTATCAGCATAAAGCTTTGTGCTTTATAAGTCTCGAACAGTACCTCTCTCAGTCTTGCTCAAGGAAAGTTTAAATACGTAAAGGTTAACTGATGCAAGAACACTAAAGATACTTTTTCAGTTGCCCCAAAGAACTGCTATGCAAATAAAATCTTCCCATTGTTTCTCCTTGCAGTAATAGATCAGAATTAACCGAAAGTACTCCAAACTAGAGTACCTCTCACCAGCAACTGTTGTGAGAGCCTTTCCCTTCTGCAGAGTGAAATGAAACTAAAGATTTATTTCGATGGTCAGAAGTAACAGAAAATAACCTAACTTGAAAATTAAAGTCTCTATTCTAGACATGGGACTTTTTCATCTAAGTCAGCTCTTTTAGCTTTAATCTTAAATACTGCATAGAATAAAGTAATATGTTCATAAAGCTGTATTTCCTTAGGCTCTTTCCCCATATTCACCACTAACTTAATGCAGCTGGCAGGGACTTGCAGGGGCTAATTACGCTTAACCTCTATAAACATTTGCAGCATGCAGGGTGCCTGCTCCTGTTTGAACTGCTTGTAAAACTTGGATAGTAAACCATCTGTTTCTAGTGTTTTCACAGGGTGCAAATGGAATCCAGAAAAAAAAAAAAAAAAAAAAAAGGAAAAAAAATGTTTTGCTAACTCTAAACCAGAAACCACAATGGTAATCAGACTTCTGCTTATTTTAATGGCTTTGAAGTCTTTACATTTGAATCAGTTAAACACATGATGCCAGTAAAATTCATGCAAAAAGCATTAGGGCTGAGAAGTTAAGCAGGTTCATTAAAGCTGATCCTTCTGTTCATGAGCAACAACCTGAGCTTGCTGCTCAACTTGCCATCATTATTGTGTTCCTTCAAGAAAAGACGTTATGGAAGTTTCTTTGAGAATGGGATGTTCTAAAGAGATCATTGATTAAAGCTGGAGCAGGAGCACCCTGCATGCCCTGGCCACTCTCTTTCCTTCTCTCCTCCCTGACTTGAGGCCATGGGCTGAAGCCTTGTAGGCCAGGGGATCAGACTCCTCGAGCATGTAGCATCATCATGGTTTTGGTTAGAAGTGGCTACTGAAAGTCTCACATCTGTCTCTTCACTCTAAACAGGCCTTTTGCTGACAGCAGGTGAGGTCAGACAGGGTTGTGTCCAGCCGAATCTCAAAACATCTCAAAGGAAGTGGCTCCACATCTTTTCTGGTGATGTGACCTGATTCTACACTGTAATCTGAAAGAGGAGGTTTTCCTAGAGTGCCTTTTGAAACCCTACAGGAAGACCATTTGGGGTTTTAATCTCTCCGTGATGAGTTTCCCGTGGAAGGATGAAATTCACTGCTCTATTGTCTTTCCACTCCACTTCCCAACCTGTCCTACACCCCCATGGACCACATGTAAACAAAAACCCCAGCCAAAGAAGCACCTCAAGCATTACAGGACAAGTGTGCTTGTGCAAGCAAGTGCAATTTATTTCTTCAACAGATCATCACAGTAGGCTTTTCCCAGTACCTATTTTCAGGGCTTGATAGGCAGAGCAGTATGCTGCATAGAAGAGAGTTCACCCTCAAACTGAGGATTATATTTCAGTTGGTAGCACCAGATTTGGAAGCTCTACACAACAAGGACGAAAATCCTGGTTCAAGCAGCACACCATCAGAGCACTGATACGGCTTTACAATTCTGGGAGGACCTTAGAAATATACATATGGTACATTATTCAGCACAACAGCTTATTTGAGGGTGTAACATATGCCAAGCAAGATGACATCAGATCTCAAGAATCTGTATTACACATTGCTGAGCTGATAACCATGACAGTTCTGAAAAGTGGGAGGAAAAGGATAAATAGTTTCGAGCAGAGGGTGGTGAATGAATTTCAACAACTGGAGTATAAGAGAAGGAAAAAGTTTACTCGGTGAAATGAGGGAACTTGAGTAGCTGAGGAGTCTCTCCACTTGGGGTATCACAAAAAAAAGGGGACATCTAGAATGGGTTCTGGCCACTGTTATAGAGACCAAGTGGTGTGTTTCATTGGCTTATTTTCAGCAAAGAGATACCTAATTTCTTACAGTTAGCATAAGCACAAGTAACTTTTTCAATAACTAAACATTTACTATTAATAAAGTGTTGTTACAGATTTCTGTCATGGTTTGGTGGTATATTGAGTAGGACACAGTAAGCTCTACACTGCATTTTATAAATGAAGCATTTTCCATTTTTTTCTGTCTTGTTCCCCTCAGCATGGATTTGTTCAGTGTTGCAACCCCAGTTGTGATGGTAATAGTTTCCACTGAAGTTGATCCAAGTATATGCTACATAACTTTCTTTCACTCACCACTGGGTTTTAAATAAAGGAATTGTTCAAGTGTATGAAGTAACTATTTTAATCAGTTCTGAACATGAAATGAAAAATCATTCTGTAGCCAATTGAAGCAGCATGGAAAATCTGCAGAGGTAGATGGTAACCGCCTGAGCTGAAATCTACCCAGTAAATCCAAGCTAACACCCTAATGCAAAACCTTTACTAGATTTTCACTCCCATAGAGAGAAAGGCACCGCTGAAAGAGGAACAGCTATAAGCAGTGAGGGCTTCTCTTTCACACTTTGTGTCAAAGACTGCATCACTTGCAGCATACTCTCATTGTGCTCCTTCAAAGCTGCCTTTGCTTTGCCAGGTAGTGCCACCACAACCTGCAGCATGCAAGTAACCCTCAGAGGCCTCATCCAAATACTATCCTGCTTCTTATGCAGGAGAAGACAAGCACTGGGGTGTGGATGTTGTTGATATAAGTAAATATTACTATTTTGCATAGATACAAAGCAGCTGAAATTGTTTGAATCTCTTACAGATCCCTGTCTGGATGGAGGCTAGGAGGAGGTGCTACCCCTGCAACAGTACTGCCTGAGGAAATGTGTGTGTGGCAGGCAACCTGGGCAATGTGCTGTAGGTGTTCTTGCTTGAACAGTGCACATGAACCAGATGACCTCCAGCAGTTTCTTCCAGCCTCAACCATTCTCTAATTCAGATATGGTTGTGCTGGTATGCAACACATTGGCCAAAAGCCAACACAAAGCTCCTCAGGCAGCCATGCTTGGCTGTTTACTAACACTGAGCCTCTCCTTTTGCTCTGTGGCATCGGCGTGAACCTGTCATAGAACCATTTCAAATTGTGAAGCCTCCTGAAGGCTCAGCAGGCCACCTTGGGCATCCTTTCACATAATGGTGAATCATAAAATCACAGAATATACTGCGTTGGAAGGGACCCACAATGATCATTGAGTCCAATTCCTAGCTCTACACAGTACTACCTAAAAGTTAAAGAATACGTTTGAGGATGTTGTTCAAACATTTCCTGAATTCCAGCAGGCTCAGTGCCATGATCACTGCCCTGGGCAGCCTGTCCCAGTGCCCGAGCACCCTCTGGGTGCAGACCCTTTCCCTAACCCCCAGCCTGACCCTCCCCTGTCCCAGCTCCATGCCATTCCCTCGGGTCCTGTCGCTGTCCCCAGAGAGCAGAGCTCAGCGCCTGCCCCTCCGCTCCCCTCGTGAGGGAGCTGCAGGCCGCCATGAGGCCTCCCCTCAGCCTGCTCTGCTCGGGGCTGAGCAAACCAAGGGACCTCAGCTGCTCCTCAGACATCTTTCCCTCTAGACCCTTCAACGCCTTTGTAGCCCTCCTTTGGACACTCTCTAATAGTTTTATGTCCTTCTTATATTGTGGTGCCCAAGACTGCATACAGTGCTCAAGGTGAAGCTGCACCAGCGCAGCAATCACTTCCCTTGATGGGCTAGCAAAGCCATGCTAGACGTACCATGGGATATGGTTGGCCCTTTTGGCTGCCAGGGCACACTGTGGACTCATGTTCAACTTGCTGTTGGCCAGAACCCCCAGATCTCTTTCCATGGGGCTACTTACATTACACCCCGGTGATCACATTACCCCCTGGAAACCACAAGGACTGGGACAAACCAGGGCTTTCCTCACACTGAAGCACTGACAGCAGTGGGACTCCCACACCATGAAACTTCTGGGCCAGCATGTCCACATCCAGCCTGTCAACTATGTGGGGAGGTACTGAGTGCACAGCTAAAATCTTTGGCAGTACGGGGTTTTAGAAGCTCTTGCTTTGCCTCTCAGATATTGTCTCAGCTGTATCTAATCTCTATTCTAATTTTATTCCCCAACTAGCAGTGGATAAACCTCAATGATACCCATGACAGCAATCACAACCAGCATGCACAGCCTTGGGAACCCCATACTCTCTGTGTGGTTGAAAGCCACAAGACACACACCACCAGCATGGGGGAGCTGAGATATGGGTGAGCTCTGCAGATGGCTTGCAGGGAGAGCAAGGCCAAAGCTCACTGCTGCTTAATTATAGGCTGGTGCTGTGCACATGGCTGCATCCCAGGCCGTGAGACATTGGAGTCCTCCTGCGGGAGTTCAGGCCACCCAGCCACTGCATGCCAGTGTATGTCTGTAAGACCAAGCCTCCTGTTTGCACAGTTGATCCCCCAGAGATGTGGCCAGCCTGCCTTGCCTCACAGCATTTCAAAACAGCATGAATGACAAGCTCTCACAAGGAGGTGGCTAAAATCTGCTGGCTTCACTCACTTTTACACAGCTCTGTAGAATTCCTTCTAGGGAATAAATGTAGCAGCTCTGACACTTGTCCCTGCTCCAATCCACCAGCTTACCAGTTTGCCTCCCAGCCTCTGAAAATGTTCACTCCAGGCAAATGGAAAAGAGAGATGACCTCTTAGATCCTTCTCCTTTGCACAGGGGCAAAAAATAGCAAGGTTCATGCTCCGCTCTGTAGTGCGGCCTTCTGTGCAGCTGTGATGAGGAACCCTGGTGAGGGCCTCTGAGAGCCCATGAAGTGCTGCAACATGTTCTCCTTGGGGACAGTGTGTCACCCCAGTTGGAAATTAGATTAAGGGATGGATCTTTTTCTGAGCCGTTTCTAGAAAAGCCCCAGTTCACCCATGGACTGACCTAGCTGCCTAATGAGCTTGGCTGATTTGTGTCCAGAGCACGCACTGCTCACTACAGGGCTCTGCTCCATCATTTGGATGTCCCTGTGGTGTCAGAGTGTTTTGAATAACACAGTGAATTATAGGAGGATGCATTTCATGGGTTGTTAGATTGGGAGTTCAGGAGTTTTGCTTCCCTTGACTCTCTTCAGCAGTTGCTGTTCTGACTGACTGAGCAGGATCTCCATCCTCCCCAGACCAGGCCTCTGAAAGGATACAAAATGGGATCCCCAGCCACCTTTTTTGAAATGAACTAAGAAACACCTGGTTGGAAAATAAGCGTTTAACACTAATTTGTAGACCTTGTGATGCTGTTTTTGAAGGCACTTCTGGTCCACAACACCAGCAAAAAAATCACATTCTTGGCACATGCTTGCAGGATTGGATCCTAGGCTCAAACTCCCTTGAGGGCAGCTGTGCCTTGATGGGAAATGACAAATGCTACTGATATGCCAGCATGTAGATTTAAAAAGAGAGAAAAAAAAAAAGAATCAAAGAATGGTTAAGGAAAGAAATAAAGAAATAGTTAATTTATCATCAAGTAGAAAGACATCTGATTGGGGAACATGTAAGATTTATTCCTGCCAAAATCCTTTGGAAACCAGAGATCTTTCAGAGCAATTAGAACTTACATTTGCCTTGCTGACACTCATGTTATCTGGTTAAGAAAAAGGCACAACTGACATCACATCTGAATCTGACAGTCTCTGGCTCTCCAGGTGCTCCTGGCCAACATTTTCAATGTTGTGTTATCTGCCTAGTCACTTCTTCATGCTCCAGAGTCTCTTGTGTTTGCAGTGGGCAGTCCTGGACCAGAGTGGATATGATGGGCAGCCATTTCCCTCCAGATGGGGACAGTGACCAGTTTTGGAGCTGGTCTTTTTTTTTTTTTTTTTTTTTTTTTTTTTTTTTAAGAGGTTCTGGGGACAAAATTTTGCTGTTATGACAGCATTTCTGCCAGTCTCTGAAAAAGCAGATGTGCCATCTGAGCAGGGCTGATTGTTGTATAAACACTCAGCATTTTCTGACAAAAACACCCTTTGCCTCTGCCTAAATAAAACTATTCAGCTGTGTCCCTGCTGCGGGCAAGAACATTATGCTTCTCAAACATAAGCAATTTTCAAAATTTTGGAAAGTTAACAGTAACTGGAAAGGCAACCAAAGTGTTTTCATGAGGTTAACATAACTATATGTCTTCACATTATAAGCCCTTATCATTTCTCTGACAGAAATGCAGGTCATTATTCATTAGGACAAGCTTGTCTTTTCAGTCTAGTTAATATAATGGAGTACTGAACTCAGGAAAGGGAAATACTCTTCTTCAGGTATGGATTGCTTTAAACTCCATTGCAGAGAGTTTATAAAGTGTGGAGGCAGCCAAGTCCTCCAGCACTAGAGGAAGGTGGGGTGGCAGATCTCCTGACAATGTCCTGCCGGGACTGCAGCTGCAGAGATCCACAGTAATCCTCTTGCTGCACCCCATGCATGTACTCATCCCCAGCTCCCCATCCCCTCCTACAGCAGAGATGCAGTTTCCATTGCCAGAAAACACACTGAAAATGGCAGCATTTGCCCTGGCATTCATCACTCTGCAGGGAGTGCTGGGGTTTGGGGAACAGTGCTATTCCAATCTCACTGCCTCCTCCTGCAAACCTTTTTCCAAGGGCTCTAGCTGAATTGTACTGTGCCTAGCAGAGAGTAAAACCTATTGCAAATTCAGCATGCTTGGTTTGACCGAGTGTGGATTTAAAATATGAGCAGATGGAGAAAACCTCCATATTTACTTCTAATTACTTCTCACATTGTTAAAACCCTGCATAGAAAACTAAATTAGAAGAGATGGTGAGAAACAAGAGGTTTTAGATCTTACAAGGCACAAAGAGCCTCCTTAATCAACATGGCTATATGACAATCATTTCCATCTACCTCAGCATTTAATGATTATCACCTCTTGAGTTAAACAGCTGCTCCATGACCCCACAGTTTGGCAATCGCTATAATAAGAAGACAAACATATACCTGTGTACAATAAGTCGCCTACACTGGGCCATGTGCTACTCTCACTTATACTTTGATTTCTCACTGACTCTGTGTGCTGTACTTTATTTGTCTGCACTGCATTTAAAGAGTTTTCCCAGTATGAAATAGGCCAAAAAATAATAGCCTGAGAGTGTTGTCACATATTCGAGATGCCTCAAAAAAAGGGAATTCATGTCTTTTCTGCTGGAATTTCCTCTTGGCATTGCTTATTGACTAGATGAAGACCCAAATGAGCCACCTGGGCAAAGTCAACAGCAGTTCCCCATTTTCTCCCACCTCACCAAAATACTCTGCTGCCTTTTTACTTCATCCGCTATCAGGTGCACATTTTACATCATCTGCAGCAACTTGGAACTTCTTCCTAGAAAGAAGACCCTATCATAAACTCAGAAGGCCTTTCTAGACCATCCCTATACCAGTTCTACCTTGACAGAATAAAAACAGATCTGAGAAATTCTCATCATTTCACGGTTTATCATAAACCCCTGTTGTAGCAGTAATAAGGCACCTTAAAGTAACGGCTGAAAGCAGAGATCCTACCCTCTGCTGCCCAGCAAGAGCTTTTGCTCCAAGATGTGCAGTCCAGGGAAGAGACCCAAGCCTGGCAGCTGTAGGGAGGTAGGCTCCTAGCTTAGCATTCAAGCTCATCCACCCCAGGCTTGGCTCTTTCAAACAGAATATCCTTCTCTTTGTCTGGCCTCAGGGGATAATTTTCCTACACACAGTGATCTCCCTTTTGCTTTTCTTATATCCAGACCTACCTCCAGGCTCTGCATGAGAATGGTGCAGCAGGGCTACCTTAGCACTGCAGTGTGCAGCAGGAGTAATTTCCACATCACCAAGTACCCCGTGATGTGGCAACTGCTGAAGACTTAAGACTGGACAAAAGCACGTGAAGACACCTCACTCATCCAGGTCTGGGGACTTAGGGTGCCTGTCCCTTTTGTGTGGCACAGCCAGCTGACGACAATTCAATAAGAATCTTCCTTACTCCTACCCATGTCCTCCACAGTCCTCGACAGTCCAGTAGTCATGGAAGATATTTATTTTTCTTAGAATTAATCCAGCTGTGAGCTGGATTAACTGACATAGAGGTCTCTGATCACCACCAGATGTCTGTAAAATACCCAAATGGCAGTGTGTGTCTGTTTTTAAATCTGGTTTGCATTCCTGAGGCAAGAGAAAGGGGGGAATAACTCACCCTGTGTTGGATTTGTGTGGTTAAGATGATGAATAATGAATTCTGCTTGTGCACCACGAACCCAGAAAATTGCTTATTATGATCCATGAATTACTTTTTTGTTGTTTTGGTTTTGGTTTGGTTTGTTTTTTTACCCTAGAAAAAGTGTGATACTCAAGGCCCAACTCTTTGCTAATGGAAACCCTGTACAGTCTTATTAAATGAATGCAGAAGCACTCACATGGGTTTAAGCTCATCTTCAGATAACAACTGCTTCTTGCTTTGCCCCTTAGCTGTTATTTTACCTTGGCACAGCCACCAGTTACATTATTTCTCATCACAGGTCTTTCCTTATCTTACTGAGATCAAGTCCCAGGCAATGCATTACTACCCGAGAGCAAAGCACTACAAAGGACATGCATGGGTTGATATGGGAAGATATGCTACTGTTCCTACTGACAACAGAGAGAAAGTTCCCCTTGAGTGCAATAGGAGAGAAACATAATTCCCAGGGACTATAATTTGCTACAGCCTAGTGCAAAAGGACCCCAGCTGATCAGATGCTCGAGGCACAATGCCCATGAATAAAATAGTACCATCAAGTGTTTCTCATTAAATGAGACAAATCCCCAAATAGATAAGAGCTTGTAGGGGTGTCAGAATCCTTATGTGGCAATGTGTCTCCCTCCCATAGCCAGTACCACAAAGCCCTACCTGTCTTGGGGCACCTCTTTCAGACCCTGCTCCAAACACTCATGATCCAGCCAGGGCACAAGCAAGACCTGCTCCAACCACAGCAGTTAACTCTTAGCGTTAGAAGCAATGGGATTTTGCAAGCAAAGGAGTTAGTCTCCCTTCATCCAGTTCTTCTGACCTTTCGCTCTGCATCTGCAGGATAACTGGAAAAATCTGTATCAGTACTGTTATGTTCTTAAATAGCAAATGTTGCCTGTTTTCGGATACCAATGTCTTTGGCTTACTGAGCTCATCATTGAATAAAATTGTCCCACTAATTTGCTTTGGAAAATGCTTACCTTCACTCTCCACCCATTAACTCCTGTCAACACACACACAGTGTAAAAGCCTTGTGGTTTAACAGAGCTATTTTAATATTGATTCAACATATGTCAGCTGGGATTGGATCACTATCCAATTCATCTATTTGTCTAACTTACCCATCTGTCTATAAATCTAATTTGTTACACAGACATTTCGTTCCAATTTGGTCTAATATAAACTATGAGAATAGCCTTTGCTGATCCATGCTCCAAATAGAGAACAGCACTTGTTTTTCCAAAGGGGCTGCAGCCCACAGCGCAAATTGTAGATAACCATAGTTAGAGGATCTTTTTTTTATTTATATATATATATATTTTTTTTTCACAAGAAAAAATCAGAGCAGTTTTCTTAAACTGCTGCACTCTGGGTTTGGCTGTTAAAACAGCCTCACATGTACTTCCATTCAAACTCTTGCAATCTTATTGTAGTATGTTATGTAGGTAGTGACAACAACAAAAAATCAGACTAGTGCATAAAGGGACACTTTCTAGACTAGATTTATCAGTTATTTACTTTCTTATTCAACAAGTCATTATACACAATATGAAGAGTTTTCAAAGACATTCGTCTAGTTAGCCAGTCAGTGGAGATTTTGAAGGCAAAGATACAATAAATGTCTGGCCAGCATTCTTCAAATATAACTCCAATTGATTTTAATTATAAACTAAACAAAATAAAACAACAAAGCTACATCAAGAGCTGTCCAAAAACTATTTGAAAGAGCTAACAAAACAAATTATAACATTGACCTGTTCAATATTAACAGTTTTTTTTAAGACTAAAACTATTTTAAAAGGTGTTCCTCCTTCCCACTTCCTGGAATTAAAATTGTTATGTTATTACTGAAAAATCAAAATAAAAAACAACTCTTAAAATCAGTTTTGCAATATGTTCCAGCTCAGATCTATCCCTTCTATTGCAGATGAAGTTATCATAATATAACCCCAAGATCTATCATACATCTTCTCACATAAAGCCTCTCTGGCATTTGTTGATAGAAAAGGAAGCAAAATGTGCCTGTTAGTCTACAGGCTTTAATTAGCTCAGATGAACAACACATCCACAGGATCATTTTAAACACACAGGGTAGTAGCTTTCTGAAAAGAAGCAAACCAAGGATGACATTTGGATGAATTCTGATGAGAACATAACAATCCCCAACTGTCTGAAAGCTGAGGAGACTCGAGCAAGTTCATGTAACTGGTTCTGCTTTCTATAATTCTTACACTCATACTGACACTAATTCCTTTGTTAGTCAAAAGGCAAATGAGAAAAGACATAGATGTGTATCATACAGGCTCTAATTCTGCAAGGTGTTTAGTACCTTTCAAAATAAAACATTATTCAGTCTGGAATATCCTCTAAACATTCATCATGCGGCTGAGGCTTTTTCAGTTGCAGGGATGGGCTTGGATAGCGGTAGTACAGGAGTTGTGGCAATGTAGAGCTCAGTAGTGAGGCTGGATCAGCACGGCAGTGCTTAGCCAACACGGGTAGCTGCTGGGGATAATCTATTAGAGAGCTTAAAACAAGCTCAGGTGTTCCTGTGCGGCCACAGAGGAAGCAAACTCAAGTGTTGCAGCTGGCTAACGCCACCATCCTCGTGGCCATGCACAGCCTCCCTCATGGTTTCCACGGAGGCAAGTGCAGGGGAGAGGCTCTGGAGCAGATCCCACATGCTTGTGTCCATGTTCGATGCAAACCAGAGTACTCTTTTCTCAGTTTGTGTTGCTATGCTCTGTCCTCTTTTGTAACAGTCCTTATGTTCAGCCAAAATGGCAGCAGCTATGAGAGAGAGAGAAAGAAAGGAGGATAAGAGGGAGCTGAGGAGTAGTCACCCTCCCTGCTGTTCCTGGGCTGAATAACTGATACTCTTTTTATTTTTGATCACACTGCCTGTTAGCAGCACAGATGGTAAAAAATACCCCCAAATGGAAAGGAGTGCAAAATAAAGATATAACCATGTGGAACCTAGACAGGCTGACTGTGTGGGGTAAGCGGAGTATATTTGAATGCAGCTAAATGGCAAATCATCCATTGAAGAATGCAGCATAGAGTGTAGGCTTGCAGGATAAGGAAATTTATCCCAGCACTTTCAGGAAGGATGTGTGGTCCAACAGATAGTTGGGTGACTGTGAGCTCCCCGTGGGACATGAGGCCCACAAAGGCTAAAGTAGGATGTGAAAATATGTCTGCATCCATTTGCAAGGAATTCACTGCATGCCTGTCTTTGACATCAGTGCAAATCCTGGAGTGACAGCTGGTTCCTGGTGCCCACAGCTTAGATAGGATGCTGATGAACTCAAGGCTGTCACAGCAAAGTCGGGGAATGATCAACAGATGAGGAAATGCCTTCTAGTAAAGGACTGTGGCAGCTCAATTTGTGTAGCTTAGCAAAAACAAGTGGCTTGGAGGTACTTTAATTATAGTCTAGGAGTACTTTCAGGGGCACATAAATGGGATGTTAAGTTTCATCATGCTGGCAGAGAATGGCATAATCAGACTCAACAGCCAGACACTGAAGCATGATAAACTCAACCAGACGTATGGCACCATATTCTTAATGGGGATAATACTTAATTCCTGGGACCTCTTTGTAATGCTGTGGTGGTTTCCACCACCATGGAAACTGTAAGATTCAGAGGGGTGGTTTTCCACTGATATGCTCTAACACAGGCAGAAACAAACTCAGGACCTTTCTTTGTCCTGAGTTTTAGAAAAGCTCTGAGTGGGCTGTCACAGCATCTCTTTTGGGTTTTCAGTACCAAGACACTTGTATCTTAGCTGGCCCAGCCCAGTGTCTTTCTTGAAATTACGGTTTCTCTGCATGTATGAGACCTATATTTCAGCCATACAATTACAGCTTGGCCCCAGAATGCCCTGGAGGCCTTGTATAATGGTAGAGAGCTTGAGGGATCTGGCCTACAAATAAGAGAAGAATCAAAAGCTTTCAGTGCCTGAAATCAGATATTGCTATTGTCTGTAGCAGCATGCAACTTGTTTGCTAATGAGCTCATTAATCCTTTGCTCTCTGAAGCTTTTGCCTTTGAGGTTAGATAAAAGCAGTTCTCCGAGGAGACTTCCTCGTCATTGGCTGCTCTTCTTCTCCAGGAGCAAAGATGAAGCCCATGCAGAAGGGCGTGTTTTGAGTCAGGAGTTAGGCATTTGTTGAAAAGGGCAGCTAGGGTTTTTCCTTGATATCCCAAGTGGTGATAATATTGTTTAATGTCTGACAGCTTCTGAAAGATTTACTTTGCTTAGAGGGGGTGGTCGCTGAAACTGTTCTGCAGATGGAGGGGAGCTGAATCACATTTGTGAAATTGTGCTCAAGCTCTTGCCTCCTAACCTTGAAACTTGGATGTATCACAAAACCGTGAGTGTTATGGGGCCCTGGGAGCAGGTAATGCAAAAATAAAGCCATGTGTATTACGGATGCCAATATTTCTCATGCATCAGCATTTACGGAGAATCAATATGAATGCTTCCATGAGGATTAGTTTACAGCCCATTCATGTTGCTGAAATTACGTTGCCTCCTTTTTGGAGCACTCCAGAAGCCAGAGGAAGGCAGTAATAGGGGTGAGACTGTGGTCTATACAGACATAAGGTCTTCCATAGGGACAGGGCATTGCTGCTGAAGACCCCCATGTGGAAAGCTAAAGCCCTCTACCTACGTTTTAGTAGATGAACCTGACATGATGGCCTCACTGCTCCCTGACAACATCCTTGTGCTTCCCTGAAGGGGAGTTTTCTGGCTCTGGATTTGGGGTGTGGGAAGGAAAACAGTTGGAATGCTTAGACAGAGAGGAACTCACTGGTGAAGGCCTGATCTTTACATTGGGGTGGAGGTGGGACCGGGAGGCAGTGGGAAGGAGAAAACCTCAACTATTTTGATACACTAAAGGTGGTAGGTGCCTATTTACTGACACTGTTACACAACCAGCCTGCATACTGCTTTTTTTCCTGGCCCTCAACATATGGAAAGAACATTATTTCTTCCTTTTTTAAAAAACAGATGGGGGCTGCTGGTCGCCATGGCTCTCTTCAGTCAGTTCACTATTTGGAATGTAGATGGATTTGGTAAAATATATTCCTCTTATGAACTGGCAAAGATTTGAAATTTAAGTTTCCTGAGTTTCCTGTACTGTCTTCAAAGAAAAGCAGTTGATGCTTTTTCCCTCTCTTAACAGTCGTACTACAGAAGTCAAATAACACAGAAAACAGGAAATTAAATGAATTGCTGCAAAATCCTGCAGATGATTCTAATTTTGTTTTTAGAGTTAATGATATAAATGATATAAAACCATAAAGTAAGTATACTGCTAGAAACTTCTTGCTTGTAATCAATTTACTTGCACTATACTTCATGTCAGAGTCTTTTTACTATAACCTCTATCCATAATAAAAGGAAACAGGTATTTTTCATGTAACATCTTTGGAGAGTATGTCTCACAGCAACTTCACGACACTCTCTGGGAGCTTGGGAGCTTATAAAGAGATCTCTTGAGCTCTGTGTTCAAGAAATATGCTTTTACACGCATACCAGCAGAAACTGGAGCAGCTTTCAGATAAAGACAGGGCCAGTGACAATGCCCAAAAGCTTAAGGCAGGAGACTGAAAAGATCTTCTTAAAGAATGAAGAAAGCTCTGCTAACAGCTTGAAAGTATTACTAGTCACTGTAGTACTCCAACATTTCTGTTTGCTGAAAATGATTGCATTCCTCTGTTGCACTGGAGACATCATATGGCACAGTCCCCTCTGGGGACTGTTGGCTTATGTATGTGAAATGAGTTTTGTTGGTCTCAATCCAGGCAGGTCTCATCTGAAAGGCAGTCATGTCTGCTTCACGTCCTGGCTGAAGCCACAGCAGAGAAGCCAAATCTGGATTTTCACAGCAAGTAGACTGACCAGAAGCATGGCTTCCTAATGGCACACTCCTCCAAATTCATTTTTGGCCACTTTTCAGAAGAGATCTCCTCCTCCAGACCTAGCGTCTTCCATAGGTGTCAGGAATGTGTGACTTCTTAAAGAATATAAAATGCTACTTTGTATTTTGTGAAAACAAATACCAGTGAAATACCCAGAAGAGGGTCATACCGACATTAGTGCGTGACATGGGTCTAGCTTTAGTTAGTGAGGAAACCTACCATATGGTTGCCTTTGAAAATCACCACCCCCAAGCTATCCTGATACCTACTGACAGATGCAGAGATTTGTGACAGAAATATTACAATTCTGAGGTAAGTGTTAATGCAGATATGTTTGTGAAAGCGCAAGAAGCAGCAACAGAGCAAGAGTTAAAAGAATTGCCTCTATTCGTAACTGAGGACATGACTGTAAAAGCTGTAAAGCTGGTAAACACCAAGGAATATGTTGTTTATGGCAAGACAAGGGGGCCTGTGCGCTGATATAGCAAAAGCAGTGCAAACTACCCATCAGCAGAAGTCTTGTGCTCTGGTACCAGGAGGAATACAAAAAAAGTACAGCCTGGTTCGTGTGCCATTGTTCTTCCAGCTCTCCCAACAGGGCAACAGACTATAGCTGCAAAGATACCTAAAACTGGGAAACAAAATAGTAAGGAAATTTGCCTGTATGTCTTGCTGTTTTGTTATAAATATGTGTGAGAGTGTCAGGGTGTTTAAGCAACTTAGGCAGAGACTTACCACTCACCTTTCACAGGGTCTTGTGCTTTGTCTTGTTACACTACTTTCCTACACAGGCAGGAAATAACACTAATCTATAGCTGGGAACCTCAGCTAAAGGTGTCCACCCCTTATGCTTTACTAAGGAGTAGTTGCTTTTCTCACCAATATTTCAACAGCAGAACTTAGAAAATAATAATTGACAACCTGTTGTATCCAGAGGCCATGGGAGCTTGCTCTCACCTGTGAGACATTTTGATTGTCTGTTGCTTGAGAAGGATGACAGAAGATGAGTTAAAAAAATGCATATTTGCACTTTCAAAATGTCATTAGTCAAATGGTTGTCTAGACCTGTAACTCCAAGCATGTAAATCAATGCAGGTTTGGGAGCTCAAAGCACACACTCATCTCTTTTCACCTTGTACAAAATTACCAGAAGCACTCAGAAGGAAAAGTCCCCACTGCTCCTGACCTGGAAAGAATGCTGGTGCTGAAATGCCACTGCCTGAGGCGCCAACACAAACAGCTAGGGGGAAAAGTCAACTTCACAGCACGGAGGGGTGGGAGAGGGAACAGGATGGGATAGATTACTGCAATAGCAGAGAAAAGGCTGAAGAGCAGAGAGTTGTGTTCCTGTAGTTAATGGAATCAGCTACTGAATGAAGTAAGAATAAATAACATGCCAAAAATCAAGCTTTACACTTGATATAAATCATTACTAGTTTGTAGATACAAAGGCACAGAGAAAGGGTTTATAAAGAAATGGGAAAAGTGCCATAGTTCAGAAAAAGAAATGTGTTGTAGTTTAACCTGGCAGGCAGCTAAGCACCACAAAGCCATTCACTCACCCTCCCCCACCACAGTGGGATGAGGGAGAGAGTCAGGAAAAAAAAACTCATGGGTTAAGATAAAGACAGTATAACAGGACAGAAAAGGTAGTAGTAGTAGTAATAATAATAATAATGAGAAAAGAATATACAAAGCAAGTGATGCACAATGCAATCGCTCCGCACCCACTGACCAGTGCCCAGCCAGACCCTGAGTAGCAGCAGCCCCCCAGGCCAACTCCCCCATTTCTATTTTTCAGCATGACGCCACGTGGTATGGGACATCTCTTTAACCAACCTGGGCCAGCTGTCCTGTCTGTGTCCTCTCCCAGCTCCTGGTGCACCCCCAGCCTCCTTGCTGGCAGGGCAGCACAAGATGCAGAAAAGTCTTTGACTCAGCGTAAGCACGGCTCAATGACTAAAACATCGGTGTGTTAGTAGTGTTATTCTCATTCTAAATCCAAAACACAGCACCACATCAGCTACTAGGAAGAAAATTAACCCCATCCCAGCTGAAACCAGGACAAATGTCTCTGCTGACAGTAAGGCAGGTAGTATGAAGTAAGCAAGTAGAAGTAAGGAGAGTAGATAGCTCTGGGATCTGGCTCATGTAGCGCTGAGATGTATGCAGAGCAAGTGCTCTAAATCTGTGAGCAGGGAAGAGGCAGCTATGAGAAAGAAAAGCCCAACAAAGGTGAGGTCTGACAGATCACCACAAGAGCAACTGGAAGAATGAGTAAATCAAAGCAAATGAAGTAGATCCCAAGCAAAGGAGATCTGTGCCTCATTCCTGAGATCGTTACTGAATGTCAGAACTCCTCTTGAGAGGTGACATCCACAGGTCAGTATCTACAACGCTCTTTTTATGTTCAATGAAAAGCTTATGTCTGTTAGATCGTAACAGTAAACTTGGAAACCTTCCCAGTGAAGAACCTCAGCCTGTGGCTGAAAGGGGTCAAGGTTGCTTTCCTCAGTAGCTGGAGTGGCAGATAAATCACCAAAGACGATTCACAATCTTTGACAGCTGTGAAGACAAGAAGCATGCCTGAATGAAGTCTCTACAGAACACGGGTGAATGGAGGTTTACTATTTCCTATTCAGCTTGAGTCTCAGTGGTTGTTGTGGGTTTACACAGCAAGGTTTTGGTAGCAGGGGGCCACAGAGGTGGCTTCTGTGAGCAGAATCCAGAAGCTGCCCCATGTTAGATAAGGGGCCCTCCACTCGCCAGAACCAGGCCAATAAGTGATGTTGTTTGTGCCTCTGGGGAGCATATTTAAGAAAGGGGGGGAAAAAATGCGGCTACACAGCACCTGGGAGAGCAAGGGGTAAGAACCAGCCCTGCAGCCCCCAGGTGAGTGCAGCAGGAGGGCAGGAGGTGCTGCAGGCAGGCAGCAGCAGTTCCCCTGCGGGCTGTGCAGGGAGAGGCCCCTGGTGGAGCAGGCTGTCCCCCTGCAGCCCATGGGACCCACATGGAGCAGATCTCCACGCTGCAGCCCCCCCATGGGTGGAGGAGCCCCCGGTGGAGCAGGTGGATGTGGCCTGGAGGAGGCTGTGGCCCATGGAGAGCCCCCGCAGGAGCAGGGGCAGAGGGTGACCGTGAAGGAGTGGTGGAAGTGAAGTGTCAGGGACTGACTGCAGCCCCTTTTCCCCGTTCCCCTGCTCCACATGGGGGGAGGAGGTGGAAGAGGGTGGATGGGGGGGGGAGGAGGGGAGGAAAGAAGGTGTTTCTGGTTTCTTTCCTTTGTTTCTCACTTCTCTAGCTTGCTAGTAACAGGCAATACATTTTACTGATCTCCCTACTCTGAGTCTGATTTGCCCATCACATTAATTGTTGAGCAATCTCCCCATCCTTATCTCAACCCTTGAGCCCTTTCCATCATATTTTCTCCCCTTTCCATTTGAGGAGGGGGAGTGAGAGAGTGGCTGTGGTGGAGCTCAGCTGCCCACCCAAGTAAAACCACCACCATGGTGTATAGTGTCAGTGTTGCTGAGACAACAACTTTAGGGAAATTCTGCCTCTGCCTAACTGTGCTTCTGTGTGCGTGTAAAAAGCACATAGGAAATAAATAGTGTGTACGACCTCCCACTGTGTATCACATGGGCTTCAGAAATACTTCAAAAAATAATAATAAGTACAATTCTCTATAGGGAAGAAGGGACTGGAACTCTGTATGTATCATGTTTAGGTAAGGGAAGACATCCCATCAGTAACATGTAGTTTGAAGACAGTTGAGGCTGCAGGACTAGAATTACATGAAAGAAATGCACATCATCCAGAAAAGACAGCTGCAATTTTTAGGACCTCTGATTGATGTATGAGGAGAAGAGCAGACCCAAAATGGGACAAACCTGAAATGCCACCACTGGAAGTATGTCTAGTGAAGTCCCCCATGTGATGCACTTGCAGAGGAATGTCATGACTAACCTGACTGCAGGATGATTTCTTGAAACTGACCACATTTTGCAAGCGTTATTTGATGTCATTTCCAAGCCTAAAGTCACTGCAGCAGACATGAGCATTTTTCTGTTGATGGGTGCAATAAAAGTTATGCAGAGATAGATGGATGCCTGAAGCAAACTGTTCAGCTGATTATCAGGCATCAAAGCTTGGGCAAAGAATGCTTAGAGAATATACAGCTAGCTGCCTGTAAGAAGCTAAGCAAGTGTAGATTCTCGGTATCTTCACTTCCACAACAGGTCACAAGTACCGTATGGACTGAATAGATAGGAAGCATAGGGAAGTTGTTGCTTAGATCCAAGAAGCTCTTCTTGTCTTGTATTATTTTCTTCTAACCTACAAGTAAAGGGACTCCTAGAGAGAGCAATGCATGTCCATATTAAAGGGAAAAATAAACAATACGGAGACTTCCTCTTGCTCACCAGAGCAATCCCTTTGCACTAGACAGCATTACAGGGCCAGCTCAGTAGCGATGGGTGCAAATATCAGAACAGTGCACTGACGGTCTTAGGGTTAAATCCTCATCCTGCCATAGGTAGCTCTGCTTAAAGCATGTGACACAGACACACCAAATCTACAAAGGTTTAGGCAGGATCATTTTTAACAGTCAGCCAGCGGATTGTGACCTACCTAGACTTCAATAAATTCTGATGTAAACTTGGATCAACAAAAAGTACTAGGCAACACTTGCAACAGCTGCCCCTAGGAAACACATCTAGCTGAAACACAGCTGAGTATGCAGCATGAGAACTTCAGAGGAATTTTCTGAAGAAACATTTTCTCTCAAAACCTGCCCACTTCAGAGTAGCCAGCATCTTGCTGGTTTGAGTTTTTCCTTAGGAGATGCAACATAAGAATTCAGTGGCCTCCTCTTCATATACCTGTAGCATCACCTAACAGCATCAACCAGAAAGAACTGCTGGAGCTCATTTGGCCCAAAACCTTGGTGGGGTGAGATCTTTGACAGCTCCAACTGTTCAGTCCTCTTGACCTACTGATCATCTTTTCTTAATGTTGTTTGAATTTCTGTGAAAAATTAAGTATCAGAGCCCCAGGGACTGGAACTTCAGAGATATGGCTGAGCTCATGAACTATTGGTTATCTCTGGGTACAAGAGACAATCATTTTTTCATGCCAGAAGATGTTGGTTTCATCCTGGTTTGGAAGAGGAATACCACTGAAACCTTAAAAAAAATCTGTAGGATAAAAAACCCTGGTGTCTGCTCACTGTCTTCACAGATCTCAGAAAGAACCATCAAAAAATAACCACTGTTTGTACTGCAGAGAGCGCTCAAATAACCCTAATCATGGAGCAGAGCTCTGCTTGGAGCAGATATTGTACCAACAAAGAAAATAAGGCAGCATGAAGGTCAGTTTCCAGGCCTGTACCCTCACTCTTGCCACAGAATGTGCTGCAACCCATGGACACCAACACCTCATCTAAGACCCTTGCTCTTCACCAGAACCTTTATTTGTTTGTTTTTGTTTGTTTTCTGATTTCTGTTTTTTTTTTTTTTTTTTCTTCTTTTTTTCTTTTTTCTTTTGTCCACAAGCCCACTGCCATGTACATTTCTAGAGATTCCTCCTCGATTCACATTCTTCTGAATAAGTCCTCTGTCGAGGGGTGAAGGCCTGACTCAGAGGAACTCACAGAATGGTGTTCAGGCAGCCTTCTCAAGAACTGTCTTGCACAAAAGATGTGGAAGCAATTCAGTGTGTCCAAAACAGTCAGTATCCTTTCCTTGAGATGTTGTGAGTATGCTTATCACTACCAGTGTCAGGTCTTGTCTTTGTGACTCAGAACTGCATTTGGGTTAAAATTGTTTAAAGGCAATAATATTTATGTTCTATGACAGGAACTGAATCTCTAGTGGAAGTTTTTAAAAACAGCAAATATTCTGTCATCCACAACACAAAGACTACTGACAACTGGAACAAACAGAACTGAATTAACTGCACCCATAGTTTGCAATGAAATCCCATTGTGGATATCAAACATCTGCAGTCAATATTAAGAAGTGGCCATCATTCTATGGCTAAGCTCCACAGCAAAATTCCAGACCACATTCTTGATAATCTCCCAATTTTTCTACTAGTTCTCTAACAGTAAAGCCTGGGGATCTGAGAGGCTATTCAGGTTTAAAATTGCAGCTTCTGTGTTGTTTTTTTTTTTAAGTCTGAAAGGTGACACATGTTTTTTTTCTATCATATTGTAGTATCTGGAATTCTTGCTCATGTTCTTTCTAGCACAGTCATTTGTGGGACATGTTTTATTTTATTTGCTGACAGACTGCCACAGTTAAATTTCAGCTCCCAGGGAATTCTTGCATATTCTCATTATGTAGGCTCTTTTCACTACTCTGGCCTGTTCTCAAGTCTAGTACAAAAACTGATTATGGAACAGATTAAGTGCAAAAAGTTCCTTCTCCATTCTGATATCCTATGCAGGTCATACAAATCCAAACTGACAAAAAAAAAAAAAAAAAAAAAAAAAAAATTTTCTGTCTTTCCACTTTTCTTTCTCCACAGCATCAGTTCAAACTACTTTAATGAAAATTGTGATCAGTTGGTATGGAAGATAAAAACTGTTTATCTTTTAGTCCCAGCATAACTCCCATAACTTTCTATTTGCCTAGACATTTATCTTTTTACAGTATCTTCTTATCTTCTTTCTCTGTCAGCTTGTAAATCCAGGTCACTGTTTTCTCCTAAGTTTTTTACCTTTCGTGTGGAGGGGTTTACAAGGCAGCTAGCATGCTGACAGGAGAGCACTAATTTTTTGAGGTGTATAACCAGGTGGAATTCTATGTGGTAGGAAGCAAAGGGCAAAGGCAGGAAACCCAACCAGCAGCCAGTTAACAACTGAGAACAGGGAACTTTATTGTAGGGAGCAACCTAAAAAAAAAAACCACACAGCTTGAGTTTTTGGTAGCCTTATTAAAGAGGCGGTTTGGTCAACATCTCCTCAAAAACTGGAAGGAAAAGATTGAAATTTAGATACTATGTACACCTATGTCTGTGCTAAGTGGACAACAAATAAAAGATTTAACAGTTAGGATCTAAAAGATCTTAACACTTTTAGGTATGTTCAATTCTAATACATATTCTAGGTATTGTGAGTCTGGGCTGGTGCACTTTACATGGTATGAAAGTTTGCAGGAACTTTTAGTTTTCAGTTTTTCTTCCCTGCTTGTGCTCAGAAGATGGCTTGCCAGCAGACCACATTACCTGCTGGCCATGATGCAGAGAAGGAGATCAGGTGAAGAGCTGGTCAAAAGTTTGAATATTTTGGTTTCATTAGGCTGGTGGCAGAAGCAAAAAGTGATCTGGGTGATCAAGCTTTTTGAAAAGGGAAATAAAATTCTATTTTTCTCTCAATTGAAAACTATGGTCAGAATGTTTCCATACCATGGATGGTGAAATTGAGTTAAAAACAAAAATCAAATCCCTTGGATGGAGCAGATGGGTAGCACCTAAAAGAATCATGCCATTGCTTCATGCTTACTCTGCTGAGAAAGTCTGCGTGATCCCCTTCCTCTGTTCCTGCTGTCGCTTGGCTTAGGTGGATGTGAGAGAGGAAGGGTAATCCACAGCAGGGTCTAAGGCAGAATAGGATCTGCAGCAGGAGAACAACTTTCTTTGCACAAATCATAGCCAAGAAAGAAAGAAAAGATCAGAGCTCACAAAGGGGATGCATTTTTGTAGAAGTAGGAGAGAGAAGTGAGGAAACTCCCCCCACTGCATATATGTGGGGAGAGGTTCATATTCAGAGGAATATAGGTTTATTTGCAAAACTTTGTTCAACCGCAGGGGCAGAAAGATGGGCAGTCCTGGGTTTTAACAAGGAGCCTGGGGCAGCCCAGTTCAATACAACAACAATCCAAGGATTTAGCTAAAGCAGAGTACTCACAAACTATTGACATTAACCACGTTGTGCTAAGCATGCTTACTCTGACACTGCCAGTTCTTCATCGGGCACCTTCTCCTTGTTCATTCCACACAGAGCCTCTAGCGCGTCTTCCTGGGTGGCCATAGCAGGAGCTAACCATGCTCGAGCACATTTGCTCTGCCCTTGCTGCCTTTCTGGCCTCAGCTGTTCACTGCTTGGTATATGATACAGCACTGATACATTCAAACTGCTTTCCAAAAGTAAAAGCTACCCACACATTGTGCTGCTATGCACATACCAATGATTTTCCAGTCATATCAAGTGTAGTGTAGCCACCCGGGTTATTTATGTCTAGACTTCAAGGACTGTTCGACTGGGCAGGGTCTGTTCAGTGGTCTCTAGAACTGGCTATTTAAGTGCTTTCTTTTGAATGATCTCATCTGGCTACTACAAACCCCTGAACTATAATGAGACAGCTGCTTGAGGCTGCTTCATCCCCATGCTGCCACAGGGGATCCAGCTTTAGTTCCCAGCATGAATTCCTAGCTCTCAGCAACCTGTACCATATATTACGAAGGTCAGTCATTTGGGAACACGTGTAAAGAGGAAATGCTTTGTAGATTTCTGCAAGCCCAGGAGTATTGCCAGACTGTGAACATCATTTCTCTGCTAGTGTACAGACCTCCTGAATGATGGGTCATGGGAAGCCTCAGGTGCTACTTTGGCAAGTGCTGTCTTCCAAGAAAAAGGAATCAGAGCCCTTTTCTGCAAAGGCTCAGTAATAAACAGCACAAAAAATACTTGGTAAACACATTATTCTTGTTGAGGAAACCGCTCTTTCACAGTTCTGGGAAAAGAAATGATTTAGTCTAATTTTGATGCTGGAGTCTGCAGACAATCACTCTAACATAGTTCCTTTTATCATCATAATAATATGGTTTCCTTTCCTAGAGCTTATTTTTCTCCCTGGTAGATATGATGTATTGTGCTCTTGGGTTTCCTTAAGAGCTTCTTTTCTCTCTCAGTGCTGGTTTCTAAAACCATTCATTTTTATCCTGTCCTCACTTTACTGCTTAAGCGTTTGTAATGTTCTAGTATTCCATCTATTTTAATTGAAAGCTTAGCCAATCCAATAAACGTTGTTTTCTCCCCATTTAGACTGATGATGTGGCAGGATTAGAACCTGATCCAGGCTACGGTGGGGTAGCTGGCTCATCTCAGTGGGAGAGCTGGAATGGAGTGTTAAATTGCTGCGAGAAGAAACTGTTCCAAAGCCACGCGGATTCTTCACAGTGCTTCCTACGCCAAACATCCTCACTCCCACAGGGAAGAAAAGCAGCGTGGAAAGGTGGCAGTGCTCGTAATCTGTGCGACTGGCACAGGAGGAGCAGCCTGTGAGCAGCCTCTGGCTCCACCGACTGGCATGTGGTTCCCTGGGGTAGTGAGGCTGTGAGGGGGCCCCAGCTGATATGGGGCCGGGGCTTTTCCCCTGCTCATCTCCAGCACAGGGGCCCAGCACTCACAGCCAGTGCTGAAAGCACAAGGGAGGGCTGCCACTGGCAGCTTTTGTGCTGGTCTCGGCGTTGAGGCCCACTGGAGATCTGGCATCTGAGGAGCAGAGAGCAAGAGCCTCCAGGAGCCAGCAGCACCAGCAGGAATGGGAGGCAAGCAAAAGCCATGAGTGGTTGGTGTTCCCATTTAGCACTGCCCTATTAAGCAGTGTTCTTTGCTAGAAATAACACCAACCTCAAGCATCTTCCTCTGGGAGGCATTCCAGTTAGGAACTTTTTCCATTTAACCGAGAAATGCAGGGTGTTAAAAAGTGTTCAGTCTGGACTACAGTCAAATAGGAAAATAAATAAATAAATAAATAATGTGTAATTTAAGCTGGAGAGCAACAAGTAAATAAGTACAATGGACAGCATTCACTTTTTTTTTTTTTTTTTTTTTTTTTTTTTTAATCAAACCTGTGTGCAGGATAGCAGCTTTCTGAAAGAAGACTTTTTTCTTTTTTTTCTTTTTTTTTCCCCGAAACTCCTGGTTTGTGCTGTATCAGTTCAAGGGAAGGACAGGTTTGCTCCCATGTTACCACTCAAGTCAGCATCCCCTCATCTTCCAAAAATAGTTCAGTAATTTATTTGGTGTGCTGGTGTAGGTATGCACAAGCTTGGAGGGTTCTCAGCATTTGGAAAGGGAACGTTATCCAAATGCTGATGTCTATCTAGCTGCAGATTCAGTCAGGGTCCGAGGGTGTTTTCTGAAGATGTCCAAGACAGAGGACCTGTAATGAGGTTTTCCAAATGCTGTTGCTCATGTCAGGATCTGATCTTCCCCAGAGCACCCATTGCTCTCACTTTGGAGGCTTAGCTCAGCTCTCAGTTACTGTTTCTCTGCCCTTCTGAACTGCCCCATGTTCTAAGTCTTTAACACACCTGAGAACATAAAGCAAAAATATTTCTGCTTCAAAACCCCCACACAGGTCTAACTGACTTCCTAAACCCAGTGTGGCATTGCGCAACTCAAGTGCCTAGCTTCAGATATTCCACATACTGATGTACGATGTTGTAGAAGAAGGGAATCTGTTTTTCTGTCCTCTGATGAAGGAAAATCAGTTTGCATACAATCAAACGTCTTACACATAATGGATTCAAATTCCAAGAAGCCAATCTTCTTTCCAGAGGGTCGGGAAGCATTACCTCAGGTCATAAGACACCGTCCCTATGTAAGGGAATTCATCAGAACAACAGAATTAAAGCAAATTCCAAGCCGGATTCCCTGGACAACAAATTTGAAGTTGGTCTTTTCCAGACGAAGCCTTCTAATAGACAAGGGGTTGTCCCAACAACCTAATTTGTTATCTTGAGTGTGTCTTCATTTCCTGTTTCACTTTATTTATTTATTTATTTTTTCCCCTGAGAGGTCTTTTCCTCCCCTCAATCTTCCTGGGATCTCCACTGCTCTTCATGTTCAGGTGCGAGCTCCGTAAGTTGCGCATGGTATCTGAATTCTCTTGAGATGGCCCATTTTGAGCAGAAAATGAATGCTTTTAGCAAACAAAGTCTTTTTGCCTTCTAGGCAGAATATATATATAAAAAATCTGCTTATCATTATTCCTTTTTAAGATTTTTTTTTTTTCCAAAAGAAAACCCCAGTAAGATTCCAGGTCCACATCTGTCAAGCATACACACAGACCAGAACTATGTCACCAAACAGTGAGCTACTGAAAAAACATGCTTGCATGAGTTTTCAATGTGTTAACTCATTAGCTGACAGAAAAAGCTTTCCAACTAACTTGGACACAATTAATTACACCATCAGTATAAGCAAACATCATTTTTGCAGTCAAACATAATAAGTCAGAGCAAGTCCACTCATTTCTGCTTAATAAGGATCCCAAAATGTTTTGCAAATATACTGATTTTGTCTTAAATCCTATCAGTGCAATAAGCAGAAACCAATTAGCAGTTTATTAGTGTGCTAAGGTGTTAGTAATTCTTTTTATATAATGAATCAATGTTTCTGTATTAACCTTCAGCCACTGATTAAGCAACTGACTAAAGCACATACTAAACTCCAATAGGAACAGTCCACTGAAGTTAGGCATCTGTTAGTGCGTGTAAATTATAAAATGTATGTCACATTCAGGTTAAGAGGTATAAAACCTCTGAAAAGAGAGAGAAAAAAATAAAACTGATGTGTTTCCTATTGTTGTAGCATTGTTCAAAAGGTGTAGATACCTCCATTTCTCTTACTGTGCCTACTACCAAGTTGTGATTTGATGGTAAATCAACGCAGAACAGCTTTGTGAGGAGAGCAGCAAAGAAAATCGCTGCAGGGCCTAGTGCAGGGGTTAAGTAGCACACCAAAGCACCCAATATGATGGTGTGAGAGAGGTGCCCATGCACAACTGGAGCCCCTTGCTCTGCCCTGGTGGCTTTGAGCTGCCCAGGTATGAGTACAAGCTGAGCAGGGACTGCCTGGGGCCTGCAGCATGGTGAGGCATGAGTAGGGTACCTTGTAGAGAGCTGGCAGAGCTCCACCTGAATTTGGAGACAAGCAACATATCTGCTATCATGGCATGCAGCCTAGTCCATGTGGGCACAGACAGCTTGATGGCCTGAAGGGTTTCTGTGACACCACACCAGCAGCCAGGGGTCCAGAGCTGAGGAGGACAGTACAACTTGAGTGTGCCTTTTCCATGTGACAATTGAGTGAAGCGAGCAACTGTTACTTTATTCCGAAAAAGAAGAGCCAAAAGATTTCATCTTCTCACTGAAGTGATTCATTCTGGCAGGTTTCAGACTGTGTGCAATAGCAGTCATGTAAAAATAGGTAACATTTGCTTTATTAGATTTTTACTGCCTGCCTTTGTTTCTTGGCGCTGTCCTTTATTGTACCAATCAATGACCTAGTAAATGGTACCAGATTAATGAAGTACAGTAAATTCACTGCTTTAAAAGCCCCGAACTTGCCAGAAATCCTCATGTGAGCAGAATAACCAAATAACTCATTTTAAACATGTTTTTCATACGCCAGTGGAAGGTAGTACCTATTAGAACAAAAAAATTGTTACACGTCTGCACTGCACCTGCACTTTCTCTGTGTCTTGTCTGTGTCAGCTCCATTTCCTCACCTTGATATTTGTGGGGTGGGAGAATTTGTCTCCACTACTGTATTCCTTGGAGAATTTGTGACCTAGCTGGTGTTCTTACGATGAGGTAAAAATAGGATGTCTAAAATCAAAAGTGACTTCCTCTGTGCAACCGCCGAAGGCACTCTTTATTGTCTCACTCATTTTCAGAAGAGGGAGGAGAGGAAGAAACCTCCTGGTCCCCTTCATTCTGTGGGCATACTTTTCTCCACTTACTCAGTAAAACATGATAACACCAATTTAATTGTGTGTTTCCCCCTTGCTGGGCTGTGAAGCCCCTGAAGGCACTCGAGCATAATGCTGCTCTTCATGGACATTAAGTGGCTGAAGCATGCAGGTGCCTGTGCACCCCAGGACCTTGGTGTCTAACATCTGGAGACCTTCTCCACCATGGTTCCTGAGCTCTGCTGGAACAGGAGGAATGCTCTCTGAAGTTAACACACTCAGTGCCTCCAACGGTAGGGTTAGCAATGGGCATACATGTGCCAGAAGTAGTCACAGGATGCCACGTTCTCTCAAACTCAGCTTCAATTTCAGTCTTCCTATCCATAACCCACAGGAAGATGAGCTCCATGGTGCAGCTCCAGTATCTCTCATCTCAGATTCATCCTTCTGATCCCAGACTGGTTAGCTGCAGATCTGCAGTGGCTTGTGGCTGCAGTTTCTGAACAGTACCAGCAGCATGTATAGGTGTGGGCTTCCTCGGGCATGGGAGGAGGTGTTGGGTGGAGGAAGCTCTTCACACAGTTCCTGAGAACCTACGTCATGTAGGAGTTGTGGAGCTGTGGATGGTCACCCTGTGTCTGCCAAATGATGCAATTTCATCTCTTTGCACCAACGCTCACCCTCCAGAAATGCCACTGACAATGTTGATACTTCAATGACAGCACACCTCAGCTCAGCTGTACCTGCGACGCATTATTTAAAATGTTTGGGTTTTGTTCTTCTGTCACCAGCACCCTCTGCTTTTGCAGCACAAACAAAAATTCTCTTCAGAGGACTGTTTTGGTGTGACTGTCCCATGAAATGAGTACGCAACCATTAACACAAGGATCTTCTCAGAAGAGCTGTGTCTCTTTGTTCCTGCCACTGACTCCCTCCACCGAGTAGCACGTTGCAGAAACACAGATGCATGTGAGGGCAGGTGCAATGCCCTGGCCATTGCCTGTACTGGTGGCACAGCAGAACTCACCATTTTCCTCTCCCACTACCATAACATAACTTTTCATAGGTGTCCCATGTTTGCTTGTTCCAGAGTGATTGCTTCTGTGGCAACAAAATCAAAAATACATTAAATGCTTATGAAATCTACAGCTGGTCAGAGGCTTTGTGAGGCTGATGGGCATTGACATCCTGGGGTCCTTCATTACTGTCATTTTCTCTGTGGCTACAGCCACCTTATGGTAAACTCTCCCAGTCACCAGTCACAGTATCTCCTCTGGATGCCTCTTTTGGAGTGTCAGAGATCTAACAACTACATCCATTCCACAAGATTTTCTCAGAGAGCTGCTCTGAGACCCTGGAAACTGTTCCTCGGCCATGAGGAGAGAAAGGGTATCTCAAAGCTCAAGGTTCTTCACTCAAAGTGTGAAGAGTGTTTCTCTGAGTTTGCCTTCTCTGATGGGAATACACATCAAAAACAAAGTAAAACAGCCTGCCCTAAACAAGCCTAAAGATCTTGCCAGAAAATAAACCACAATCATACAAATCTGTCCCTTTGGCAGAGCGGGTGATGGTATGAACGATGATATTCCAGAACTGTTAATTTTATTTTCCATCAGCTTTGGAAAGCAGTTGGGTGTCAGATCAGTATACAGCAGGCTTAAGTGGATGCTGAGTCTATCCCAGCTCCCTAGAGCAATGAGGTGAGATTAATTTTTATTCAAGAATTCATATCACCATTGCCTGAAATTACCATTTGTATTCTTTCATAAATGGTCAATATACTCTTGGAGGAACTTAGGCAACCTAACCTGAACAGCTGTGTTTGGAGCTTAAATTGGGGTTGTAGATTTGGGCTCAACCCCTCCTACCTTTAATGATCTGGCTGAGGAGATACAGCTGGGGAAGAGTGCTCTTGTCTCCTTGCAGACTCAAGGAAGAGACAGAGGGGGGTATGTGGACAAAACAGCCCAGCTGAGAGCTGAATTGTCCTCTTGGTTACCTCCTCCCTCCACTCACCCCACATACATCTGAGGGCAAACATGCTTCTAACTTAGGCACCTCGGTCAAGTGGGCCTTGCATCATCTATATAGCTCTGCACAGACAAGAGTCATGTATCCAGGGATGTGACTTAAAGTGCTCGTCCTCCAGCTATGGCATCAGCATCACTAATTTGTGCCTAAATCTCAGCCATTACTGTGTGTTAAATATGCCAGGTGAAAGGCAATATATTCTCTCACTAACACTCTCCTCCTGTCTTCTTGTTGACAAGCCTTCCCTACGGTCTCCTTAAACTAGCACAGATTAAATATGCAAAGACTATTTTAAAACAGGAAGCTTTAGGGAGAAGGAAATTTGAGGCTGTGTTACTGTGGCAGAATGTATTTGAGATGTGCTCCGTGCAAGCTGCGAGCTTACTGCTGTGGGAGGCACAGCACTGCAGCAGCTACTTGCTTTTCGCATGAACAAAGTGTGGGGAGGGAGAGAAGGTTGTGGCAGTGTCCCACAGCTTGATTCAGAGCATTCAAGTCAGGAGCTTCACACTCCTCTTTGAATTCCAAGGAAATGCAAAGAGAAGCCTAATGTTAATCTGGGTGAGTGTGCTTCAGGAGTGCCCATTTCTCACATAAACCTTGTTTTGTTTTGTTTTGTTTTCTTTTTCTATTTCATGTTCTCTAATCTGCAAAGAGTGGAAAGTCCTTGACCGTAGGGGCCACACACCTGCTGATTCCTCTCCATGGACATGCATAGTATGACATTTTCACCTGCAAGCCGTTGTGTGCATGCCTACATGGATGGGGAGTCGGTGGCTTGGCTGAGGACACCTGGAAGTTTTCCCTGCTCTGAGCCCATTTTCTTCCTACACTCCTTTTCCTTTTTGGTTCTTCCCTGATGATTTCACTCTGATACTATTTCTTCCTTCCTCCCTTCCTCCCTTCCTCCCTTCCTCCATCTTTTCTTCTCTTCCATCCACTCCTTTCCTTTCATTCACCTCTGTTTCTTCTCTGAGCTCCATGAACACCTTTGTTTCCCACACAGGGGTGGCAGTGCAGGGGTTGCTTGTCTATTTTTATTTCCCCTTTGATTTTTTTTCCCCCTCCCTCCAGTATATGTTTTTCTTCTTTTAGTTCCCTCTTCTGAATCACTTTTCTGTTTTGGTCTTTGCAGAACCATTATCCTCTGAATCGTCTTTGCTCTTGACTATTCAACACCCTCTGGGCTGACTCAGCCTGGGCTGTGTGGGAACTGATTGGGAGTGAATCAGCAGCTCAGTGCTCAGAAGGGAATTAACAATCTATTTACTCTCAGATGATTCCTGTCTCTCCACCTCCATCTCCAGTGACCATTTTACAAATAAAACTATTTATAATCCTCGGATATATGAACAGGCAGAGTGGTAGAGAGGGGCTGGAAAACTTGCGTTAAGGCAGTAGGTGGCTGAAACCATTAAAAGTTTCAAGTGGCAATAGCTAAAATAAGCCCAAGTGGAGAGGAGATTATTAGCTAGGAGACTTGAGGGTCCTACGCAGCAGGTGGTCTGTTTCCAGAAATCAAAATGTTCTAAAAAACAGCAAATATCTTTCACATTCAAGTGTTATTTTTATTTAATTACAAAAATGGTCTTTCCTCATGCAGAAGTTACCACAAAGCAGGAACAGCAGCAAGTACGTATACAGGGTGGAAACTTTTATAGTATACAGGAACATTTTCTGATAACATTTTGAAGTACACTTTCTGAATACTTCACTTCCAGCACAAAGACCCTTTTTCACACATGTGCTTGGAGCAGCTAATGGGTGAAAACCACAGAACATGCAGAAGCTATTCTTCATCAAAGCCAGATTCCTCTACCTCTGGGGAAATGCTCTAGCTAATAGAATATTTCCTAATTATTGTAATTATTTAATATTATTGTACTGCCTGCTGTTCCCACTACACTGGATGTGGGAACACATCCAATGAAAATGTGGGAATATAGTGTATAGTGTTGACAGCAGGGTAAAACAGGAGATAGTCTATGATGTCAAGATCTTACTGTGGCATAAAGGAGATTTGAGCAATCAGAGGACTCATTCTGCAGGAGAGGGCAGAATGTGAGAGGGCAGAATGTGAGAGGGCAGAGGAGTGGTCTCTGAACACTGTTTTTCTAATGCCTTCTGTCTGAATTTGACACATGCACCCCTGGATGAAACTGTGAGGTCTTTCTCTTGTTTCCCATGTGCTTGGAATTAACTTGTTCTCTTTTGTTCCGCTCAAAATGACAGTGATCTGTCCAAGTGACTTGGAAGCAACGGGAAAAGCAGAGCCTTGTCATTTCACTGAGTTTCAAGGCCTAGAGACCAGGATGATCATTCATGAAAAATGCTTCATGAAATTCAACAAGACTCTTGCACTTCACTCTGTGTGCTTTGTCTCAGTTGAACACATGTTCATGGCTGGCCTGTAATTTCAGTACTGCCAAGTGAAACAAATTGAAGGGAGAATACGAAACACAATATCAAAGCCAGAGTAGAAAGCATTTGCTTTGAGGAAGCATCCTCTGATTTGCAGGATGGAGGGGCCAAACCTTTGTTTAGGAGGAAATGCCTCAAAATATTCTCCATTTGGCATCTGGTAAACATTAAGCTTTTAACCAGTCCAATCTGACATAGGTTTTCTATGTTAGATCTAGAAGTAACCTTCCATATAAATACAGTGTCATAGACCTGCCATGGAAGGGTGTAGAAAGATCAAGGATGGCATGAATTGCTAATAACCCTATTACTTGATATAAAAATGTACCACAAGAGAACCACTTGCTTGGTTTCCGTTTTCAGAATGATTCACAGGTGATTATGAAGCAGCAGAGGACTATAAATACAAAAGAAAAAGAGGAGATATTTTTCATTGTTGACAAATTTTGGGGTGCCCACCAAAGCAGGTAAAACACTGACTTCAATAAAAGCTTAGCAGAGAGTTCAAGGAAAAACTATCAGATGACACTTGTGCATTGTCAGAGAGCAGGAGAGAGAAATATTAGTTTTTTGAAGCAGGTAAATAATTTCTCACAGGTCAAATGCAATGAGTTTCAATATGTTTAACATTCAGGACGCTAAGGTTTTCATTAACAACAACCAAACTTTACAGAGACACCTCTGTAGAAGAACAATTCATCTGTTTAACAGCACACTATATGCCTAAGCAAATGTCTGGAGGGCTGGAAATATAATATACTTTAGGGTCAACCAAATAAAAGATCTTGCTATTTGCCTTTTCTTCTTCAGTGCTTTATTTGAGGAACAATCCTGTTAAAAACATCATTACAGAGAAATTGTCTAGCTCTTGCACAAATAGATTATTAATGAAGATGTTCCCTAAGAAGTCAACCTCAGGTTTCCAACTGGCTGGGTTTTTCAGTATCACATAATGCGAGTGGTACAAGGAGGGCTGCAATATGTGCCACACGAGTTACAGAGAGAAAAAAAAAAAAAAAAAAAAAAAAAAAAAAAGGGAACTCTGAATTAAAAAACAGAGCTTTTTTATTTTTCTGCAGACAGAACCACTACAGGATGGACATTTCCATTCAACAGAACAATCAGTTGCATTATCCTCTCAGCTGCTCATGGTCCCATTGCAGCAGAAGCAGGATGCAGACTCATCCTAGACTCCTTTCTTCTGACGGATTTTTTTTTTTTTTTTTTTTTTTTTGAGGACCATCTGTTGTTCATATCAAATTCATGAAGGAAAAATTTTATCTTTTCAGTTTTAGAACTTTAAATCACTTCTAGTCCTTCCTCCCTGTTCTTCATCTTCTCGTTAGCTCTAATTTTTGAGCATGCGTTTGACCCCGAATGTCAGAGAGTATGTTGAAATGAGGAGTTGCACACCCCGTTAGGTGACCACACACACTTTGATTAGCTTTTGAGGACACACATTCAGAGCTAAATCCTTTTGTTCTTGTTCTGTTTTTTCTTGCTTTGGCCATAGCAGAGGCTGGGTGCTGTTCACAAAGCCCTACACAGAGGCCTAGTGGGGCCTGCTGCCTCAGGGCCTGCTTGGAGGTAGGGACAGATGTGAAACCAGACAAGAAGCAGCAGCCACCTGCACAGCATTTTACTGGGACTAATGGCTTGGGCTGGGCACACAGGCATTAATACCACCTCTTCCTGAGGGCTGGTTGTGCTTTAACCCGTCAGGCAGCTCAGCCACTCGCTCCCTCCCACAGCGGGACGTGGCAGAGGATCAGAAAGACTGGAATCGGAAAGACAAAACTGTGAAAACTCATGGGACGAGATAAAGGCTCTTTAGCAGGTAAAACAAAAGCCGTGCTTGCAAGCGCAACCAAACGGGGAATCCATTTGCTGCCTCCCATCGGCAGGCAGGTGTTCACCCACTTCCAGGAAAGCCGGGCTTGTAGTGCATAAGGGCTGGGAAGAAAAAAGCCATCACTCCATATGTCCCCCCTTCCCTTCTGCTTTACCCAGCTGTTATTGCTGATCGTGACCCCATATGTTACGGGACACCCCTCTGGCCCCCTAGGGCCAGCTGTCCTGCCCGTGTCCCCTCCCAGCTCCTGGTGCACCCCCAGCCTCCTTGCTGGCCGGGCAGCACGAGGAGCTGAAAAGGCCTTGGCTCCGTGCAAGCACGGCTCTGCAGCAACTGAAACATGGGTGTGTTACCACCACTACTTACATCACAAACCTAAAACACAGCGCCATAACAGCTACTGTCAAGGACATTAACTCTGTCTCAGCCAAAAAACATTACAGGGCTCAATTTCTGTCAGCACAGAACCTGCCCTGACTAAAATTTGCTTTTATTGGGTCACTCTGTGGTAAGTGCAATAACAGAAAAGTCAAATAGAGAAATAAGTCTGAGCTCTGCTGCTGGTGACTGTTGCTGCCTGGAGAGGAAGCCAGGCACAGAAGAAGAGGAGATAGAGGCAGTGCAGAGCAGAAAGGTCACCATCGCAGAGACTAAAGCATATTTTTTTTTTACATCCCTGTAGCACCAGGGCATAAACCCAACAACTGCTGCATGACCCACCCCAAGCCTAAGGAATATGTGCTACAACCCACACTGTGATCCCCAGTCCCATGGAAAGGCAAAATAATTGCGAGTTCACTCTCCTCTCTTGAGCTATTTTTCAGCAAGCAGATTCATTTTCCCAAAGAGATGCTCAGGGCTGACGCTGCCTGGCATTTGAATGATATTGGGAAGCTGGCCTCTATAAAAGCTAATGATTTTAGTCACTAGCATTGTGAAGGTATTTTTTGCTGTTGTTCCTGGCATGTGTTCAGAAACATTACCATGCCACCAAAATACTTAACAAGTACAATTTGCTCAGAGTAGACTTTCAGGTGGCAGCAGATAGAGCTAACCAAAAAGTCTGAGAGATTTGCTTAATAAGTGCAATTTCTGACCTCCAGTTTGCTGCTCCTGACCTCAGTTTAGTGACCCCTCCGGGTATGGATTTTATTCCTCACAGTTTTAGGTCTGTGCCTAACAGGAAAGAGAGACTGCACAGGCCTGCTCTGCATGATCTTTCCTTCTTCAGCTATCATGTAATGGTTCTTGACGTGGCATATCAGAATGGAAGGATCTGTTGCCCTTTGTTTGCTTCAAAGTATTTTTTCTCATCCTCTACAGGAAAGAAAATGTTAAAAATAGCACACCTTTCCTATTCAAAGGCCATATTTGTGCAAAATGAAACAAGCTTCTCAACAGCCAGCAGAAAGAATATTGGTTTTGAAAACAATAGCACTACAGCATTGGGGTCCTTCATGTACCTTCCAAGTGAAGAGGAGTGGAGCTGCTCCAGCAGGAAAAGCAAAGAAAGGCATAATCTGGGGTCCTGAGAAGCCCTCCCAGAGTTCAGCGGTTCTGTTCTTCTTGCCATATATTGCCCCCTTATGGACAATAGGTGACCAGAAATGGTAACAAAAGGGATTCTCAAAAAAACTCTAAAGTTATTACTCTTATTATTGTATAAATGTATTATATAGTACCTAGATGGAACGTGAAGTCCTGGACGTGGAGGCCAGGAGACTCGTGAGTTCACAGCTATTCCAGAGCAACTTCAATGTCTTGGGTGCTGGAACGGGAATTATTCAAGAGCCTGATGACATTAAGTCAGAAATGACACAAGGCTATTTGAAGACAGAATTAGAGCCTAAAATGACCTTGACAATAGGAAGAGGGCGCAGCTCTGAAGAATAAGGACAAATACTCTGAAATTAGGCAAGAATAAAGTTACATGTGCATAGGGTTGGAAAAATTGTTTTTGCAGCTGTGTTTCACGAATGGATCTGTAGGTTTTGCTGAATCGTAAGCGGAGAAGGTTTGCACTTTTCCAGAAAAGGCAGGTATTTTATGGAAGTACAAAAACAGAAGCAAGACCTAAGGGGAGGAAAAAAAAAAAAAAAAAAGGCTTCTTGACTCAATGCTAGATGACCTTAACTTCTTGTATTAGGCAATTGAGCAGACTAGTTACAGAGCATGGAGAGCATCCAGAGAAGGCATAGAAGACTATTCAGAGGTTTGGAAAATAGGACTTTTGAGAAAATAGAATAAAAGAATAAAAACTGGACTTAAGCAAAGAAAAGACTGATAAGAAGCACCGTAATATAAAAAATATCTGCAAACTAGAAGATAGATCTTCTGCATGTCACTTGTGAGAAAGGTCACTGCTTATATCATAGCAAGGAACATTTACATTTGGCACAAATTAAAAATCTGGAGCCACGAGGAACATCAAGTACTAGATTGCTTGTCAGAAAGGTTGCAGAATTTAAAATCCTATTGGACAAGAGAACCTCCCAGAGCAAAGTGATGATGAATTCTGCATGGTAATCTTCAAGACTGTTGGCCTAAATATAGCTCTGAAATATTTCCACAGAGACCATATAGGATGCTGGTTAAGACTGCCTTAATATTTATAGAAGGAACTCCAGGGTAACTTCCTAAAATTTACAGAAGGGACCCTAAGAAGTGGCTGAACAATGTAAATTACACATCAGGAAGGACTTACTAAAAGATAATGAAAATGAAAGAAAAACTGTGAGTGTGAGATAAGTTAAGTAGTATGCGATTAAAGACTGAGTTGGCTTTAACACAGAGAGCAGTCGAAACACATCTGAGAAACACTTATTTATTTTTTTTCCCCTTTCTGTCTTCTCTCCATACACAGTGTCTTGTTTCTTTGGCAGGGAAGGTTGTAATAAGGCGAAAAGAGAGAGCACAAACGCTCCAGAGAAGGAGCAAAATATCGACTTGAGTCCAACTTCAGGCAGGTTCGATAATCCAGGACAAGCATCTCTTTGCCAGCGATCCTGCAGCTAGAACATACTCTGAGTGGACTGTGTCAGACATCTATGGAGGGGCCCATGCTGGCTGGAAAATAACCATTGTTCCCAGTCTCTCTTAGCAACGGCTCCTTCCCTTCGTCTGACTCTCAACAAGACTCAAGAGCTCTGGAAGAAGATCACAGATGCTACACCATAATGGGAAGGTCTTCCGAGATAATTTTAAGGGTGGCAGGACAGATGTCCACCACACCAAGCAAGTACTGAGCCTCAGCTGGCTCCATCTCCCCACGGGCTGCATGAGGAGTGTTTCTCAAGCTGGACTAAGGCCATCTGGACTGAGGACTGAATAAAATTTGTTGAAGCATATAAAAGATCTCTAGTGTGACTGTGTGAAGGAGGGGCGTGCAGAACAGCCTGGGTTCTGGCAGAAGCACTCCTGCCACAGACCTGTAAGCAGTATCCGTCCAGAGGAAAAAAGTGAGCCCTCTGTACATCCCCAGAGTACCAGGTAGCTCTGCAAGGCAGTGTCTGGCTCTGAGCTGCCTTGGGTACAACTATTAATGGAGATCATGGTGTGAGGAATAAAGCCATTGGTATTTTCTTGGAGATGAACATGCTGACAGCCACTCACTTCACAGTTTCAGCTCTCCTCCCCCTTCCTGGATGGCAGTCACAGCAACCAACTCCCCAGCTGAAAAGGGTTCACTTTCCCCTGAAGAAGCACTTGGTTGCTAAGCAGTAACTATGTGGGCATTAGACCTCCACAAAATCTTGGGGATCGGCTTCACCAGAATGTCATGGTGAAGCTCAAACATCCCACTGAGATGTGATTACATGCAAAGTTTCCATTATAAAGAGCTAATTTTACTGCAGCAGCTTAAAATAGTTCTGTGTTGTGGGGTTTTTATTATTATTATTATTGTTTTTAAGTGATCAGGGTGGACATTTTTGTTGAGAGCTTGGGTGGGTGGATTCAGTGTGGTGGTCAATGGTATGAAGCCTATCTGGTGTCCAGAGGCTAGCTGTGTAACTAGGGCGCCAGTATTGTTCAACATCTTCATTAATGATATGGATCACGGGGCAATGTGAATGCTCAGTAAATTCACAGATGACTTAAAACTGGGGGGAGCAGCAGAGTCACCCAAGGGTTTTGCAGCCAGCCCTCGAGGGTTTGGAGGGACCTTGACAGGCTGGAGAGGTGGGCTGCGGGAGCCTTACGAAGGGCATCAATAAGAAGTGTGGAGTCCTGCACCTGGGGAGAGACAACCCCAGGCATTAGAAGAGTCTGGGGGCCACCCAGCTGGAAAGCAGCTCTGCAGAAAAGGGCCTGTGGGTCTTGGTGGTCACCTGGACTCATAGATGTTTGGGACTGAAGAAGAATTGGCACTATTTTCCACAGCAGCCAGGTGGAATGAGAGAGATGGACCCATCCCACCTGAGTTACTCAGTAATGCAGAATAACGTGCCTCAAAAAATTTACCTTGTCTTCTGCTGTATCCCAGGAGGATCCACACAGACGAACTTTCTGAAAGTGAAACACTTCCTCTCCCCTCAGCATCAGCCGTAAAAGCTAGTGTGCTGGCATAAAACTGCTGAACTTCCCTTTGAAGGCAGAGGGGTCATTCCAGAAGTGAGATAAGAGAAAAATGTTTTAAAAATTTGTCAGTCCTTCTTGTGAAGCAATACTTGCATGATGTACTCCCACACATGCATACTTTGACTCTGTAGACAAAAGTAGGATAAAGTGAGAGAGCATCTCACAGTAAGTGCAGTCACTGGATTAGACACTTGCAAAAACAGAAAACGGTGCTGTCACTACAGGCTGCAGGAGAAACGAGAGAGAAAATGTGCTACCTGCTGTGGCTGCTAGTTTGCTTACTTGTAGATGTTACAGGTTGTAGATGGTACCTTCTGTTAGTGCAAGGACACTGCGTGTGTGATATACACATTTTTAAATATAAAAAAAAAAAATAAATCATATTGGCTAATGCATAAAAGGTAGTTAGATCAGGACTAACTATTAGGCAAATAGGAGTATGTTCACCACCATGATTAGCCAGCCAAAGAGGCTTGGCTAGTCAAGCAGGCACCAGCCAGGGGGACTGATACATCATACACTCTGGTGACATAGCAGAGCTGTCCATTATTCCTGGTACAAGTGTCTCTCCCTACCTGGAGAGAAAGGGAAAGATCATGGAAGGGATTACAGAGTGCTAGTTCACAGAATCACAGAACCACAGAATCACAGAATCCTAGAACGGTTTGGTTTTGAAGAGACCTTAAAGATCACCCATTTCCAACAACCTCCCTGCCATGGGCAGGGACACCTCCCACCAGACCAGGCTGCCCAAAGCCCTCCAGTGTTCAGCCTGGACTTGAGCACTTCCAGGGATGGGGCATCCACAGCTGCTCTGGGCAGCCTGAGCCAGGGCCTCACCACCCTGAGTGAAGAATTTCTTCCTTACATCTGATCTCTTTTAGTTTAAAGCCATACTGCCTGTCCCTGCACTCCCTGACAAATAGTCCCTCCCCAGCTTTCCTGAAGGCCCTCTTTAGGTACAGGAAGGCTGCTGTACGGTCTCCTCGGACCCTTCTCTTCTCCAGGCTAACAGCCCCAACTCCCTCAGCCTGTCGTCACGGGAGAGGTGCTTCAGCCCTCTGATTATCTCTTTGACTTTTCCTCTGGACTTGTTCTAATAGGTCCATGTCATCCCTGTACGGGGGGACCCAGAGGTGAACGCAGGGCTCCAGGTGGGGTCTCAGAAGAGCAGAGCAGAGGGGCAGAATCACCTCCCTCGCCCTGCTGACCACGCTGCTTTTGGTGTAGCCCAGGATACGGTTGGCTTTCTGGGCTACCAGCTCATGTCGAGCTTCTCATCAGTCAACACCCACGGGTCGTTCTCAGGGCTGCTCTCAATACATTCACTGCCCAGCCTGTACTGGTGTTTGGGATTACTCTGGCCAAGATGCAGGACTTTGCACTTGGTCTTTTTGAGCTTCATGAGGTCAAGAATTTCCTTATAAAGCAGTTTTTAATTTAAAAAAATGCCTATTTGTTAAAACTTGGCTGTAAAGAAATGAGACTTGCAGAACAATAATTGCACTCTTCCAGAATTATGGCAAGAGACATGCAGATGTGAAATTCCTGCAAGTCAATGGCACATCACACTTAGCTACCATTTTTGATGACAATGTTGAACACTGACCATTTCAAACTGGAGGTGAACAGCTTCCCAGGCAGGGAACCAGAGAGCATTCGCAAGCAGAGTGGTGTCTGAACACAGCTGGCTGGGAGGAGAAACTGGGCTCAGGGAGCTGCTGGCTGCTGGTCTGCATTGGAAAGGCCTGTCATCTTTGGAAAGAAACCTGTAGTTATTCCGGAATCAACTCAGAGAGCTGGTTTTAATCTTCACGGGGTGCACAGTGAAGTTAGCTTTTTACACAGGAGAGGAAAAAAACAAAAACAAAAACAAAACAAAACAAAACAAAACAACAACAACAACATTAAAAGTAACCCTTAGGAATTGCACTTCTAGGGTGCCCAATAAAGCCTTCTTGCTCCCCAGGAAAGAAAAAGACACTGCAATGGGTACTAAGACAGAACCTCCAGGGACACCTTAGATGGTAGCAGTCAGAAGGTTGAGTTGCTGATGCAGGTAGGAGCAAAACAACCAACCTTGGCAATGGCAGAGAGCAGCAGGGAAAGGAGGAGCCCAGCCAGCAGGGAAAGTTGTGCCAGCAGCATAAACTGCACAAAACAGCATCAGCCACTCCATTGCCTTCTTCCAGGTCTCCTTGTTGCCTGGGAGGATTCAGAGACCACATTGGAGGGGAGAACATCCAAAGGGGCTGCAGATCCCTCATGGTTCATTGCCCCAACTAAAAAAAGGTGTCCCCATCCTGGCATGGATCACCCCAGAGAAGGAGTGATGGGTTTTCTAGGAATGTTTTTACATTCTTTCCCCTGGAGCATAAAGCATCTGCTCTGGTTCATATCTGCGAGGAGGGTTGCAGGAATGCCCGTGCACTGAGCAAAACCCTGGGAGGGGGCATTTGGGAGGCTGGGAAGAGAAAAAATGTAAACACTTCCCACTGAACTGTGTACCCAGAGTGGCTGCCTTTGCTGCTGGGGCTGCCTGTGGCAGGTGGGAGCCACTGACCTGCCCTGGGGGGTGTCCTCCAAAGCTGGAGGACATCGGGGCTGCTGCTGCTTGTTTTCAGCACTGGAGAAGACATTGCAGATTTCTTTCTCTTGCCACTTGCACAGCTTTTCCTCTGCTTCATCTTCTTTCCTGAGGGAAGGACGATGCATTTTGCACTGCTGAATTTTGCAAACATGGTGTTTGCTGCTGAGGCTTTCCCGGAGGGCTCTGGCTTTTCCAGGCACCAGTGTGAGCTGGTCACAGCAGGCAATGCTCTTGGGTGCATCTCGAGATGCCCCAGGAACCTCTGACGAGGCAGAGGACGGAGGCTTTGCTCCCTGTTTCCTGCTGGGTGTGCACCCAAGGTGGGGGTGGCAAACAGCATCACAGGCCTGGAGTTGTTGCTCAGCTCTGAGACCGCCTGTTTGGTGTGCCAGCACCTTCTGCGTTCTTTCTGCCACCTCACGTGAGACCTGCCACTCTGTCTCTCCCGGTTTTTGTGCCTGTAAGTGTGGAAGCAATGGGCTGAAAGGGGTGATTTGACAGTTTACGCTGCTGCAGCTCTGCGGTGGCTTTACTCAGGTGGGCAGCTGAGCTCCACCACAACTGCTCTCTCACTCCCCCTCCTCAAAGGGAAAGGGGGAGAAAATATGATGCAAAGGGCTCATGGGCTGAGACAAGGACAGGGAGATCACTCAGCAATTATTGTCACAGGCAAAACAGAGTCAGCATAGGAAGATTAATAAAATGTATTACCTATTCTTAACAAGCTAGAAAAGTGAGAAAAACAAAACAAAACAAAACAAAAACAACAACAACAAAAAACACCTTCCCATCCACCCTCTTCCACTTCCTCTCCCCAAGCAGTGCAGAGGAACTGGGAATGGGGGCTGCGGTCAGCCCCTGACGCTTCGTCTCCGCCACTTCCTCACGGTCACTCTGCCCCTGCTCCACATGGGGTCACTCCCAGCAGCTCTTCAAGCACTGCTCCCACACAGCTCTGTCCCATGGGGTCCATCCATCCCCCAGGAGCAAACTGCTCCAGCACGGGTCCCCCCCCACAGGTGGGCGGCAGCTCCCCCCAGACCCCCTGCTCCTGCGGGGGCTCCTCTCCACGGGCTGCAGCTCCAGCCCGGGGCCTGCTCCTGCGGGAGCTCTCCATGGGCCGCAGCCTCCTCCAGGCCACATCCACCTGCTCCACCGGGGGCTCCTCCACCCATGGGGGGGCTGCAGCGTGGAGATCTGCTCCATGTGGGACCCATGGGCTGCAGGGGGACAGCCTGCTCCACCAGGCGCCTCTCCCTGCACAGCCCGCAGGGGAACTGCTGCTGCCTGCCTGCAGCACCTCCTGCCCTCCTGCTGCACTCACCTGGGGGGCTGCAGGGCTGCTGCTCACTCCTCACTCCAGGCTGCTGTAGCATAGCAGATTTTTTCCCCTTTTCTTATATCTGCTCTGCCAGAGGCCCACCCAGTGACTCTCCCTGGCTCATCTCTGGCCAGCAGCAGGTCCCTTTTGGAGCTGTCTGGAGCTGGCTCTGGTCTGACACGGGGCAGTTGCTGGATTCTACTTACAGAGGCCACCCCTGCAGCTGACCACTACCCAAACCTTGCCACATAAACCCAATACATGGTTTATGTATTATTCTTATTTTTTCCCTGCAGAGCTAAGGAAGCACAACAGCGCTACAACTTCATTGTTCTTTTCAGTGATGCCCCCTCAGCAGCACTCCTGAGAAAGGTGCCCCTGCTGGAAGCATCACTCTTTGTTCTCACTGTCAGCCTCACTTCTGCAGTTTTATTCTGCTTTGTCTTCATGCCAAACTGGAAGACTAAGCTGAAACAAGCCGTGAATCTAGGGAGTATCCAAGGATTACATCAACCAGTAATTTGGGAAGTGTTGCTCTGCATTCATTTCAGTGCCACGAGTCTGATAGGTTTGCTTTCCAACGTGTATGTATGTGATCCATTGGGTTCATAAAAAGTCTAATTAATTGTACTTTAAAAAGAGGAGCTAGACATGCTGTTACACATCTGTTACAGGCTGGCAAAAATAAAAGTCTGGCCCTAGCATCCAGGACATCTCTCTTGCCTATTTGTCCCTTTTCATATAGAGTAAAAGTCAGCATTCTCTTGTTCCTTGGGTCATGGCAGTAACAGCTCCAAGCTTTTGATTCCCTGTGCTAACATCCTGCTTTCTACACACGAGTGGTGCTGGCCATGTCCTTGGATTTGTTGCTTTATTAGCATCCTTTGGAGGGTGAGGGCACTGTGTCTTTTCCTTTAGCCTATTCCTTCATCACCTTTCCTGTATTGCACAGCCATGGCAGTGCAGGTAATACAGTAGCCATGCAGTTTCAAGAGGGACTATGAGTAGACCGTGTGCACCACCTTAAAACACAGATACCTGCCAAGAGAAGGCAGATAACTGTTTTATGCTTGGAAAGTTAAAGCCAACATGTTTAACTCAACATCAGTACTATATTAAGTAAGAGAAGAATTTCACTAATGTGCATGTCTTAAATCAATTCTATTCTTGCTTGGAAAACAGCAATGTAACAGTAATGAAGACAGAGCTCTGTATAACTGCTTGGGATTTCTTGTAACTCCTTTTTCTGTTAGGAGGGATCTTGATTTTTTAAAGATAGGAATATCCTACAAAGTGCTTGGAGAGCAAGTACTCAGTTTTTCCTTCTGCTGAGCAAGTAGCAGTACAACAAACCCTGCCCTACAGGGGCACACAGCCCCATGGTCCTTGGTGGAGTAACTGGGAATGAGGGTCCAGGGTCCAGGAGCCTTGGAAGAGTATCTCTGTAAGAAAAGCATACCATTTTCCCACCACAGATACGCAGGTATCCCGGGAGTCCCACACTTTGAGGAAATGATTATTGCTCTTTAATTGCCCAGGTGATCCACATGTGACCGGCAAGCCCAGTCTATTCAGGCTCCACTGAACTTACCAAATCTGTGCAAAAGTAACTGCAGACCCACACCGCAAAGCTGAGTCTTGTTACGTTGCAATCACAAAACATAGCATCAGTTTCTGCTTGAGAAGCATATAACAGAAATATGTGGTCCTAAGCTAAGATGCAAATTTGAACTTGGACTTAGTGCTATTTTTTTTTTCTCCTACGTCCCCACTACATACCTACATACCCCTGTCTCCCCAAAATGCTACTATTTAAGCCCCCAAATCCGCTTTCATACCCTAGAGAGTAATGCCCTTATGTACTTAGGGTGGACTATTTACATATTCCTATGTAATTCTGCTATGACTGAAACACAGAAAATTATTTACCTGTCTGAATACATGCCCTTTCTTTGAAGGGGAAATCTTCACTTTGTACTTTAAATACTGATACAGATTATTTCCTAAACACTACCAATCATTTAAGTCATCTGCACATCTAGTTGCACATTTTGCACATAGTATTTTTATTAATATTTGTTTAAGAAAAACAAACAAACAAACAAACCAAACAAAAACAAACAATCAAACAAAAAGAAAACAACAACAACAAAAACTTCATGGTTAAGATAATGATAATTAAGATACTAGTAGCTACTAGTATCTTATTAATTATAAGTAGCTACTGTGGACCTCCAACACCAGTGGACGCTGTTGGAGCAGCATGCATGGCTCTCTCCCTTGTCAGCTAGTATTCAGAGCTCACTTGTATTCAGTCATGTTCCAAAGGTTCATTCATTCTATAAGTATTATTTTTCAGTATTTTTTTTTTTCCAGAAAAGCAGACAGACACATATCTAAAATACAATCACAGTCTATGTAAAGTAATCTCTTAAATTCACTTCAAAATGTAGTTATCATCTTTGCAAATAAGAGTTGTGGGACTACATGTGCACTGTGCATCCTGAGCCAGGCTCATGACATGGTATGAGATTGGTTTTTACAACATCACAAGGTTGGTCTACACAAAATAACACCCAGATGAAAGTCTCCTTTTGCCATGCCCAGCGCTGAGAGCCACACTGGTTTATCTATTCAGCAGAAGCCAGTTCTCTCCTGTAGCTGCTGTGGCCAGGGATCCAGCTCTCCATCCCTCACTCCTCGGTAGTGTGGTAATGCTTTGGCAGGTTGAAATTCAGCTGACCTCTGTAGTAGCAGTGTACGATAAGCTATGGGGCTATTTCCCTCTCTGCTTGCAGCAGTGCTTCTCCAAGGCTGAGAAAAAACATGTTTTAGAAATGTTTTTACCATGCCTCTGTAATATAAGCCCTGAAAAGGAAGGTGTCTTTCTACACAGACATTTTCCAGAGTGGAACTGCACTTGAAATACACATATATTAACTGTTGATAAAATCATTGTAGTGGAGATCTCCTCCACCTCCTTCCAGGCTGTGTTTGTGCTCCAGGAGCTGCCCCAAAAGTGGTCCCTGACCAACAAATGCTACTTTCCACTATGGCAGAAAATCGCCAAACTCTGCATGAAAAAATGAAGATACTTTTCTACTCCCATTTCCCTGCCACAGCACATGGCTGGAAGCAGAAGAGACACTCTCACTTCTTTGCTGGCTGTGTAACTATGAGCACATTAGCTTCTTGAGAGCTAGCAAATCCTTCAGCAAAATGACAATAATGCAGCAGCGATTCTAGCACAGAATGTAGTTTTCCAAATCCAATTTAAACCTCAATACAGCAGAGGTCCTATTTATTATTCTGCAATGAGAACGGTTCAAAAAGATCATAACTTTATATTACTCTAACACCCATTGCTACGTACCTATTCAAACCCCTGCTGATAGAAATTGTAATTCACATGTGCATCACAGACGGTATCACAGTACCGTGGATTTAGCAACAATTTATTGGTACTGTGCCTTGCTGGGTATATGTCTTACTACAGCCTTAGTGATAACATGTAATTAAGCTCCACAGTAGTAGTATTGGGAAGGGGGAGGATGTTCTTAACTTCTAAAGTAAGGCATCAGTGGACCACTTTCAGTACAAACATGTTTACATTTTAGTGACATATTCCTTTGTAAAAAGGGCTCGCATGAGAGCAAAGTTGTCCCTGTATGCAGGCACAGCACGTGCTCTGTGGTTTAGCCAAGCTCCTCTGCCTGATGTTGCAGGGAAGCATTAAAATCTTTCTGGAGCAGAAAGACCTAAGCAGGATTTGTGGATCAATACTACAGATACCAGCAATATTGCAGCCTGGCACTGTTTTGACAGTAGAAATCAATGTTTACCTCTTACAGTCAGGCCTATATTCTCATTTCAGAGCTTGATGGTTTATGAGCCTAATCTAAAAACCACTGGAATGAAATCTTTCCTTTTAACGTAATATGTTTCAGATCATTCCAAATACTTATTAATAATAATTGCAGTATTAGGTATCTGCTTTTGTACTTTCAGAATGAAAATAAACACCTAAATATTGGTACTCATTTATGGTTCTTTCTCTAACTCTTAAAATCTAATCCTATGTATTTCTAAGCATGGGTTGATGATCAGACAGCATACACGCACTACATAACCCTGCCAGCTCTAATACAAAGGCTTAGCTACTGTTAGCCAAGCTAATATCCTTTGCTGGGAAGTAAGTCACACAACTTTTAATATATTTCCAGTGCTAAACTCATGAAGTGCAGGAAAAGACATTGACCAGGAGTTTTTTGCCCTTTTTCCTCTGGTGTGTGGTTACAAACTACAGTGACCAGGAGAAATGGATGCAACAAGTCTCGAAATCTCAGCTCATCTGAACAGGAAGTCAGACAGACTGCACTGTTATGTTCAAACGTATATGGACAGATACCTTCTGGAAAGTGAGTTCCTGAATGGTGCCACTTCATGCCCATCAGGTAAATAAAAAATCAGAGCAGATGTACCTCTAGGTTTTCCACAGGTGGTAGAGTTTGTACCATACATTATGACAACAAGCAGCTTGAATTTGGCTTTCAGGATCTGCTTTCCTCACCAGTATGATTTTTCTGCCTAAACCAAATCTTAAGTCTTGCATAGCATTTTTTTGTTTACTGTACACTGTCTTCCATCTCTCCAAACCAGGATCCTGTCTCCAGGCATTTCTTCGCTTGACACGGCTTAGTGCAGACCAGATTTAGAAAGTCAAATTAGTTTTTTTAGGGCTGCCTTCAGTGACATTTTAAACTACAGATCATTTATCCAGCTTTCATGTAAACAGTAACTACACTTTTTGATACTACCCAACCAAAATTCTGAGCCTTAAATAAAAATTGGGAAGAAAACAAAGCAGGTATGTTTTTTTTGTTGTTGATGGTGGTGTGGCTTTTGTTGTCATTGACGTTGCTTGTTTGTTTGTTTTTCAGAATGAAATAAATATTTCTAACAATGAGGTCCTTTCAGAAACAAATTTTGCCAAGCTAAAATGTTCTGGTAGTTCCTGAGTAGCAGTGTGTGGCAATAGATGAAGCCTTAGCTTTTTGTGTTAAAACCATTGTTTACTCATACACAGTGCGTTTGACAAGGCAATTGCTTCTTGCCTTAATTGAAAATCTACCCAGATAGTTTCATGTCATTTTGTTCTCCTTGCTCTCTGCCCCCTCGGCAATACATCATGTTCGTGTTGGTGAAGCAATCCCACCCCTGGGACAGCAACAATCAGGGAGGGGAGAGCACAGATACAACTGCCCCGGTGCTGGGATTTTTCAGATTTGATTCAAAGCCCCTTGTTAAGCTCCTGAGACAGCCAAACCTCTGGTGAGCTCAGTGGCGGTGGGAGCCTGAGGAACACACGCTGCTGACACCACTGACCTGACACTTGGTTTGTTACCATCTGCTCTGTGTGAGCTTCCGTCCTGCCTTCTGCCTCCATCTCCTCAGCCTTCACGGTAACATTGCCCCCAATACCCTTGCTGTCTTTCTTTTCCAATTAATCCTGGACCTTTTTCTCACCATCCTCCACACTGCTACAAAACACCCTTTTGAGCCAATAAGGCGCTATCCTGCTTTTTCATTCCCTTCTCTCCCCAGCAGGAACTCGGAAGTGGCACTCTTTAATTGAAATGCCAAAAAGAACTCTGGCTTAAGATAAATGGTCACAGGATCTTGTTTATCTTGCCTCAAACATCCCACCCTAGCCTGCTGTGAAACTTAAAGAGTGTGGCTTCTCTGGGACACTGAGCAAGTCTCATTAAGCAGGTTAAAATGCTCGTCTAGGTGGTGTTATACCATAAAACAGCAAGCACCTCCTCTGAGCATAAGAAGCAGAAGCCTTATTATAACCCACTGAAGTTCTCTGTTCAGAAGCAAACCTGCTCCATTAGGCTCTTGAAATCTGCTTTTCTTTAGGGAGGATGGCTCTTCAGCTGAGTGCAGAAGTGAGTCTGGCAAAGCAGTCCCCTATGGCAGAAACTGCAAGAGCAGGCCCAGCACAAAAACCACCACCCGTGTTCCCTAAGATTAATTTCTGCCCAGCATTCACTGGAGTTTGGCACCACTGGCCCTCATGTGTTCTGCCTTTGGGTCAGGCAGGAAGAAAGCAGTACCACTGATTTGTGTAGTGCTTTGAAACTTGGTTTGAACAAGCCAAGGGGGAAAACCAGCATTCTGTTCCTCTGCTGGCATCAGCCATACTCAGCCTGCCTTGTTCAGCTCCCCTGAAACACTGCATCTTGCCAATGTGGTTCTGGTGCTGGTGTGGATAACTGGGCAGAGCACAGCAGACTCACAGAAATGCCCACAAGCCTGAAATTAGAAGCATCAAATCTGCAAGTGCAAAGTCAAGAAGCAGTGATGGAAAAAGGGCAATCCACAAGAAGGTTGCTGGTAACTTGGCTGTTCTTTAATGTCCCAGGTGCCAACTTCCCCTTCACCACTTAAACCATCCACTCAGCAAATTGAGGGTGAAAAACATAGGGAAAGATTTCAGCACCGATGTTTTGTTTCCTCATACATGTTCTTCGTGAGTACTCATTTACATGTACAGATATTTACTGAAACACGGTTAGGTTGCTTCTGTTAGTCTGGTGTGAGCAGGGTAGGCAGGTGTTGTATATTCAAACTTCATGTGACTGATGTGGAGCCTGCTCTGGGATTCACTCTTTTTGCAAACATACAGATTCCTAAATTTTCAAGTTTTCTTGTGTATTTAAAGAAAAGAGTTGGTCAACAATAACACATGATGTATTAACCTGCAAGATGTTGCGGTTATTGGAAGTTTTGCACATTTTTCATACACATCATCTTGGATTCGGCTTTGATTGTCCTGGCAAATGATGAAATGATGGCTTTTTCTGACAAAAGAAGTCATGTATTGCAGTGAGAGATGCATTTATTTCATACACAGGCTCATCATCAACTTTAAAAAGACAGCAAGCACTGTCATTATCTTCACAGGGAAAGTACATTTCCCCCCCTCTTAAAGCTCATATCTAACAAATCATTTTTTCCTCCTCCAAAATACTGCTGTGTATATCACTAGGTGTACATTCCATCTGAAGGTGCTGTTTTCTCTCCGGGCTCAAGGTGATTATGTGGCTGAACACTAACTACAATTACTGACGATGTGAGGGAGAGCCATGCACATAGCATTCATCAGAGAAAACTTGACATCCCTCCCTGACTATCCCCTTTCCCTCCCTGACCCTAACACTGAAACTGTTAGTATTCCTGAGAGTGTGAAGCAGGGAATTAGCTGTGCTTCACAAACTCTGGCAGCTCCATTCCTGTGTGCAGGGTAAGCACTCCAGCCTTCTCCAGGGCAAAGGCCGGGTGAGCAGCATCAGTAAATTTGTGCCTGATGGCAAACAGCACCAGTCCTCTCTCTGCATTGAAGAATAACAGTCTGCCACCACTGTAATCCAACAGGATGCCGATCCTGGCTGGCTGCTCTGTCACATGGACATCGCTCATCACGCCCGTGTGAAAAAACCTGTAAAGAAAGCTGTGGGAAAACGGAAATTAAAAGCAGTGAGCCTCCTCATTGTGATTTAACAGAAATAATGTACCACTTAATTCCCACCTATTAACAGCGGGATACAGCAGCGTATCACATGGCAACAGGATTTTGCTCAGTGTATAACCTGCCTACCTAAGCAAATATGGCATTGCTTCAAAGCCCTGTCCAGCATGCTGATGAGTCTTTTCATTCAACATCTTCAAACCCTTCTGCTGAAAGCTGACTTGCTAAAATTGTATTCATCTGTATTTTTATTACATGTCTTTGTGGGGATTTAAGCATGAGCTATGCGATGGCAAAGCCCTTTGCATCTCAGGTGTTTCATTTAGTTGGTTATGTTCATGTGTTCACACGATCTCACACGAAAAACAAAACAAAACAAAACAAAAACAAAAACACACTTGTTTACATCAAGAACACCTTCACATCATTAAGAGGGTTATGACTCACAAATCTCCACTGGCCTCCTGACACTGGCCTACTGAAGACTACCCTGCAGTCCTGCCGCAGTAGCAGGTGGGTCACTGTTGCTGTGAAGGGCAAGGCAGCAGAAGGCATTCCCTATAGAGGCTTGAAGCTGGAAATAGACTCTATAAAGACTACGCTTAAGGACATTGGTGGCATTTTGTGAAATGGTTCAGGATATGATCCTGGAAAGACAAAGCAGTAATAAATGGAGTTTTGATTCATTGGCTGGGTAAAGGGAGATAAGTTGGCCTGTTTGAGATTTTTTTTAAGATGCACTACAAGATTTTTTTTTAAGAGGAGGAGGTTTTAAGATACTTTGTAGTTGCCCTTTTCTTGCTACAAAGCTTTCAGAAAGAAAGCAGAGGGGTCCTTTCTGCTCTTGACATTCTTGAAGCTCACCAATTTTGTTTACAGGACAGACAAGTAACTTCTCAAGCAGCCAGACTCACTCAGGTTTACCTGGTCTGTGTAGGACAGCAGTGCATGCACCAGGAATTATCACTCAGTCCCAGGGCACTGCTCTGAGGTGTTGTCTCATAGCAAATCCCAATCCTGTAGCTTCTGCAGGCAGAGACAACAGTTTCCCAGTAATGACGTCCCCGAGCAGGCAGCAGCTCACCCAGGACTGATGGAAACCTATTTGTGGAAAAGGCATAGGGTAAAGTGAGTGTGGTGATAGACAGCCATATTGCGATATTCGTTATAGTTACATCATGCAGCATCATCTAAAATTACTAATGGGTTAGAAAGTGAGGAACAACGTGAAAGGAGAGATTACTTCTAGCCACAACATATTCAAAAATAAACCAACAAATCTCATCTTTTCAGTGCAGCAACAAGTTTCTTTGAGACTATAGTGCACTCAACGATTAAGCAGTGACCACAGACCGAGGCAAACTCAGCTGTCACACTAGGTAATTTCTCTCTGACCATTGTCTTTGACTTTCTGTGGAGATTCCTCAGTTCACCACTGAACTCTGCCCAGCACCTACATCACTGCTGCTACCAGTATTATTGAAGGATTGCAATGTTTGAAAGGAGGTCTGTCACATAATGTACAGAGGCTGCATGACTGAAAAATTCAGTGCTTCTACAAAATTAGTTAGCGATGTGTGAAAGCTGCCTACAGAGAAAAGAAAGAGTTTTGCCCATCCAGAATCCCCCAGGCTGGCTGCGCTCAGCATGCTGCTACTCACCCAGTGAATTTGGCTTTCTCGGGAAGGCAGATCACAGTTGCATCAGGGGAGATTTGCAAAGCAGGATGGGCTGTGCCACTCAGTATGTGAAATCGAGTTGCTAGTATAATTTACAACAAAGAAATGCCAGTTCAGAGAGGTTACCAACATTAACATGAGATGAACCATAATATATTAAATAACAACTACTGTCACCTTAGCAGGACAGAGCTGTGCCTCCTGGCAGGTAGGAGTAACACAAAGCTGCAACAATGCAAGGACTTTTGTTCTGGAAACCAGGCTCAAGGATTGTAACAAGTTACACCATTCAAAAAACTAGCTAGCTGGGTGACAGAGAAGTCTTTGGTGTTACATATGGTTGAATTTTCAATGTATTGCTTTTTCAGAATAGCAAATTTGAATTTTGAGGCTGGTTTGGAGGAACGATGGATGATTTAATCATTTCAATCTCTGACAGAGTTAGAGAATTCAACAGTTCTGCTTCTGAGGTCAAAACACTTTTAAACTGACAGACAACTACCTTTACTTCAACTAAAGTAGTCTCAGATTGTGCTAATTTTAAGGAGATAAAATATGGTGCCTTTTACCTCAATAACTTTCCTGCTCCCATAATGGCAAATTCAGTTACGATTTCTGGAGGAAAATTATATACTTGACTGCTTTGCCCACTTACCCCATTGTTTTGACATCAGAAAATGGTGATATACCTTTAGTTGAGATGAGAGCAGCTTCACTCTGTTCACTTGTCCCAAATGTGTTGACAGCCCTCAAGTAGAAGAAATAGTTCACATTGGGCTCCAGGGATACTTTCAATTCATTTCTCTTTATACCAGAAAAAGATCTGAAAATATTTAAGATTTTCATACATGAAAACGCACGCAGATACACAAAAAAGGAAAGACTAATCTAAGCCACCTAAATATATTGTTGACTATTGAAGCAGGCACCATAGGGAAACTACAAAACAGAAAGGTGATCACTGTTTTCAGAAACAAACAGGTTCTGCAGGAGCATTGCAATTTTACTTGAGGTATCCTGACTACTTTTTCTGATAAATTTTCAGACCTTTGTCCCTTAACTCCTTCTCACTCAGTGTGGTCATTTGGTGCAACACTGACTTTATTTTGTAGCATAAGTCATCACATAAAATGTTAGCAGCACAGCATCAAATTCTCATCAACCTCCTGTACAAAGCCTGCATTACAAAATAAACAAGCTTATGAAGAAAAAAAAGCTTTTAATTAACTCAGCTGCATGATTATGAACACTCTTGCTGTGTTTGTACTGTCTGGGCACATGCTTTAGGTCCAAAAGAAGGGATACCCTTTCCTAAGACCACATAGAAACCTTGCAATTATTATGAATGCCTTGCTCACCAGCTGTTCATCAACAAAGTTTTGGCTCTGTCTCCCTCACTGTGCCATGCCCTCTAACAGGCTGGATTTGAAAAAGGCAGTAGCAGGAGAACTGCCTTTGCACAGTGCCCTGTTTTGCCTCCTCTTTGAGGTGTCTAAAAAGCTCAAGCCCTTGCATTCTCAGCCACTGAAGTACTGACACACAGCAGGGAAATGAGAGTCAGCACCCACTCAATCTGCTTCACAGGCACTTTGAAGCACCAGTGAAAGTACTTTGCATGGCTAGAAAAATGCCAATTTTATTTTATGTATTGTTGGGAATACGAAAGATTGGCTTAACAGATTCTCACACAATGGGTCCTGCTTTCCCTCATTTTTGCATCACGTGGCAAAGCCAGACGGTGTATACCCGGTGCACTGTATGCTTGTTGGTAAAGACTGTGTATCGGTAGAGATTAGGCAATTTCCTCCAACAAATGCTTATGGAAGTCTTCAAGGCACGTATTTAATTTTCAAGCATAATACATGTCTTTTGAGATAACACCCCTGCCCTCCGGGCTGAAAGACAATAACCTCAGTGGTAAGAGGGAGAGCTGAATGCAGGAGTGTTGCTCAGCACTCCAGCAAATTCACAAGCAGGAGATTTGTCTCCAGTGAGCATGCAAGGCACCTTCCTTTCCAAACAGGGTTTGAGAGCAGAGCTCAGGATTGTCTGCCTCCTGCAGGTAATGTCTCCACGGGGAGCCAGATTAAACAAATCACCTTTACCACCACTAATTACTGTGACCCCAGAGGAGGTACGGCAGGCAAGTCAGCTGTGAAGTAAAATCATTGCTATTCATTTGTTGTGAATGTTTTTCCCCGTATGTCCCACCAGAGAGCAGCACAATCTGAAGAATAATCGGTGCTCATCCATTACGATTTTTAACACGCCTCCCTCTGCTGCATTTATCAGACAAAGCTAAAATCCCACAGTCCTACATACAGCATATTCCTGTTAACACCACGTAGAGCTCTGTGTCTAGGAGGACAGCATCCTGGGGAAAGGCTGGTGCCTCATCCTTATTAGTCTGTAACGTGTATTTTGTACTGAGAGCTGACATTAAAAGTGATTGAAAACACAGAAAAAGCGCTGGGTGCCTCTGTGATCTTTCCAATTTGAAAGAATTTCAGACAGTTTGGAGCTCTTGCACGATCAGCACTGGGCCTTGCTGCCTTGGGGCATGTGTTACATTAGTGCTAGATCTCATGCAGTAAACAAAAGAAGTGGGTTGCCCAAACATGGAAGCAATTGCACTCTCACTTCACCCCTGTAATTAAGCAAAGCCCTAACCATGACAGCACTTCAGCAAGGCACTGGGAGTTAGGCTGGGTGATCACTTCTTCCTGGAAGGTTCAGGGAAGAGGTGCAAGCTCACGAGTGAACTTCACACATGAAACAGGAAAAAGGCTTTGTTTGAGTATAGGGAACAAGAGAAAATGGAAAGATGAGTCGAACAAAAATACATAGGAACTGAGCAAGGAGGCAAATATAGAGGAAGCAATAGAAAGGAAAATGGGGGTGGAAGCTGAGGTATTGGAAAAGAAGTGGACACCCAAGCTTTGAGGAAATTCTGCTCTTTAACAGCACCATCTTGACATCTTTGGTTTGAATCTGAAGCACAAATCACCAGAAAGAAGTTTGAGCAGGTGAGATGAGATGAAGATATGTAAGCTATTCCTTGAAAGCTTTTTCTGGCAACATCCATGTGTCTTAAGCACAGTGATGTTCTCTGTGTCATGCCTTCTTCTGTCTTCTGGAAAATGTTACTTAAGCCAGTGCCCTCACAAAAAAGTTAGAAAATATTTTCTTTTTCACTATTAGCTAGTTAACTGATGGCTACTTAGTAAAACATGAAAATGCTTTTAATTCTAAGTAGTCATGTACATTTCAGCACAAGAAGTAGATCTGGGATATTCATATTCTAAAGTGTGGATTCCAGAGCCTGGATATTCAGAAAAGATTTGGAGTCCAGCTGATTGAAAACAGGATCAGCCATCAAAGTTCAGCCTTGTGTTTCTCTCAAACCTGAAATTCTTCAAAGAAGAGTTTGGTTGCATGTTTAAATATGAGAGCAATACCATACCTCTTTTCAGCTGTAATAGTAAGAAGGAAATGCCTGGACTTTAAGCAGGTCTGGTCAGCAAAACAATGATCAGGTTTTCAAACAGTGTTCTCTGCTTGGCAATCTTTTTTAGCCATCTCTAAGCTGCCTAAGAGTAAGAGTCCATCATTTTTAGCTACAATTAAGGCTTAAAAACAGTACTGCTGCTGCCAACTAATGAAACAGTATATGCCAACAAGAAGGAATTTCACTTGCAACACTGAGCCAGCTCCAAGCTCATGAAAAGCTGAGTGCAAAGAAGAAATAGGTTTTGCTGTTGCCTTTCTGTCTAGAGGATAGGGTGGAGGGAGGAAAGTGAATACTGAGGGCTTCTCAGGCTCTTAGCAATTATTGTTGTTTGTCATGCTTCAGGTTAACCATGTAATCAGTAATGAAAAAGTAAAGAGGAAAAGAAGGTATGATTACTGCCCAGCTTACAGCAATAGAGGACAAGCATGGGAGAAGGGAAGGGGAAATGCGTTTCTAATATCCTGATTGTTTTGGGTAAAAGCCTGTTTAATTTCTGAGTTCTTGTAACAATCATTGCAGCTAGGTCTTTCTCACTCCCACCTAAAGTATCGAAGCATGTAATTTTGGCCATGAAGGAAAAAGAAATGCAACTACAACTTTTTTTTTTTTTTTTTTTTTTTTTTTTTTTTTTTTTTTGTGGCACCTTTTTTCTACGTGAAATATACCTGACTACTTCACAGGTGATTGGAAATGTAATAACGTTATTGTCAAAGCATGATGCATTCTGGCCTTTAGCATAAATATTATCACATTTACACTTTCCCCACAACATCCTGGTATCATGATACAAATTACAGAGCACAGAAATTCAAGAAACATTGAATTTAAGTATTTTGTGCATCTCTTCTTTATCTTCCTAAGAATAATCTGTAAGTTTCAAAATTCAGGCTCCAAATTTCAGGCATGCGCTATTCAAAGCAGAGCAGAAAGGAGTTACATGCTTCTTCACCTTTAAATTGACAAGTAGCAACTGTCTCCTACATTTGTGATTTCCCTGTTTTTAGGGAAACTTGATTCTGTGTTTTGATGCATGTTCCTCTCATCAGCATCCTCATTTATTTCAAGAAAGCAGTATCTAGAGGGTATTTCTTAATATTGCATAAACCCAGCAAATGATATGCCTTGTAGTGATTCAGAACACCCTCTGTGTTGTCATTGCAATTCCCACCCCCAATATCACACTGAAACAACACCTCCAGACCTGTGCAGGTACCACTGATACCAAGTCATAGCTGAAGACATGCAGGCTTCCAAAGACAGATGCAGAAGCACACAAAAGGGGTACACCATGAGTGCAAAAAAGCCCTATAAGCTAAATATAAAGAGCGAACTTCTCTGAGTTCCCTTCCAGCTGTGCTGCATGCTTCATTTCCTCTCCTCTGTCCTGGCTCTGACTGTTGCAGTGTTAGATCAACAAAGCACCATCTGCAATGGTCTTCACCTCTATCTAGGATGTCAAAAAAAGAACAGGCAGAGAGGAGGAAGATACCCTATTTTCTACACATTGCTTCCTGAGCTGGCTGGAGGGTCATGGGCAAAACAGCAGGAGGGAGGTATGCTCTCCTGTTTCCAGACCTGTCCTTTGAGGAGACAGAAAATTTCAGTCACTGGTGGTGTCAGTCTCCCATTAGTGGAGAGGGTGACATTCAGTCACTTCCACTTCTATGAACTCACCGCATAATGTACTAATTTCTGTCTCCTTGAGCCTTACATATGATGTGATACATGGCTTCCATGTGAACAGCCCACACACCTAATCCCTGGACTACACTTCTCACAGTTTTCCATCTTCCACCCACAGTTCCATTGACTTCTCAACAGAAAGAGTCTGAACAGCAAGAAAATAGCAGAGCTCTGGAAACTGAAAGAAACGTTTCAAAGCTGCATAAAGACTCTGGAAAAAGAATCAACCCAGTGAGGAGCTTGAAAAGCACAGCAGCAGGCCAGGGACTTGTGGTTGTAGAAGGCTTAACACTGTTTTATACAAAACCATGCCAAGCTGGCAAAGAGAACCCAGAAATGAAAATCTAGATTTTTTGATGGTATGTAGAAGGAAACTTTTTTTGTGAGGATTTATTTCTAGAGGTTCCTCAAGTTTTCTCCTTGGGGAGCTGGGATTGCGCAAGGACATGCTGAAGGCTACAATGGGCTGGTCCCATCCAGGGGCTCCACACATGGCCCCAGCTGTTTGATGGGGGCATTTCACCCTGCTTGCTCTCTTGGCAGTGTTCCTTGGCTTGTGTGAGCTTCCAGAACAGCTTGCGTGAAAACAGCCATGCAAGCTGAGACGGAATCTTTTTCTCCAAGTGAAGTTAGTGAGATATCTGAACATTATTGTCCACAAGTTCTCTAGGTGGCCTTCCCTCACTGCTGCTTACCCGCTGTGCCCCTGAGAGCAGCTGTATGAACTTCACAGGGCTGCTGGGAAATGAATTTGGACTCCCACCCAGTGACGGGGGAATTGCTCAGCTAAGGGACTGGGGCAAGCATGAGAGGCACAGGCTGTCTGTTGGAAGGCTGTGTGTTTGGCAGGTCCCCAGGATGAATGTTGCTCAGGAAATGGGTGAAGGACATACTCTGAGCTTTCAAGGAAAGTAGTCAATAGAAACTATAGCATTTCAAGGCCCAAATGCTCCTAGGCAGGTATAAATACACTATTTTATCCCACCTAGTATAGGTACTTGACAGAGTAACTCAAAGCTCCTTACATGTACTTCCAAAAAGCACCTCTGCTCATCTAAGACCTGACTCACCTCCTGGAGCTATGTGTCTCACTGATCAGCTACATGACGAATTGATTTCTAGTCCTAACTTGCACATCAGCAGTGTTGGAAGCAATACAGGCAGTATGCTCCATCTACCAAATTTCTATTTTTTATGAAAAAAAAAAAATAATAAAAAAGAAATAAATTCTCCATCCTGTACCATTATGGACTAAACTTTCCAGGTTAATCTTAGAGGGGTTGCTTTTGGAAAAGTAAAGAGAGGCAAATAAGAGGGAAAATAAGTGGTAAAAGGTGGTCTTTGACACTGTAAAAAGATGATGTCAGAACCCTTCCACAAACACAGAGATCTTTAACTAAAGCAATTCTGAGAAAAGTCATGATTTTGTTGTCTGTGAATTTTTTGTAGTTGTCACAGTAAAAGGACAGCTGCTGCCCACATAAAGGCCAAAAAGTCAAATGTGACTCTGTATGATTATAGACATTTTACATTTTGCATGAGCTTACTCAAAAAAGGTAATGGGTCAGTTCTGGCAGCTTGTTGCAACAGTTATCTCCACACTAGCAAACGGCTAGGTTTTAACACCACTTCTCTCACAGATTACAGAAATGGACGCACTTGCTGGTTCAGTTTTGAGAAAAAGAGGCAATTGCAGTTAACAGCAAAGAAATTTAAGGACAAGTACACAGCCCAAATTTGGGGAGCAGCTACATTATCCCTGACCGACAGTGACTTTGGCAGTTCGACAGCAACCTGATGGCCTCATGAAATATGTATAAAACAGTGGAGGTCATGGCTGCCCTCCCAGAGAGCAGGAAATCTGGGCAAGATGCCTCCTCCTCCTCTTGTTTGCATTAACACGGCATGCTGGTACTGGGTGAAACAAGGTCTCCCAACCCTGCAGAAGTTTCTTCTTTCAGTTTTTAGCCTACTTTTCTAAGGAACAAGATACACACAAATGCACTTACTTGTCTACTAGAAACCTGTGAGCTCTTTAATCCACTTAACTAATTTTTATTGCAAGGGGATTTTTTTGAACAAACAAACAGCAACAACAAAATACAAAATAAGGACATAGAGACTACCACATTTTTTTTTTTCTGCGTTTCAACACAACCAATGGTTTGGCTGCCTAGTGGTGTCTATGTCTCTTCTTGGCTTCTCCTGTATGCCACTCACACTTAGTGTAGGGGAAACCAGAGAGGGTCTCACAAAAGCATATGCCACCCTGAATTTCAAAGCTGTTCTTTGTGTTGCTGCAGACTCAAGTGGTATTTTTGCAAAGAGTGGTGCAGACACACACATGCAGAGCAGAACAGCGCAGGGCTCTGCTGTGCTTTGGGAGGGATCTGCACATTCACAGGTGGGTCACTGACATTACTGAGATACCAGTATCTCACCTTGCTGTGTCCTCCAGCTGGCTCCTATCTTGTTCCCCAGAAAGCAGAGAGCACACTGGGCTGGACTCCTCCATCCCACTGTCTCCCACAGAGCTCAGCTGCCCTCTCCTGCCCTGCCTGGGGCTATCACAGCTGTGGGGGAGTGATTGCTTCCCCAGCCAGCACAGCCCTGCAACTTCTGGTTGATTGCAGACAGTGCAACATCTCCAGGGTTTTGACCCCAAGCGAAAGGGATTCTCTGGTTAAGCAGAATAAAAAGGAAGTATTTTTATGTCTCTCAGCCTAATCTCATAGATTAGTATCCAGCCACTAGGTTCTTCAGCATGCAGAAGCTGATTTCTTTCTTGCGCAGCTGAAGACAGAATAATCTCTTGCGTAATGACCCGCAGTCTGGGAAGGACTCATTAACATCTGCCTAATCTGATTGAGCAACATTTGCAACCGCAGCACTGACCTGAGACCCTCTCCTTCCGGCGAGTGCTGTCGGCAGTACTCCAGGGTGAAGGACTCTGCTGCTGCTGAGCCATCGTGCCAGCGTATGGTGGCTGTGTCCCAGCACACCATGCAGTCTTCAGCCTTGATGGTGGGGATGGCAGGTGCTGTGGACACAGGAACACATTAGCTGCACTGCAAGGCAGGTACCAGCAGCTGCTGAGATGCTGTCAAGGGAAAGGAAGACTCATCTCCCCCCCAAAAAACAAAGGACAGTTAGATTTACCTGTCCAGCAATGATCTTTTGCTTATTTGTGTTTCAACAACAAAGGTTTACATTACAGGGGAAAAAAAGACATGCTAGAAACTGTTCAGTTTTGGGTCCCTCGCTACAAGAAGGACATCGAGGTGCTCGAGCGGGTCCAGAGAAGGGCAACGAAGCTGGTGAGGGGCCTGGAGAACAAGTCCTACGAGGAGCGGCTGAGGGAGCTGGGCTTGTTCAGCCTGGAGAAGAGGAGGCTCAGGGGTGACCTTATTGCTCTCTACAGGTACCTTAAAGGAGGCTGTAGCGAGGTGGGGGTTGGCCTGTTCTCCCACGTGCCTGGTGACAGGACGAGGGGGAATGGGCTAAAGTTGTGCCAGGGGAGTTTTAGGTTGGATCTTAGGAAGAACTTCTTTACTGAAAGGGTTGTTAGGCACTGGAACAGGCTGCCCAGGGAAGTGGTGGAGTCACCATCCCTGGAGGTCTTTAAAAGACGTTTAGATGTAGAGCTTAGGGATATGGTTTAGTGGGGACTGTTAGAGTTAGGTCATTCGAGTGTTGGACTCGATGATCTTGAGGTCTCTTCCAACCTAGAAATTCTGTGATTCTGTGAAAAGTCGCTGTGAATATATGTGCATACCTGCACATCCTTAGAATGTCCAAGGAGATTTTTATGCCTTTGCTCAAGCACATTTTCACCATTTCCACCATTCTTTATGGAGCAGAGCATCAAGACTCTACTGTGTATAGCCCTGCTCAGGTTACCTCAGTCCTGTCCTCAGCAGTTTCTGTATGAACTGCATCAGAAAGAAATGTACTGCGGCAGAACTGAGGGGTGATGATGAGTTTCTGCTTAATTATGTCCTGTTTATTTTTGCAATGCGGATTCTAAAAATTGGTTCTGTAATTTCTCTTTTTTAGAGCCTCAGTTTAAGAACTGCAAACCCTACTGCAAGACAGAAAACTGAATGTAAAGCAGTGCACTGAATGCAAGTAATCAAAAGCTATTGTGTAAAATGGCACACCCAACATCACAGGCTGAAAATTGTTTAGTTGTATTCACTTACTCTATCTCTTTCCAGGGAACAGCAACATAGGAACATTGCAGTCTGTTGTTGACTCTCAGATAAACAGTCTTAACACTAATCATTAAAATAAAAGTTTTTAATTTAAAGATGTCATAGGAAGTTGTCTTGCTTTCAAAGTAATTAAGTTTCAAATAGAAGGCCTACTAGGTAAAAGATGGAAAAAGGACAATTTTATGACAAGATAATCTCATAGAGCTGCAGTGAAGGTTCAAGATCACTCTGTTTTGTAACAAAAATAATTTCTTATTATCAGAAAAGGAAACAAACAAACAAACAAATAAACACAACAAAGTACATATTGATTTCCTGGTTTAGTGAAAATCAGGTTCCAGGTTAATTTGATGTTTCACTAGAGGAACAGCTAATCTAGGTATTCACCAGAGCAAAGAATCTGTGGGATAGATTCTTATCGACTAATAAATCTGTGCAGTTCCCTTGGCAATAGTCCTTTAATTCACTTCTGACATACATGATTACTGTCTATTTTTAAAAGTATCTATTTCTAGAGAATGAAAAATGAATAGCTAAATCTCCAAATGCCTGCATTCAGAAGCGGACACACATACCCACATTAATGGATATACAAACAATACATCACGAGATCTCACTCACTTTTTTATCTGAAATTATCTGTCTAGAGAATAGATGGAGTCAGAAAGCCAGAAAAAGTTGTTACTGTGCTTCTGAGTTTTTTAGCAAATTAACTGTAGTTACTCAAGCTGTTCTAATTAGAACACATATCTGATTTCCTGGTAATATTCCTGCACACTCACAAGTGATCTTACAAGATGCGAAGAGTGGAAATGTGTTATGTTCTTGCTCTGTCCCTCAGATACAGGATAAATATCAGATAAATTTTGAATGACAAGTTTTGAGTTTAGGATTGCAGAATTATGATACAAATTTCCTTTTAAATCATATAATCATAGAGTCATTAGGGTTGGAAAAGACCTCCAAGATCATCTGATCCAACCATCACCCTACCACCAATGTCACCCACTAAACCATGTCCCTAGGCACCATGTCCAACCTTTCCTTGAACACCTGCAGGGATGGTGACTCCACCACTTTTCTGGGCGGACAGGTAGAAGGGGTGTAGATGGATATTTTGCTGCCATCACCAAAATATATCCGTGAAACAGTGTGTTTCCCATTAGGAAAGGAAGTGAGTTTTGGAGGTGAAGGAGCCAGACATAGGAGAAGCTCCTCCTGCCTTCCTCACAGGCCTGCAAGTGCAATCTCAATGGGGAAGCCTTGGGGGGGGGGAGGGGGGGGCTAGTTCCCAACAACTGGAAGAGGCACAGTTTTGATCCACTATTAATGTTCCCATAACTGCATATACCATCAGATGGTTTTCTCCTACAGACATTTCATCTGAAATACTGAAAATAAACTCCCTAAATTATTGTTTTTGAGTTCATGGGGCTAAGTGGGCTATGAAGCACCAAAGTTTTGGGTGAGAGGGGTGAGAACCTCTTTATAAATAATGACTTAGCTGGCAATGATTTGTTATTGATTGACCACTTCAAAGGAATTCTGCATCATACTCACAACTACATTGTTGATGTCATAACAGTTGAATTTCTACTTTAAAATCTTTGGAAAATCAGCCTTGCTAAAAATATGAACAGCAAATTGAATATCATGGAAAAATAACAAATTTGATGTCTAAAGGAATAAGCAAAAGGCTTGAAGTTGTGTTTGCTGCCAAGTGATTTCAACAATACACTCAATGTTGTACAAAGTTATCACATTATGAAAATGTTGAGTATCCTTGTCTTTATTTTGCAAATTCAAGTACAGAATGATTTATTTTTTTTAATTTTTTTTATTTTTTTTTACCCTCTAGCACTAGAAATATCATCTGGCATGAGTGCCTCAGATAAAGTCTAGAACACAAGATGCTTCATCTCGCTTGTAATTCAAGAAGCAACAGTTTTGTCAATACGAATTATTTACGAAATTAAAACTCACGAAAAATGATTCAGTCAAATGAAGCTCATAAACAATACTCGTCTAATTACTCATCCCAATTTACACCACTTAAACAGCAGCAGAGCCTCTCACAGCCACACCTGAGATTTGTGTCCCACAGAGCTAGACATGGCATGTAACCTCTGTAGAACAGGCCTCCCCCTGCAAAGTTAATCATTTAATCAATGTAACATAGATGTACTTGGGAGGAAGGCAGAGAGGCAAAACCAGGCAGCTTCTCTCTGCATTTTCCACAGGAGAAGCAGTGGCAGAGAGCAGTAGGGTGGATTTCCCAAAGCTGCGCTGGAGCACTGCAGCCCATTCAGAAGAGAAGTTCGTAATGTGCAGGACCTGAGACTGCAAACATCTTCAAATCTGAATACTTCCAAATTTCCCCTCAGGAGCAATTATGCTGCTATCTTTTAGCAAAAAGACTGTGAATTGCCTGCTATCCACCAGATGGACTAAACAAATCAGCTTTATCTGCTTTAGTAACAATATGGACAAAAATTTCTCTAGGAACCTGAAGCTTACACTAATCAAATGCCAAACTATGTACATACCTGTTTTAAAAATGGCTTTTTCACTGGGCAAGCTACATCCTGTGCAGTTCACAGCCATGACCCACACACTGTAAGTGCGATCTGGCTCCAGGTCCTCCAAAATGCAGTGGCTTTCCTTCACTGTCACTCTGTATTCTTCCACCAAAGCTAGGAGAAACATACACAGGCTGTTACACCTATGCATTTCACTGTTAGGGCCTATAATTGCTCCTCTCAACTCATATGTAAAAAATAGAGTGTTAAAGTCCAGAAGGTGCTATTAGCCAAGATCTCAATATTTTACTCCAGCTCAGTTTTGACAGAAAGTTTTTGACATGCTCGTGAGCTGAGTGTATTCTCAGTCTTACTGAGGATTGTGCTGCAAACTGGGACATACAATCAATAATTATTAGCCCTGGTTTCATTTCTCTAAAGAATATAGAGAACAGAGAATAAAGAATAAGAAATTCTAGATAATTCTAGAGAATTTCTTATAGTGGAATTTATATCCTATGCATCCTTTAGTGTGCACACATGGATATGTGTACCACCCAGGTGTTTTAAGTGACTCTGTGAACAGCCCATGCTTTTTAATGAATGAGCATTTGAATCCTCTTTTCTCAATTTCCATATTTAATCTTTAAATAATGTAATGTCATTTTGAAAAAATAAATATCTGGAACATGTGGAAATACTATGGAAATATTGATTATCTTTTCCTGTATTTTTTTTTTTTTTTTTAATTAGGAAACATTTCCAAAATACATGCAGGGCCCTAAAAACCAAATCAGGTCCATCCTTTTGGGACCTCTGTCTGCAGTCCCCATTACTACCCACAGGGCAGCAGGGACACATCCTCTCTGAAGGTCAGGTTGCTTCATAAAAGCACCTAAATACACGTGTTGCTGTTTCTCTATGAGCAACTGCCCAGCACTATGCAGACCACAATATTTACCTTGTATTTGGCATGAAGGAGAGAAGAAACATCATCTACATCTTGCTCTCCTCCACTGTTATTTGTCCTATATATTATTTCTTCACTGCACCCTGGGCCCTCCCTTGTAGCTCAGGCTCCCCTCTGCTGACCTGAGATCATTGGAGAAAGAGTTGCTGCTGTCATGAAGCCAAGACTGTACGCACCTGCCTCATCTTTGCTGGCTTGTGGCTCCTCCATACAATACACCTGGAAGCAGTCAATGGCATCCCCTTCATTCACAGTCCAGTAGACAGCAATGGAGGTGCTGGTAGCTGAGTTTTGCTCCTGAGGTATTACACTCGGTGTCTGTGGGACTGAATGGAAAGTCTTCAGTTGTTATTCACAACCCTGTATATTCAGGTGAATTTACTACATGTTCAAGAGGCAACAAAATTGCTTATTTTCCCTAAGGTTGTTATTTTCACAGAAGAAATATATCAAATATTTGAAATATGGACAATACTGGTGAAATTTTGCAGCAATAGGTCTGTCTGAACTAGAGAGGGAAGAAATTAATTGTTCAGAATAGAATCTGATGGCCCATTTCCCTCACAGTCCCAGCAAATTAAGATCCAGTTCTGGGACCACTTGAGCCCAGCACAAAGCTTGTGTTCATGCCCTGTGCAGATCTCAGGGTCCTTCCCTACAGGACCATTGCACAGATGAGTAATTTCTTCTCATTTCCGACTTCCAGCCGGGTGAGGGGAGCAGCACACTGCCTCCCAGGCCTGTGGCAATCCTGGACATGCAGAACTGTCACAAAACCCCAGCGGCATCAAGGACCACTCTCCCTTCACCAGGAGACCTGCTCCCTCCAATCACAGAGAGAGCTTTCCAGCTCTGCACTCCATTTCACAGGCACTCTGCAAGCACATGCACTGAAGGAACCCCAGGAAACACCTATTAACTTCAGGCCATCTCCTCAGATGGGCCAGGAGTCCCTGGACCTCAGTGCAAGCTCCTTTGGTCAACTGCCTTCTCCATTACCTGACCACACCAGAGGAGAGAAAATCCTATGGAAAGGATGCTTGTGAAAGTGGGGACTGAAAGTGCTTGTTTGTAGCAAGCAGCACAGGATAGATCACTGATGGGGAGAGGGAGGTTGCAGAAGCAGACAGCCTCCTGCAGAGATGTACATAACTGACACCAGAAACACAGGCAGGGGAAAGGAGCTACCACACTGGGGTGGGATTCATGCAGAGTCTCAAATCCACTGATAGACTGGCAACAACAGGCATATGCCTTTAGGATAAGGAAGGCTCAGACCTCCTGCAGTCTAAGCCTGAGGAGCGGGAGGCTCCTTGCTATCCCATCTGCCCAGAAGTGGACCCTCATTGCAGGTAGACAGCTGCATACTCCTGGCTGGCATGGGCTGGTGAGACTGAATAAATGCTATAATAAGTATAATATATAATAAATGAATAAATGTAGTTGCTTAGCCAAAGCATCTACACCCCATGAAACAGTCAGGAGCATCCCTCACAAAGAGTGCTTCAAAGACCACCACAGTTCCCAAATTTAATTCAAGCTTTGTCTGCTGATGTGCATGGATCCATCCCTGCTGAGATATTATTTCCCTCTAAGATTATGGCTTAACAGAGAGGGAGGGAAAAGAAAGAAGCAAAAAGCCCCCAAAGATGTTCATTGTTAAAGTAAATGCAGGGAACAAAAATACATGGGTCTTTATCCTCATCTAGTAAATTTCCATGTTGCATGAACTTTGTTAGAATCTCAGCAGAAAGTTTTTACTTTTTCTCAGTTATCTTCGTAGTAATGATGATGATCCCCTGTGGCATGTACAAGGCAAATGCAGATGCTGACTGTTGATTTATGCAGAGAGCTACTGGTACAGTGAGATTACATCTGCTTCCCACTGGAAGAAAACATATCTTTTTCATTGCTAAAAACAATCCATCTTTTGTCTTTTGATTGGATCTAGAGTTGGTCAATCTAGAAATTGCTCACCTTTAGGAAAGGACTTCCTTTTAGTAGACCCAGTGGGAAAATCAGCTTTTTTTTTTTTTTTTTCCTGTGAAGTTGCCTAGAAACTGCCGTTTATGATCACAGAAACCCCACAATTACAAAATTTATTCTTATGCCAAATCTGAAGAGAAGCTAGCTTAATGAATGAGACTTCTGAAAAAATAAAACCTACAACAACAAAGAAACCTTTTGGATCAAAATTGAGTTCAGTAACAATGAAAAGCATTTGATTTCTAATTTACTTTTGCATAATAAGAAATAAACTTTTGAAAGGAAGTAATTTCAAAGCAAAAAAAGTTGAGCTATTCTCTGTGGAAACAGAACATTTCTGTGCTATCAAAATGCTGACCCTTTTTAAAATGAATTTTAGTCAAACAAAAGAACTATTTGCACCACAAGTTTGACTAAATTATATTTTTCAACAGAAAAGTGGGACATTTTCTGATCAGTTCGGTTTTCACTGAAGTACTCTATGGTAAGGAAACATTTTGTTAATGCTACCTGATCTCCATGGCCCCCAAGTGAAAAAAAAGTAATCCCAAATATTTTATGGATATTTACACCTTTCTGCTGTAATAGTAAATAATATTTCCTTTCCTTCATGTACATCAAGACAGAGAGCATTTACATTCCTCTGTGATTTTAATAGATGATTGTTACCATCACAAAGGTCCTTGTCTTTTGCTATGAATGGGCAGCACTCACAGTAGGCTTTGGAAATAATGATTTTCTGATTTTGAAATGACTTAACTCCTTCTGACAGAGCATTTGTTCCAGTGTGACCAAGGGCATACTGCAAGGTTTTCTTTATGCTTACACATTTGTTAATGGGTGGTTTACATGAAAGTAGGAAGAATTTGAGAGAAAAGGACTTTCCATTAGTGGATGTGGAAAATTTGGAAATGGAGGGTGTTTTGAAGGAAAGATGCTTTTGAAGCAATGAAAATAAAGTTCTGTGAAATTGTTCAGTGAAAGACTATTACTTGTGAAGGAAAAATATGTTGATTGGAGAAACAGAAAATTCACATATTTTTCATCAAATGGCTTCAGTCAAAACAAATTCTGAGAGTGTCTGGCATTTGCCTTCAGTATTTGATAAATTATGTACTCAAAGTTTTAAATTCAAAATTGATTTCATGTAGGTATTTACCTTCATTTTCCTTCAGGAAGGGCACAGTGTTGAAAAACTATATATATATTTGTCCTACTGCTCACCAAAGTAAAAATCACAATAGCCACTGAAATACTTTGTAGTGGAAGTGAAGAGTGAAAACTGTGTATTCTAGAAAAAAAAGGGGAAAAAGAAAGAAAAGAAAAGAAAAAAAAGAGTAGAAAGCATATAAGATGAAGAGCCTTGAAGGGTGGTTGCTATCTGACAGTCATTTCCACTTGGTAAAAGCAAACCTAGTCTGGAGCCATTTGGTGTTCAGTAAACATGGTAGCTAATGCATACAAAACTGAAAAGCAGATCTCAGCAGTCTGGGGAAAAACATGTTGGAGTGACTTGTGGGAAAAGGAAACACAGCATGTAAAAATTAGGTCTGTTCTCCTGTATGACCTTGCCAGTAGGTAGCAACCTAGGAAGAAAGCATGGTTGCACACAGGGGACTGTGACAGGGAGTCTAGGAACTAAACTGCAATAGATAGCACATTTACAGTACTAAGTGAACACCTGCTAAATGCAGGTTTAAAAAAAAAGAAAAAAAAAAAAAAAAAGATCTTTTCATGTAATTTCTTAAAGAAATAAGGCTGAGATAACAACAGGAAAGTCTGCACAAGACAGCACTTTGCCAGTGTCCCACCTGATAACCCAGCAAGAGAACAAAGCACCTAATGGAAATGTGTGCTCTGGCTGCACTGCCAGAGAGAGAGGCACCACCTGAATAGCCAGAGAGTGACTATGATGGCAGCGGTGCATGTGACGGTGTATGAGAGGTCACAAAAATCATGACAGTGAGGTGTAAGAGCCCAGAAAAAAACCTCCTCTTGAGAAGGCTACGCTGGACCAAGACCCCATTATGAGGAACATGGATCTTCCTTGAATGCTGACCAGAACCAGATAATTTCTATAGGTATGTGTACAGGCAGAGCAGAAAGCACCCACAGGCAGGCTTTTTACAGTGTATGCAATATGAGATAGAGATAAATAAATCTCTTCATCACATGCAATTTTTGCGACTGTCCTCAGTAGAGACTGTTTCCAGCTACAGTCATCACTAGCTACACCCAGCTCCATCACATCCCCCTATACAGAGGGGTTTCAAGGTGGTTTCATTCACATGGCACAAACCCAGGGTCTTCAGCCATCCCCCTGCTCTCCCCCTCCCCCCCACCAGCACTGCTGGGGCTACCCCCAGTTGGAAGAAGCAGTCTCAGGAGATCATTTGATTGACTGTTCTGTCCCTGCCTGCAAGGGAACAGAAACTTCTTTAGCCTCAGGAGACTTACAGATAAAAGATCTGCTGCTAGTCTGAGATACTGATATTTTAAACAAGGCAAGAATGCAAGAATCCCCCTTTTTAGCACTTTTCCCTCTGCTCATCTTAATGCCCTGCTATAAGCCAAACACTTGTGCACAATTAGACTTCATTTTATATTCAACTCTGATTGCTAATTATATGGTTTGCAAATTCATACTTCTCAAATAGATACTGTTTTTAGCTTCCCAAAATTTAGAAAGCATTGCCAAAATGTTAGCTTTTGTTAGTTTTAAGATAATATTCAGAGAGTCTTACCAGCCACTTGTTTTAAAGAGTGCTGGTTGCTTTTTCCTGGACTGTCCGCGTAGTGCTCAAACAGTGAAAAAGCACTGGGCACCTTTTCTAAAGAGAGAGTAGTATCCATTGCAGAAAGTAACCTATGTGGAAGAAAACAGCTGTGTAAATCCCTTCTGGTGTCACATAACTTGCAAGGGCCAGAAGCAAAGCACATGCAACATGCGCTTCCCTAAATATTTCCCATGAACTTGAGGACAGCATGCAAGGAGAAGCTGTTTTCCTGATTTTGAACATTTAGAGCATACTGAGATTTCAGATAAGGAGTGTGGTGAGAACAAACACAATCTGTCTACACTTGATCCGTGAGAACACAAGGATTTGAAGTTCACAGCAAGACTCCCAAGAACCCAGGGGTTTGGGCTTGGTTACACACTGCCTTTAAAGGTTACAAACATCAGAGCTAAACTACAGCAGCTGACTCTGGAGACATAACGTAAAGCAGCTGCTTGTGGCAAGCAGAACAACAACAACAACAAAAAAAAACAAAAAAAAAAAAAGAAGAAATACAGATTCCACCTAATTAGTCCATATTTGCTGAGTTCATTATAGGAAAAAAAAAAAAAAAAACCAAAACAAAAAAAACAAAAAAAAAAACAAAAAAAAACCACCACACACATATTTTTAACTTTGAGGCAGAAGCTGCTTCAAGGGTATGAAAGATTATTTTTTCAAAGCAACCGAATTTTACCTTTCTTTCCTGCTTTTTTTTTCAGTCACTGAAGTAGTTAATTATGCATAATTTTCACAAAGCACAACAAATATAAAATATATTTTCTTTAGAAGAGCATGCATTGTGATACAGGCTTGTTCTTAATCTTTTTAGTAAGTCAGGTATTATCAAATAAACTGATAAAGTAATAACCAAACCCATGCACAAAACAGAATCAACTTTAGGTTTAGCATGTAAGTTAAGAAATAAAAACTAAGTATACAGAAAGCCTTGAAAAAAAAACACCTACAGGCAGACTGTCACATTTTGCTATACAACAGGCGAGTCCAAATTAATAACCCTCATTTTGCAAATTAATGGAAACTGTGAAGGGATGTTTGGCACATACTCATCAGACAATTCTCCTGGGGTTGTAATTTGACTATGAACTGGAACCTTTGTGTCATTTTTACATCTCAGTCCAGCAACCCATGTCAGCACATGCATCACTGTCATGACTGAGGCAGCACTGACAAGGGTAGGTTTGCACCACACAGTGCCCCAGCCCCTTGGGCAAAGTCATTGGTTTTTGAAAATGCACAGGCAAAGAGGAATTTTCCTTGTTTTGTGGGCTTGCATAGGAGAATCCTGGAGACAGCCTGTCTAAATATTCATAGTTCACCTTGGAAGATTTATAGGGTGAATATGAACTTTTGGGCAAATTGAACATTTCCCTCATGAAGGATGGGTGTAATCAAAATTATTCCCTTGGGGAAATCACACATGGCAGAGAATTATTTGCTATGTATGCATTTATTGGTTTCTGCAGGTGGGCCATGATGCAGCTGTGATAAGGCATGACCCCTTAGACACGTCCTGAATCAGATGGTGTTGATGAGGAGACAGGACAGCCTGGCTTTGTAGTCTCCTGGTAAACTTTGGAAAGAGCAATGATGGAAAATGTAGATAAAACTGTTACTTAGTCTCTTTTTTTATTTCTTCTGGAGTTTTGTTCACAAATACAGCCCATCAACCCCAGACATATGAGTGATAATTTGCATTATAACCTTTCAGAGATCATGTAATACCAAACTAGACTAGTAAACAAAAATACATAATAATGATGTTAAGAAATGTGAGCATAGACAGAATGGTTTCTATTATATGTGTATGTAGTAATAACTACAAGGAACGTGCTTAAAAAGCCTCTGTAGAGATTTAAAATTAAGTTGATATTTTAAAACTGTGCTTAACTGATAAATCACAGAACTTCTGCAAAACACCACAAAAACAGTGAATAAAAGCAACAAGTATAAAACATCTTTTCTTAATTTCATTATTTGCAAGGTTTATAAAAGTTACTACTAATATTAGCAATGTAATTAGTAAATGAAGCATCCAGCAGGCAATGCCTACTATTCACTACAGTGCACTTAACCCATACTTCATATACCTTTTATTCAATTCTTTAGATGACTAAGGAAAGAAAGAAAGAAACGTATTAGCAGTTTTCAAAACCCTGAGAATGCTGTAGAGCCACTCATCTAGCAGTTCTGGTACTCGCCTCAGAGATAAATACACACAGCTTTATTGACTTGATATTGGCTGGGATGCTGCTCATTCACACCTGCAGAGAATTTGTTTCCTTAACAATATTTCACTTCAAAGCTCTTGCTCAGCAGGCTGTTAGAGTCTGTATCTGGTTTAAAACTCCTGAGGACTCAGCATTCAATATCTAGCTATAAAGACCAGGGTACAGCCAAATACTGTTCTAAATGAAGGCTATTGCAGAAGGAAATCACTTTTACATTTATAACACTTAAATATGAATTCTGGATGAAATCTCCTTCATAGCTTCTGATTGCCAGAAGCTGGGTGAGATTTGTACCCACAGAGGAAGAGTTTCTCTCATATTTAGTGAATCTTCAGCTAACATCTCCTGTCTTAGAGAAAGAGAAGTTCCTGTCCTATATCACTAACAGTAAGGACTAGGGGATCTTTTATGATCATATCTAGTTAAAACCTTGAGGGTTGTAGGAAATAGTTACGCATCCTACAAAAGAATTTCAAAGTTTTCTTTTTGCCAAAGGACTAATCCAGTACCTTGCAAAGTTCAAGAAGATAAAATACATTTCTCGCCCGTCCCAAAGTAGCCTATTTCCCAAGGGACTGACTCAGTTACAGGATATTAAGTCACTGGGCAACTCAGAATGAGGAAAGCCAGGTATCGTTCCACCATTTCTATAACAGCTATGTGGACTGGGAGCTTCTACTCAGGAAGCTGTCTTACTTTGCGTGAATGATCAGTCTTCAAACAGTAATTCGAATTTTTCATTTTTTTTTTTTTGCTTCCCAGAATAGTTTCTGCAACTTCCAAACTATTGGCTAATTCTGTAACAGCTAAAGACTGTTGTCCCAGAAATCTCACCCCATGATACACTTCTGTAGAGGAGAAAATGCCACAGCTGACCTGTGGGCAATTCTTGCAACACAAGAACAGTCTTGGAGGACCCAGGCCATTAACAATTAACCTGCTGGACTCTCTGAGACCAGCTGATAACTGTATCAGCCAGGTAACTCAAGTCATACAGATTCACAAAGTTTTTAAAATCCAAAAAGGACCATTACAGACATGAATGTCATGTTCACATTTCTAAACCTAATCCATTCTGAATTTTTATCACAGCCAATCTGAGTACATAACTTTTCCTAGTGTCTTGTCATAAAAACACAAACCAAAACCACCAAAAGAACCCACTCTACTTACAGCTTGGGTAACTTTCAATTATGCTTTGTTTTTCCACCTTTCTTTCAAATAGTAATGTATCTTTTACTGTGACAGTTATTATTCCTCAGTGAATAATTCTAGATTAATTATTGAGACGTCTCTCAGCTTTCTCCTCACAAAACAAAATAGATAGAACTCTTTTAATGGCATAAGGCATGTTTTCATCCTATGCATCATCTTTGCAATTCTCTCTGAGTGTTCACATGACAAAAACAACTGATCTGGCAGTTTCAGAGTGGAATAACTGAGCTTGCAGAATTTAGTGATCTTAGAAAAATGGAAGATAAATAACTCATTCTCAGCCTCGGCACTGTGTAAGTGCTTTCCTAACTACAATCATAAAAGCTATGGTATGAATGCCATTTATACTTACATTTAGGAAAACAAATCCATCAAGTTCTTCCATTTCCTTTACTGTTGTCTCCAAAGTTTCCTTTGCTGAATCAACAGTTTGCTGGTAGTTAACCATCTGCTCATACAGGTATTCCATTTTCATCTTCTTCACTTCTTCAAAGTTCTCTGATTTCTCATCATATTGTGCTACCACTTTCTTAAGCATCTCTTCATTCTGCCTTTCCAATAACTCTGCATTTTTCTTACAATTTTCCTGACAAATGAAAACAAATGTAAATTGATCTGCAGACTAAAATTACAACAGTTAATGAATACACAGAAATACACGATCCATCCACCAGACTCCTTCTGGCATCCTGACAGTAAGAGAACGTTATTTCTGTAAGCAAGCTCATCTGGGAGAAATTATACTAGAGAAATACACTTAAAACAATGGTACTTATTTTATTTTATTTTATTTTATTTTATTTTATTTTATTTTATTTTATTTTATTTTATTTTATTTTATTTTATTTTTTTACTGTGAATGTTTAAAATTAAACTTTTATACTTAAGCATAGAGATGGGTAGTCTGATTACAAAATAGCTAAAAATCCATATTTTTAACTGAAATTAATACAGTTCTCAAGGCTTAAGAACTTACAGGCACTGGGCAACTCCTTTAGGTATTCAACACAGGACTCTAAATATAGACACAGTGCGAGCTTTTTATAAGCATAACCAAAATTAAGGAAACTTTTTCCTCCAGTGCTTGATAGTCACATATTCCATTTCCCAATGAAGTATTTAATAAGCAGTATTTTGACTCCCTTAAAGTAACTCTTTCCTGCAGGAGAAGTAAGTTTGAGGACTGGAGAAACAGCCCATTTTAGCAGAAAAAAAAAATGACACAACAACAACAACAAAAAAGGCAAACATAATTTAGAAGCAATTTTGTAGAGGGAAAGAACTAGTAAGAAAAAACACTGGACTTACCTCAACAGAGTTAAATAGGGATTCAATATCACTCACAAACTCTTCAATCTTCATTGACTTTTCTTCCAGTGCTTTTAGCAATTCACCTAACTGATCCTGAAATTTAAAGTTTCAGAGATTAAGTATGTTGTTTTCATGTAGAGCATAGTTGAGATGAATATTTTGTTTTGCCATAATGGAACAATGGCTAAATTAAGTTCAGGCATCTCCCTGACTACAAGCACAGATATAGCAACTGGAACAGCCACAAAACTGTTTCCAAATGAAAAAAAAAAAAAAAAAAAAAAAAAAAAAAAAGTGATCTCAGTTCAACAAGGTGGTGAGTTCTCTACAAGTTGTTGGGCACTACGAATTCTACTGTAGCTTTGCTAGAAACAGAGAGCGCTCTGAGCTTCAAGGAGAAGCTCCTTAAGGAGATAAAGCCCATAAGAAGGAAAATATGGCAGGTAACTATGAGGCTAGCAGATTGATTTTAAGACACAGGGTAACACTGCAATATTTTTAAAACTAGAAATTTGAAGATATTGTCTCTTAACCAGAATCTATCAAAATCACTGATTGAATTATGTGTGCAAAGAAAAGCAGTCCAAGAGACAACAGGCACCAGAGACAATTCAGAACTTTTGTCTTAGTGCTTCTTGACCTTTCTTGAGAGCAAGCTGGAAGAGTGCTCAGGTAAAATTTACAATTTTTAGAAATCCGTAGTTGTGATTAGCTGGAATAGATCTAAAAGGAAAATTAACATTCTTTGGTAACAGCTTCCTATTATAGCAAACTTCTACAGCCATATCTGCTTGAAAAGTAGCATATTAGTTAATATAAACTAACTATAAATGCACTTAGGACAGTAAAACCAAAAGTTAACTTCATAAATATTTAGGGCCAGTCACCAATATTCAGAGGCAAAGTTCTGTTTGTCAAGATAACTTATAAAATCTGACAGGTGCCATTCATAGCTCATTTCTTTTATTGTGAAGTTATGTCCCTACAGTTAAAATTCAGGCAAACAGCATTTTGCTATTTTAATGTCTTCTCAGTAATTATACAGAAGTAACAAGAAACATACAAACACCATCTCAAGGTAACCTGAGCCCTGAGTACTAGAAATCATGTGAAGCCAGGCCTGATTTGTGGCCAGAATTAATACTGGCTTCATGTCCATCCTGCACAGCCAGGGAGTGATATCATGGGACATTTATTTATGGCTTGACTTGCTGCAGTGTAGGTACATTTGAGGGATCGCTGTGGTCTGTGACTTTATTACTGAATTATTGGTGGCTAATTATCACTTCTAAGTCAAGCATGAATGGCCATATATAAAAAGCAACACTGCTGTCGTACATGTACACCTACATGCCACGGAGATAGTTTGCAAATGCTGATATTTGAAACTGGCACATTACTCCCCTGCTTTTAATTTCTCTTTCTTATATACATAAAAATAACAGAAATACCAGCAATATGAACCCTTCTGAAATTTTAAGGAAATTTCACTAAATCTGAATTATGGACAACTGAACCTTTGCTAGAAAAGAGACTTCACATTTCAGACACTGGAGTGGCATTAAATTGCTGCTAAACAAGAAAGGAACATCTGTATATTTATATATAAAAATCTGATACAGGAAAAGTGAAACATCACATGCATGCAGTCTTCACAAGCAGAACTGCAATTAAGTAACAAATGAGCTTCCACAAAAACCCCAGCATTTTCTCTAGTGTTGATAGCAAAGGTGTACTATTTTGAAACGGGACACATTTCTATCTGTCTTTTCCAGTAGTACAGCTTAGAAATAGTGGGAAGAAGTAGGAATTGCAAAACTTACCTGTGGTATAACTAAAATGATACTGAGGTAATGAACATGAACTGAACAGAAAATGAGGAAGGAGGGTTCAATAAAAATTTACAGCACAAACTCTGTAACTAGTCTAACATATCCAAGCAGCAACACACATAACTGGAAAGGAGAACATTTTATGATGATGGTAGTCCCTGCATATTGAGGTTTCTGTACCTCGTCAAATGAAATGAGCTGCTCTTACTAAAATTCTCTTTACAGAAACATCTTCTCATTTCTTACTCTACATGTACAAAACAGATGAACATGCACAGACAAGAAGACTAGAAGAAGGAAAATCTGGTAACAGCTATGTATAAACATAGTCATCCAAACTGCTGAATAAATAAGATCAGCTTAGAAAGCCCAGGACTCCACAGAATATCTTAATGATAGGATATTCCCCCTTCAAGACCTCTCGTGTTTAGGAATAACTATTATTTTATAGATATTGTTACAGTCTCCGGGCTGCTCTCTGGGCCTTTCCACTGACTACACAAGAGGCCTACAGAAATTAGGTTCAGTATCTCCTTCCACATACAAATTAATTCTTACCTTCATCTTGGTTGCAGCATCATCTAGTGTTGTGACCTCATGGTCTTTGTGTTCTCCAAAAAGCTTGTCAATAGCAGATATTGGACATTTGCAGTGGTAACAATATGTGTCTGTTTGCGCTTTCTTTAATTCTCTTTGTGGACTCTCAACTTGAGGAATGTTTGCCATTGATTTTTCAGGATACATCACCACAAAGCCTGAATCTTCAAGTTCAACAGGTGTTCTTTGCTCTGGTTCATTAACAAATTCATAACTATCCCCAACATGCTCAAAAGAATCCCTGTCTTCAAATAATAGCTCCTCATGTGTGAATTCAGATGATATTTCATCTTGTAACAGTTCTTCTTGTGTAATCACATCATAGTCCATTGACTCAGCAAGATCTTCATAAGCATCAGGGTGCTGCTGCTCCTCTCTTTGCAAATCTGTCTTCTCTCTTTGCTGAACGGTAGGAACACATGAGATATTTTCCTGGGTATACTGATCATCTTCACTGTCTTCAACAGGAGTTCTGATATACGGGATATATTTTTCCATTTGAGGAACTGCTGTTACTTTGTGCTGTTCTTCCCGCTTATTGCCAGCTTCCGGATGGGCAGCTCCCTGAGAATCGATTATTTGGCTATACTCTTGACTCATTTGCTCTGGCAATTCCTCAGTTGTTTCTACAGGTACATTTTCTTCTTCTCTTTGTTCAGTAGTATCACTTCTAGCACCTGAAAGAACTGCTTCTCTTCCAAAAGGAATGGCATGCATTGGTTTACAAATTGTTGCTTTAATGTCACTATCAACCTGGACTTTCTCTGTCTCCACAACACCCCTTTCTGGCAGAATCTCAGTTCCTAAAACACCAGCAGAGCTATACTTGTACTTGTCCTCGTAACTCTGAACTGAAATTCCTCCACTAAAAGACTCATCCTCTGGTATCTGATCCTCCTGATGATCTAAGACCTTCCCTGGAATTTCATCTTTAAGAATGTATTTTTCAAAATATATTCCTGTTCCATCATCTGTGTCCGAATTTCTACTAGGAAAAGATGCATTAGAATTTCCACTCTCCTCATCAGACGGAGTCTCACCCTTTGTTTTTTCTCCTACTGCTTCTGCATAGAGATCCTTGTACAAAAATGACAAAGCAGGTGGCTCTTCTAGAAGCTCTGGGTTAACAGCAGCAACTGATGTTGGAAAAAACAGAGATCGTTCTAGCACTCCTTCTTCTGAATCAAATAGTGGGGTTCCTGGTGACTTCCGTTCATCTTCTATATTTGTAACTCTTTTACTGCTAATGTCAATTGATTTCTGCGGAGGTAAAGATTCTGGAGCTGCTGCATAGGCCTGCATTTTGCTTTCTCCTTTTGCAGTACCATAAAAGACTTCATCCAGATCCTCAAGCAGGGAAAACTCCTCTTCCAAAGTATCTGCCTCTGTGCTTTCTTTAAAAGATGCGGCTTGTTCCACAGGTTCATTAGGATCTTCTGTCTCAGGAAATGATGAACTCAGTCTTTCAAAATGTGGCTTAACTGGGGATTTGTCATCAATCAAGGTGTACTTTTCAAAGTAATCCATATCAGCCATACCATTATCAGGATCCAATATCACATCAGTATTGCTTTCTGGCAACAATGGACTTTCCTTTTGTGTTTCTTCAGTTTCCTCAGTCTCATCATTCTTGACCAATTCTTTTTGTTCATGGGTTTCTGGCTTTCCCAACATTGACCTGTCTGAAATTTCTGTGGTTGTTCCAGAAGCTAAGGCACTACGACTATCATGAGCTAATTTTCTTTTAAATGAAGGATTTGTTTCCAAGTATTCTAGTTTATCTGGCATGTGTTTACTTTCTTCTTGATCAACAGAAGAAATATGTGTAGGAGCATGAATATTGAGTATTTCATAACCTTCTGAAATTATATTAAATAGATCTTTTTGTTCAGTAGGTTCTGGCTCATGCTGAGTGTCTTCTACAGCACTCGCTTGTTCCATTTCTTCCTCTTCTCTTGTCACGTAATGTTCGGGCACTTTAGACATTTTGTCTACCTGTGGATGTTGCACTGCTTCCCTTTCTGTAGGGTTTCCAAACTTAGTTTCACTCTTTGGAACTTTTTCTGGACCTGGATTATCTGCTCTTGGAGACAGTAAATCATGTCTTTGCATTCTGTGACCAGTTTCTGAGGGTACTCTGTGGGAAATTTCACTGGACACTGAATCAGAAACTCTAAATGTATCTCCTTTATTGACGGCAGTGCCATGAACTGTAAGTTCTGCACAACTTCCAGCTGGGAATTGTTTTGATCCAAAGCCAGAAGTTCCCTTCAGAGAAAGTTGAATTCCTTGCTTGTCTACTTCTGTAGCTCGAATAGGATGAATTGAACGAGCTTTCACCTCTTCTGCCAGCCAGCTAGCCAAATCAAAAGATGGAATGTCTGTACTTGGCTTTTCATCAGAATTAGAGCAGACAGACTTTGACTCTGCTGAAGAGAGTCTGTCCTGTTCACCAGAAGAATGCTGAATTTTGTGTGTCACAGTTTCATAAACAAGATCCGGTGAAACAGCTCCCATTTGCTCTAAGGATGTATACTTCTGCTCTGCCAAATAGGGTTGCATTCCATGTCTTTCCTCTTCTTTTTTTGTTTGGTTTCCAGATGTACCTACTATTTTAGATAGAGATAATGAAATATTTTTTTTCTCTTTATCACCAGTGAAAGACACAGATACTGACTTTTCAGATGAAGTATGAAAAGGAACAAATGAATCTGAGGATATTGGTTGCTGGTCTGCTACAGCAGTCACCTTTGACTCTGTGTTCATCAATGATGGCACCTTCTGCACATCAGGTTGTATTTCTTGCTTATCCTGGTTGGCAGTGAATGTGGGGTGACTTCTTAGCTGCTCTGATGACAAGTATTCTGTGAGGTTTTGCTCGTCTTGTTCTTGTGTGTGCAGCAGGGACTTATCCCCCATCTGTGCTATATTCAAGCTTGCTGTTTTAGGTGAATATAGCTGATCTTTTTGCAATTCTGTTTCATCATGTGGTGGAATTACATATCTACTCTCTGATTGTGCAGACTGGGGAGTAACCAGCAGCATGCTCTGCCTTTCGTGTTCAGCTAGGGAGCACTTGGCAACCAAATACTCAGAGGTAGGTTTTGAATAAGGTGGAATTTCTTGCTGACATGTTTCATCAACTGAATAAAATGGAACTGAAGGTTCAGTCTCCAGTTTTGAAGGTACGGTTAAATACTCTTGACCTTGTACAGTTTCTGTTTTATCTGTAGAATATGATGCATTTAATGGCTCAGATTCTAATTGTTTAGTTGTGTGGAAGTAATGTGGAGCCTGTTCTCTCTCTGCTTCAGATGTAATTATATGTTCAGCTTCTGAATATGCAGCCATATGCAAATGTGGATGAATTCTTGTATTCTCTGCTTCTTTTCTTGCAGAGAAGAAACTTGACACAGGCTGTGCAGTTTCTGACTGCTCTGTTTTATAATGGGTGTGAGATAAATCTAAGTGCTCAGGGGACATGCCTCCAGCTACAGGTGAAGACTTTGGACTTCTTTCCATTTTTGTTTTAGAAACAGAACGTGAAACACCCAGAGGAATAGACACGGATTTTTCAGTAGGAGATGAATAGGGTTGAATTTTTGGGCTTGCTGCTTCCTCAGCGGAAAAGGATAAATCTTGTTCAGTTTCCCACTGAGTAGTTAGAGATGAAGTAGTCCCAGTGTCCCCCTTCTCTGAATGTCCTGCTCTCAATACATGCATTTCATGCTTTTCTGCTTGTTCAGTAGAGGTTGAAAAAGGTTGTTCAAATTTTGGTTGTGCAGTTTCCTGCTCCCCAGTCCTGCCAAGGGTATAAAGTACAGAAGGTGTTTCTGGTTGCTCTGCTTCAACAACAGAGTACTGCAAATTAACACACTGCTCTTCAGGATGGGCCCCATCCTTTTGCTCTGTTTCACCCATGAAGTATGGTGTCTCTGGATGTTCCATCTGGGCAGCCTGCGGCTGCTCTGCTTTGCCATAGGAGTACATTAAACTCGATGGTTTCACTCCATGAGTTTCTAGTTTGCCAAGAGAATATGACAACTCTGGACATTTTAATTTCATTTGTTCTCTTTGCAACTGGTCTGCTTTTCCCATAGAATATGAAAGATCAGAAGGCACAAACCCTTCTTCTGCAGTTTCCTGTATTTCTGTTTTACCAAGCAGATGTGATACACCTGGCTGCATTGAGTCTAACTGTGAAGTTAGTTCCTGCTTTTCTTCACCATGTGAGTGCAAAATGGAAGGCTGGGACATCACTTTTTCCTCCAGTTTGCCAAAAGAATCCAAAACCTCTGGCTGTTGCAGTACTATTTGGGCTGGTTGTGAGATTTCTGACCTGTCACTTGTATAGGATAAATCCATTTCTTCCAGTTCTGGTTGTACTATTCCATGGTGCTCTTTTTGGCCAATGGAATGTGACAAATCTGTATAGTTTGATTTCTGATGTGTAGCTTCCTCTTCTATTTCTCTAACTGGATAAGATAGCTGTTTATGTTGCAACTCTGACAACATCATTTCTTGTTCTGTTTTGCCGGAAGAATACTGCGAAGTTCTGTGTTCCAGTTCACCTCGCACAGTTTGTATTTCATCTGTTTTACCAAGGGCATATGTTAAATCTTGGTGTCCTATGTCTAGTTTTGTCCTTTCTTGTGACACTGGTTTGCAAACGGAATATGGTAAACTGGGAAGTTCCTGCTCTGGATGTGTCACTCCATGTTGCTCTGTTTTTACAATGGGATGGGGTGTTACAGTCTGCTCTGATTCCCATTGCATAGCCTGTGGCTGCTCTACTTTGGCAACAGAACGTGACAAACCTGGATGTTCAACCTCTGGTCGTGCTGTTCCTTGCTGCTGTGTTTTACCAGGTGAATGTAGCAAGTCCTGATGTTCTGTTTCCACTTGAACAGTTTGTGCTTGCTCTGTCTTGCCAGGGCAAGATGATAAATCTGCTTGTCCTAACACAAGCTGTGGTGTTTCTTTTCTCTGTGTTTTATCAGTAGAGTATGATAAACCTGAATGCTCCAACTCTTGTTTTGCCATTTCTTGCTGCTCTTTTTTGCTAAAGGAATGCAAGACGTCCAGGAACTCCCCTACCACTGAGGCCCTTTCTGGTTGCTCCACTGTTCTACTTGACAATGTTGGCTGTTCTAAGTTTAGTCGTGCTTCTTCCTCTGGGTGCAATGTATGGCTTTCCCTTTCCTGTTTGAAATCCAGTTGTGCACTTTGCTTGTCTTTGCTAATGGAAGAGGACAAATCAGGCTGTAGTACTTTGGCCATGGCATCTGAGACATTTGGATGTTCAGGGTCTAGTGCAGCAGCCCATGATTGCTTTGTTTTGACAGTAGAATGCAACAAATCAAGTTCTTCCAACTCTGGTTGTATTGCTTTATGAGATTCTGCTGTGCCAACAGAGAATGACAAATCTGCATATTCTGATTCTGCTTGTGAATTTTGCAGTCCTTCTGTTTTCTGAACAGAGTACTGCAACTTAGAGCGTTCTGCCTGCATTCCTGCACTTTCCCATTGCCCTTTGCTGAGAGATGATGAAAAATCACCTGGCTTTTCCAGCTCTGGTTGAACTCCTTCTTGTTGCTGTAAAGCACCAGTGGAATGTGATAAATCTGGACATTCCAAATCCAGCTTGGCAATTTGAGTGTGCTGTGTTTCACCAACTGAGCATGATAAATCCATTATTTCTGTCTCTGGCTGTATAACTTCATGGTGTTCTAATCTGCCACCAGATAAGTCTGAATGAATTGATTTCTTATGTGGCGTTTCTTGTTCTGCCTCACTAACGGAATAAAATAACTGTGAATGTCCCAGTTCTGGCTTTGCTTTCTCTCCTTGTTTGAAAGAATGGAAGAAGCTTGACTGCTCCTCTTGAGCAGCTTGTGCTTGCTCTGTTTTGCCAGGCCAAGATGATAAGTCTGGTTTTCCTATCCCCAGTTGTGTATTTTTTTCTGGCTGTGTTTTATCAATGGAATATGATAAATCAGGATGCTCCAGCTCTGGTTTTGCGATTCCTTTTTGTTTTTCTTTTCCACTGTCAGGTGATGCACATGGAACTCCTTGCTTCTCTTTTGCAGGTGGTGGATGCTCTGTTCTGCCGACAGGCTGCACCTCATCAGGGTGTACCAAGTCTGTATGTGCCATGTCTCGCCGTCCCACTTTGTCAGCACGGGATGCCAAGACTCTGCGGCCCAGCTCCAGCTGAGCAGGTGGATGTTGCTCTGTTTTGTCATGGACATGCAACACATCAAATTGTTCCACTTCCAGTTGTGTTATTTCTTCTACTTTGCTGAGGGAGCATGATAGACTAGGATGTTCAGGTTTCAACTCTGTAGTTTTCAGTTCTCCTTCTTTGAAAACTGAATAAAGCAAGTCAGGATGTCCCTGCCCTGGCTCTGCTGTTTCTTCTTGTTCTACTGAACATTCTCGTTGGCCCACAGAATGGGCCAAATGTGAAATATCCACTTCTGACTGAACCATTTTCTGTTCAGGTTTTCCAAGGGAGCAAATTAAACCCACTTGCTCTGATTCTAGTTGCACCTCTGATTTATCCAGAGGATGTATCACATCAACATGTTCTGTCCCTGGCAAGGTCATTTTGTCAACTGGCCTGTCAGTGGGAAATGATACACCTGATTGTTCCAAGTCCTCTTGAGCACATTTTAATTGTTCTATGTTGCCAGGAGAATATGAAAGCTTTTCTTGCTGTAACTGTTGTTTTGGGGTTTGCTGATGCTTTTCTCTGTCAACAGAAATTTTTCTGTGTTTCTGATCCAAAAGTATTGCTTCTGGTTTGTTTGCCTCATTGGTGAAATGTGACAAGTCAGTTTGTCTCACTTCTGATTGTGCAATTTCTGGCTTCTCAACTTTGCTGAGGGAATACGTCAAACCTGGATGTTTTGTGTCGATTTGTGCAATTCCTGGTAAAGCTCTTTTTCTGGCCACTTTAGGCAAATCTTTACATTTTGACTCAAACTCTTGAGTTGATTGTTCTGCAGATTCACCAAAGGAAAGTGATATATCTGGATGTTTTGAGTCCAATTGTAAGGTTTCTTGCTGTTTTTCTTCACCAACAGAACGTGACAAATTTGTGTATTTAGATTCCACCTCCATGGCTTCATCTTGTGCTCCACTCAGGGTTTCTGGAGAATCTAAATACTCTGATTCTTGTTGCATTTCTCCCATGGAGTGTAGCTTCTCTGGATGTTCTGAATCCTGCTGTATGGCATCATATGATTTCACTTCAGCCGTGGTACATGAAAAATCTGGATGTTCCATCACCAGTGGTGCAGTTTCTTGTTGCTTCGAACTAAATGGCAAAGTTGGATGTTTAAACTTTTCTTGTTGTTTAGGTCTGTGAGAGGAATATGACAAATCTGGATATTCTGAACTCACTTCCATTTCCAGTGGAGACTCTTTTCCACTGGAAGAGGGCAACAATGTTTGCTCCAGCTCTGGATGTGTTACTTCATCTTGTTCCATTTTCCCAGTAAAACATGAAAGAAGTGGTTGCTTTGATTTGCATTGTGTCACCTCCTCCTGCATGCCTGTACTTACATAAAATGCCTGTTCTGGGTATGCTGGCTTCATTTGCATTTCTTGCATTTGTTCACTGAAAGTATATGGCAGAGGACATGCTAACTCTGGCTGAGCTGTTTCTTGCTGTGCCAAATCCATTTGGTCTATGTCTTGTGAATCTGCTTTCCCCCAGGTTTCTGACAAATCTGAATGCTGCAATTCCATTTGTGTAGCTTTTGGTTGGGCTTCTTCCAGCTCTTCCAGCTCTCTGTGTTCTGTCTCTTCTTGTTCCATTTTTCCAAAGGAATAAGATGTATCTGACTGGGCCAAACCCAGTGGTGATGTTCCCTGTTGTTTACTGTCAGAAGTAGAATAGGAAGGAAATAAATCCTTCTGCTCCAGCTGTGCCATTTCCCCAGAATTTGGTCTGTCAATTGAACATGAGGAGTATAATGATCCCGAATCTATTCCTTCTTGCACTATTTCTCCAGTGGTGAATGACAGGCCCCTGTTTTCTGAGGGTAGTACATTTTCATTTTGCTCTCCTTCCCTAATGGAACTTGGCCACCCTGGACCTTCTAAGTCTTTGTGGACAGCTTCCAGTGCTGCTTCTCCCTGGGAATATGGGACATCTGCATGTTTCAGCCTTGGTTGCAATAATTCCTGTTCTGTTTTGTCAGTGGAATATGAAGTATCTGCCCCTTCTGTCCTCAGCTGTGAAGTTTTATGCTGCTGTTCTTTTGTAGTAGAATATGACACAATTGGATGCTCTGACTGAGCAAGTTGAGTAGCTTCTCCTTGTACTGCCTTGCCAAGTGAGTACAGTTTACCTCCAAGTTGTGAATCCTGCTGTACAGGCTGCAGCTGTTCTCCTTTGTCACCAAAATGTGAGGAAAGAGAACTGTCCAAATCTACTTGTGCCAATGCTTGATGCTTTGTTTTATCCATGGGATATGGTAAATCTGAATGCCCTTTTTTCAGATGCCCCATTTGCTGCTTCTCAGCTCCTCCAGTAGAATCGTATATATCTGGATGTACTGAGTCAAATTCTGTAGAGTTTTCTTTCTCTGCTTCTCCCCTCAAACACGATAAATCTGAAGGTTCCAGCTCAAGTTTTGCTGTTGTTTCTTGCTCTGCTTCTTCAGGGTAGTAAGACTCTGGGTGTTCTAGTTCAATAGGAACAGGTTTTGGCCTTTCTGTTTCTTCCTTGTAAAAGGAAAAGTCCTGATGTTCTGTCTCCAGTTGTGCACTCTCTGATTCCTCTGTTTCTTCTCTGGAAAATGAAAGGTCTGGATGCTCCAGCTGTGCACTCCCTGATTCCACCATTTCTTCTCTGGAATATGAAAAGTCTGGCTGTTCCATCTTATGTTGAGCATTCTCCAATTCTTTTGTTTCTTCGCTGGAAAAAGAGAAGCCTGGCTGCTCCATCTCCAACTGTGCACTCTCCAATTCCTCTGTGTCTTCCCTGGAAAATGAAAAGTCTGGATGCTCCAGCTGTGCACTCCCTGATTCCACCATTTCTTCTCTGGAATATGAAAAGTCTGGCTGTTCCATCTTATGTTGAGCATTCTCCAATTCTTTTGTTTCTTCGCTGGAAAAAGAGAAGCCTGGCTGCTCCATCTCCAACTGTGCACTCTCCAATTCCTCTGTGTCTTCCCTGGAAAATGAAAAGTCTGGATGCTCCAGCTGTGCACTCCCTGATTCCACCATTTCTTCTCTGGAATATGAAAAGTCTGGCTGTTCCATCTTATGTTGAGCATTCTCCAATTCTTCTGTTTCTTCGCTGGAAAAAGAGAAGCCTGGCTGCTCCATCTCCAACTGTGCACTCTCCAATTCCTCTGTGTCTTCCCTGGAAAATGAAAAGTCTGGATGCTCCAGCTGTGCACTCTCTGATCCCACCATTTCTTCTCTGGAATATGAAAAGTCTGGCTGTTCCTTCTTATATTGAACATTCTCCAATTCTTCTGTTTCTTCCCTGGAAAAAGAGAAGTCTGGCTGCTCCATCTCCAGCTGTGCACTCCCTGATTCCACCATTTCTTCCCTGGCATAAGAAAGACCTGGGTACTCTGTCTCCAGCTGTGTACTCTCTGATTCCAGCATTTCTTCCTGGGAATATGAAAAACCTGGATGATCTGTCTTATGTTGTGCACTCTCTGATTCTTCTGTGTCTTCCTTGGAAAGAGAGATGTCTGGCTGCTCCGTCTCTAGCTGTGCACTTTCCAATTCCTCAGTTTCTTCTCTGGAATATGAAATATATGGCTGCTCATCTTCCTGCTGTTCACTCTCTGATTCCACTATTTCTTCTTGGGAATATGAAAAATCTGGATGCTCCATTTTATGTTGTGCACTCTCTGGTTCTTCTGTGTCTTCTTTGGAAAGAGAGGAGTCTGGCTGTTCCATCTCCAGCTGTGCACCCTCTAATTCCTCTGTTTCTTCCCTGGAATATGAAAAATCTGGCTGCTCCATCTCCAGCTGTGCACTCTCTGGTTCCTCCATTTCTTCTCTGGAATATGAAAAATCTGGATGCTCTGTCTTATGTTGTGCACTCTCCATTTCCTCTGTTTCTTCCCTGGAAATAGAGATATCTGGCTGCTCCATCTCCAGCTGTGCACTCTCCAGTTCTTCTGTGTCATCCTTGGAATAAGAAAAGCCTGGATGCTCTGTTTCCAGTTTTATGCTCTCTGATTCCAGCATTTGTTCACTGGAGTATGAGATGTCTGGATTCTCCATCTCCATTTGTGCACTCTCTGCTTGATTGTTTACTTCAGTGGAAACAACAGGGTGATCCATATCTACTGCTTTACTCACAACTGAACTTTTCTGGGTTTCTTGTTTTTCTGTGTGAACAGCATAGGAAATGCCAAGATATTTGGAATCTATCTTTTCAGGAATATGTGATTTTAGTTTAACTCCTTCATCCTCTGTTATCTGAGTGGAGAAGTCTTGTTCTGACTCTGTTTGCTTCTGTAAGTGAACATTTTGCATTTCTGGTATTGGGGTCCTTTGACTCTCCATTTTTTTAATGGAATCCAATGGACCTGAAAGATCAGTTTTTGACTGTGCAGTTGCCGACGAGTGACTCTCAGTTTCTTGCTTCTCTGTTTCATCTACAGAATGTGGTAAAGGCACATGTTCTGACTCTGATTGTGCACTCTCCGATGACTGAGGAATAATATCCTCCTGTCTTGTTTCAGATAGAGTGGAATATCTGAATTTAGCTGATGGAGCACTAGGTAAGTAAGACTGAACTGCTGACTTCTGTATTTCCTTCTCAGGATGTTCTGATGCTGATGCTGTAGGCAAAACAGGTTCAGTGCTTTGTCTATCTGCTGAATCAGGCTGTGGTGCTGAACTGGCCTGGGTTTTCTGCTCCTTTGATTCATCCAGAAGATCTGATGCTGTCAGCAGTGATTGCTCTGTTTTCTTTTCTGCAGTTTCAGCTGAAGGAATCAGCACTTGTTTCTCTGATTTGTCATCAGACTCTAATGCAATGGATGTCGACTGCTCTGTTATTGCCATCTTGGCCACCGGTGAATAGGAGAAACTTTGCTGCTTCCTTGCTTCTTCAGGAGGGCAGGACTTCACTGACTGTCCTGGTACCTCATCTGGAGTCTCCAGTAGAGACTGTCTGTCTGTTCTTTCTTTATGCTGAAGAGTTGTTTTTTCAGCAGAGCTTGAAGATTTGCTTGGTGTATCTTTCATTTTAGTCGGTTTAATATTTTTAAGTGAAATATCATCTTTATTAGTACGTTGCTTTTCAAGATGTGTTGCTGAAGAATAGCTTTGACTTGGATATGTTGCAGATTGCTGCCTTTGATTCCTTCTTCTTTCTGATGGTGTTTCAAGATTTCTGTTTATCCTCTGGAAAGGTTTTGGATGCGTTGCTTCCGAAAATGAACTGAACTGATGCAATCTTTCTTTTACTGATGTATCTAGGAACTGTTCAGAATCTCCTGAAACTGAGCTCTTTCTTTGGATTCTAGTTTTCTCTAGTGTTTCAGGGGCTGGCCCAGTTCCTCCAAAAATGGAGTTGAACAGCTGAATTCTAGCTTTTACTGGTCCTCCAAGGATCGGTCCTACTTTTCTCAGTCTGCTTTCTCTAAATATGGATCTTATTGGAGCACGTTTTACTGGTTCTTCTGCAATATTCTCCAGATCTTCTTTGTCATCCAACATTTCCTCATCTGTATCTCGTGTTTCCATCTGTTCAACATTTAGCACTGAGCCTTGCACATCTCCTAGAACAGTTCTTGGTTCTTGTCTCTGCATTCCAGAAGAGTCACGTTTTTTGTTGCCCTGGCCTCCTTTGAGAGTTGTAGGCAATGGCACCCTATTTGAAGGTTTACGCTTCCTTTTCCTAACAATTTTACCTTCATCCATGATAAAGATAACTTTTCCTGGAGGAGAACCTACTGGTGAACTTTCCATACTGTAAAGATCAGAAGTTGTACTAGTTTCTGAGGTCCAGGGAGTAGAACATCTGCTCGAGCTGGTTTCCCAGGTTATTCCACTATCTTCACTTTGAACTGTTACCATAGAAAAGGAGGGGTTATTCATGATGTACTGCAGCTTGGGTTTCACATCTTCACTTTGGATTAGATCTTTTAAACTGAAGAAGAAAAAAAAAAGAGAAAAAAGAAGGAAAAAAAAAAAGCCATAAAATCACATAACATCAAATTACTGCTATGAAATCCAGTGCACTAAAACAATGTTTTTTAAACTTTCAAAAATACTGCATGTGCATATATTTTGAAACACAAGCAGAAGTGAAGCCATATTTCATCTGACGAATGTACTTTAGAAGCATTTTTCTAAGTGTGCATGTTGCAAGATTAGTTCACCAAAGGAGAGGTGTTTAAATGCTCTTGACAATGCAGGAAAAGCAGTCTTTGATCAGGCCTTGATTTGCCAGTATGAGATTGAATGGATTCTGGGGCTATTCTCCAGTGCCTGATTATCTCACAGTATAATTTAAACCTAGCACTAATCATTTATAAGATACTGTCAATATTTTAATAGCATCCACATTTGCTTTGATATAATGTGCAAAGGAGTAGCAAATCTGGCTCGTTACTGTCTTCACCTATGTTTCACTGTCTAAGCACTCTACATATTTAACAAAGTAATTTAGAATATGTTCAACAATCTAAATATTCTGAAATAACAGTGTTTTATAAAGCTAACTTTAAACCTCATGATATGCATGTGACAGTACACTGTCACATGCTGCAATTAAATCTCATCTTAGTTTAAGAAAAAAATGAAGAAATGTTTTCTGAGAAGCTTTGGAAAAAAAACAGTCTTAGGTGTAAGAACGTAAAAAACAGCAAAAGCAATTATAAGACATTGAAACATGGTGCTATTTAAAAAAAATATATCTTACTAGGGTTGCAAGAGTTACTTCGAAAAAGCATAGAAAAAGCGATCATAACACTCAACCCCCATACTCCTGGAGTAGGTAGAAGTTCACTGGGGGAAATTGTGTTAGTAGCTGAGGGAAAGAAATGCAGAGTGCCTTCTGGCAGAGGTGGAGGCTTCAGCAGAGCAAAGCTGGTGAAGGAGGGGTGACCTCGGTCACTCCCACAGAAGGGTGCAAAACTATGGCTACACAAAGCCCTCTGTAGCACTTTGTATGTGATTAGGATAGAGTGCTTCACAAAAGTGAAGAAATCTGGCTCCTGACCACGGGCACTGAGCTGCAGCACCTGACTCACCGAGTGCTGCAAGTGATGACCCAGCTACGACCAGGAGGGTGCCCAAGGCAAGGGGAACACAGGTGTGGAGCTCTCAGCACTGCTCTGCAGGGTGCTGAGCAAATGCCAGGAGGCGAAGGTCTCTGAGGGAGGAGAAAAGGCAATTCTGCAGAGCCATCATCTCTCCATCAAGTGAACTTTGCAAACCATAAAGAATTTGTAAAGGTCACTCAGCAAAACTGCTCAGTACCTGCCAGAAGGTTAAAAAAAAAATAAAAATCTAATACTGCTAATACCTCTAGGACTGCTGGTGTTACCTTTCCCTAACTTTTGCTCCTAAAAGCTAAAAGTACAGCACAAGAGCTGCCCTGGGCTGGCCCATGCTGAGGTTCATACAAACTGTGTCCCATCTCTGATGAGTTTGGTGCTAACCAAAGACTGAAGTCACCCATGGGACACAGCCTGACCAGGCCACGGTGGGACAACACAGTGTTGAAGTCCAGTGACAGGACTTAAAGACAGTTGTGGTGACTAGGCTGGCCAGAAGGTTGTGCTTAGTAGGACAGCTTGGAGTCATGCCCAGAGTCTAAGTCTGACAGTACAATAACAAATAATCATGTCTTAGCCAAAAACAAACAAACAAACAAAACACCACCAAACCAAATTAAACCAAAACCAAACCAAACCAAAACATAATGCAATGCCCATCCCACAAACCAAAGCAAAACCAAACCAAAAATGCAGCATAGACAGCTGATTACCTGCCTAGGTGTGGTACTCCCTAGCAAGGCTAGCTTCATAGGTAAGATTTATAGTGTGGAAGAACAGACAAAGAAAACAATACCTGCATCAATTTTGCTGCTATCTCTTCCTTTGCCTGTTTCATGATTTGGTATTGGGTTGACTTGGGCATAGCATAAGCAAATAAATAAATAAAATCCATCGCATTAGTACTAAGGAAGTACATTCAGGTCCTATCTGAGTCCACAATAACAGAAGCCTAATCTTTTTATAGATTTTTCAACTTCTGAATAGCCCTCATATATTTTTTAACCTTCTCCTCTGCACTGGTGTTATTAAATAAAATCCCACACAGAATAGAGCAGCTCTCCCACATCATCTGTTATTAGTCATTAAGAGCAGGCTGCCCTGGCCCTGCCTATGCAAAGAGCTTCAATTATTCAAGTCATCCTCTGTTTTCCAAAGTTGCAGTCACAGTCCATCTTCCTCTGCAGTGCAATGAGCTGGTGCTTTATATTTTTAAGCCAGAATGAAAGACATACAATTTAAGATTTTTCATCCAACATACTTCCAAATGCTCCTCTAGTTCTCTGTAGAATTTGTATGCTGTACAGCAGTAGGCTTCTAGTCACTGGAAGTGTTTGCCATTGCAAAAAGACATTCCCAATGTTCCAGGTGCATAAATAGAGATGTGAAAGTGCAGACATCCAGGGACAGCAGACAACGCTGCTTTTTTCCACACAGACATTTCACACCCAATCTTGTTGGCAAACCAGCCAGTCTGTTATTTCCACGCTAGGACATTGGCTCAAAACTTTTATAGTTCTTGAAGACACCAACAATCTGTTTCGTGCTTCCTGTTGTAATAGCCCAAACCCCAGAGATTTCTTATCTTCTTCTGCTTCTCACAGTCTCCTGCCTCTCACCACAACTTGCATGCTGTGCCTGCTGGGATTTCAGATTTCTAGCCCAGCGTGGCAGGCTGAGCTTGTGCTCCCTTGCGTATAATGCTGGGAAAGACTTTTCACCTCCCTGGATGCCAGGATGTCCCTGTACATCCTGGATGTCAAGCTGTGCCAGTGGCCTGCACAGGCAAGGTCTCTCATTTCCTAAAGTCTCCTACCACAACTCTGCAGCACAGCGCAAGGAGAAAAAAATTGCTTGGGCCAGCTTCCCATCCTAGCTGAAAGAAACATGTTCTTTTTCTGTGATTTTGTTCTGCACATTCCTGCAGTCTCTGCCTTCACCATGCTGCCCCTTTCGCCCTACAGCAATCTGTATGCTCAGCTGTGTCTCCCTATTGCTCTGCATTTCCTAGGGCAATAGATCATCCTTTTCCTTCTGCAGGGTAAGAGAATTAGGAACTACCAGAAACTCATTATTTTAAACCCAGCCTTTCATGTATTAGCCTACTGTTAACTTCATATCTTCCTGTGGAATGACTACTTCATGTAAAAATGAGAAGGGGGAAAAAAAAAGGAAAATAGGGGGAGTGGGAAATGGAATTTCCAGAACTCCATGACTTTCTCCCCATTAACTGGCCTTCTTAGGTCATCACTAAATAGATAAAAAGAGTCCCACACCCATTCCAGCTACCTGGAAACACATATACATTGACTGCAGAGCCCTTATAACATAAGCCCTGCCTACAGACACATCCTGAGACCTTCCCTTTCTGCAAAAGGAAATCAGTTGGGAAAGTTAGGAGAGGCAGAACTGTGCTGCAGCTGCTCAAATGTCACATAGCAGTTAGAGGCTCAGGTATTCTAGCAGGTACACAAATCACTTGGGTGTTATCTTCCCACAACAAGACTGTAATCTCACAGATACCAGCACAAAAATTAAAATCTACTCATATTTGCTGTTTGCCTTAAAATATAAAACAAGTGCTTTGAAAATATTTTTGCTATTTAAACGATTTATTCTACATGGAACTAGGAAAAAAAAAAAAAAGACATCTGTCAAGAGCCATTAGTCTCAGACAGCAAAATGCCCAAAGGCAAGAAAATATTGCATGAACCTTCCGAAGATCAATGGGTTATTTATACTGACCAGGATGCGATGCCTTACGCCAGCTTTATATTGGGTTCTGATGTCGTGTGTTAGTCTCACTACTTGCATAACAAACTGTGATAGGAAACCAAATTGTTTACAGATTACATTACAAAGCTTAGTAAAACCTGAACTTTTCTGCTTTATGTGCAGGCATCATAATTCTTGGGCAAGCCATAAGCTCTGCTGCACCTTTATGCATTTTTTTTAACACTCTAAAGAGACTTATGAATTACGTGGTGCATTTCCAACAGGAAAGCACTTTCTATCAGAGAAGAATAATTTTCTTAGTCCGCAGAAGTGCTCTCAGTAACCCATGGGGGTCTGATAGCTGGCTGGCGTTTTACCTGTGCTATGGAAGGGAAACAAAACCAAACCTTTACCCTGGCCTGCCATCAGAGCCTTGTACACAGACACCTGCTCGTTGCTCAGGCAGCTGGTGGGGATTAACAAGACGCAGAAGCCAGGCTTCTTTGCTGGAAGGGGCATGCATGAAAAAAGCTGCAGCAAAAACTATGCCCTGCTCCATAACTTCTGCAAAGGAACACATGTGGAAGTGGTGCAGGTCAGCCAGGGCTTGTACAGCGACGTGAAGGGAGCAGGGGAACACCGAGACTCTTCTGCTTCACTCCCTGAAGCACTTCCTGACCTTGGGCCAGCCGTTGTGTTGCATAACTCTTTTATAAAATAGGAATGAGAATTTGTGTGCTCAAAAGATGGAAATAGAAGGAGCCAATGGGGAACTTCCCACTGACTGCAATGTTGCACAATCAGGTGCCATTCAACTGCATGTAAAGGAGGAACACAAAAACGACAGAGAGCTTGGGGCTGTTAAAAATAAATCAGTGACGACAGGGGCCAGGACAGGCTGTCTTCAGCCAAGTTTGCATATTGGTTACATCTCCTCTCAGCTACATTTTCAAAACACCAGAAAATTATGTTCTGCATCCGGGGCTTTAAAAAATGTTTGTCAACCAATAACTATCTTACAGACTCAGTGAGTACATGGAAGGGGCTTTGCCTTGCTGTTCTTGCTTAGCCAGTACTTCCCAGGAATTTTGCCCAGGCAGTAAGCATAGCAGAAGGCTTTAAACTCTACTAGCACACTGACATTTGCAATAGCAAAATTTAAGCTGTTAAAGAATCCATTTTATTTAACTTTAATAAGCTATTTCTGAATGCCCAGTGCAGTTAATGTATCTGTGCCAAAAACAAAATTTTGCATCTCAATTACCCTAATTAAACTAATCAAATGGAGTTATATACTCAGTTACCACTGGGCACAGCTGTTAAAGAACTCACTGGTAGGCTCTGATCTCTCTTATTAGTAGATGGTTAAGGGTAGGTATGAACTCTGGAATTTGTAATATAACTGATTGCTAAAGGGAATGATTTCTGTGGTTTAATTAAGCATTGCAATGCAATGCCTGAGCTTTGGTTGCAGAGGCTGCTAGCCAGAAGCAAGTCACAGCTGTGGGGAGCTGCAAACAGGCACCTGAGAAGTCGTCCTCCCATCGTGAGCAGTAAATAACTGCAGTGCTACATACAGGCATGTAGTTCCATTCCTTTAATGGAAAAGTTAGCCATTCCTACTCTTGTTGTGTTCTACAATTTGAGTTTTATTATTAGCCATTTAATTGCAGATAGCATTAAAAAAGACTCCAGGCTGTTGTGTTTTAGCTGTCTGCAGTGAGTAGCTCTAGCTTCAGCTGGTTTTCTTGTCAGGTTACAGCTATGCGCAGGTGTAAATACCATTTATAGTCACGTAACCCCTCTCACTGCCTGTGTGGACCCAAGTAAACGTCTCCCTTGGGAGAAAAGCAGCATTACCTACAGGAGGCATCCCCCCCTTTCTGGAAAACTGGCTCTTCATTCTCAGAGCACAGAGCTTTCCCAGCTCTCCTGAGCTACGTTTCGCTGTTTAAATTTCACTCCTGCAGGACTCAGGGTGGTTTAGGCAGCACAGATGCTGCCCCACCACCTCTCTTCGGCCATCTCTTTCTCTCCTGGTGAAGCTCAGTGAAAATGAGAAATGCTTTGCATTGTCAGAGCAGTTTCTAAATGCAGAATGGCTCCACAGCACTTTGGTTTTAGGTCCTGTATGACCAAAATTTCATATAAATGTTATTTCTGAAAATATCTTAAACAGTCAACGGTGATGTTATCGGTTCTTCCTGAAGTATGCACCCTGAACTGGTTGGCTTTGCTCCAGAAACCTTGCAGCTGGTACAAAGGGGTGGCCTCTCTGTCTCTTTATGAAATCAACAGCGTTTGCATGGCCAAAGACGACGTTAGGGTGAGTCGAGCTGCAGACGCCCCCGCATCCAGTGTGGGACCAAGTTCCCTCTCCTTATTTTCCTCATGGCAGAAACGTAGTGTTAGGGAAAAAAAAAAAAAAAAAAGCTTCCATGCAAGTGTTAAAAAATCAAAAAATCAAATGACACCTCATTCCACTCCACAAATCTCCTGAGATTTCCTGTTAGTGGAGAGTGTGTAGAACAAGTTTTACTTTTTTGAGAAAAGAAAGGACTGATGAGGGAGGGACGAGAGCGAAGGCAGAAAAAAGGAACAAATTTAACTGCACCATTATCATATTTGACCGTTTTCTCTCCGACAGGCAAATCTCCAGCACGTCTCAGATCGAAATGTGACAAAGAGTCAGCCAGAAAGGGAGGAGCAGAGGGAGATGCCACTTGAGCTGGCATGCCGGAGGCTCTTTAAATAGAAAAGCTTTCAGGGAACTCAGAGCCGGCGCTTGCTGCACAAAACCTAATTACGGCCATCCCCACCCAAAACACCCCCCACCTCATATCTGCAGCAGCCAAAGAGCCCCTGCAGGGGTGGGAAGGGGGAAGAGGAACCGAACCGGGCCCAGGCCCAAACCTTCACCTCCACAGGGCAGTGCTGTCAGGCGAGGCCGCCAGCAGCCCCCACAGGGGAGGCAGTACCTGTTACTCAGCTCCTCTGCTTCCTCTGGGTCCACGGCCTCCTCCTCCTCTTCTTCCTCCTCTTCTTCCTCCTCCTCCTCCTCCTCTTCCTCTTCTTCATCCTCTATGAAGGAGGAGGTCTCGGATGCCCGGTCACACTCGGCGCCGCGGTACCCCTCCATGCCCTTTCTAGCTCAGGCCCTCGACGGTGATTTTTACCCCCGACCCTGTCCTCCCCAGGGTTGCCTGAAGCAACTGTCATCCCCAGCAGCTCTCGCTTCTCCTGACTCAGGGCAGTCTTTAAATAGAGGCAGTGAAGTTGCAGCACCGACTCGCTGCCGGTCCCACCCCGGGTCCTAGCACCAACCGGGTGCCAGGGCACGTGGCAGCGGCCGGCTGGCCTCACGCCGCCCCAGAGGCAAAGGCCACCATGGGCTGGGGAACGGGGCCCAAGCCCCGGCCAAGCTGCTCCAAGTGGGTCTGGTTAAAGAGCTGGAGTGGGGGGGAGGCACAAACAAAGCGAGTGTTTTCTCCTGCCCCTGCAAAAAAAGGCGCTTTTGGCATGCCCAAATGCTATTTCCAGCGTGGAGCCCAGCTGGGGACATGTGGTGGCTCAAGGCAAGACCTCCTGGAGCTAGAGAGGTCACAGGAGATTACCCAGGGGGTGACTTGGATGTGCACCTTTAGTAATTAATGCCGTGCTCTGAGGGGTATCGGGTGCACTGCTGATTTCAACAACATGTAGGGCATATGTTTGAACCCTGAAATCCACTGATGTATTAAATCCCAGGGCATCTCAAGTATCTTTTTCCGGTGGACTAGAACCGATACTAATTTAAAGCAAAACCAAATCGTATTACCATGAAGAGTTAACGTCAAGCCCCATTTGTCCTTTAACATTCTGCATTTTCACTCAGAAGCCTGTGGTTTTCACAAACAAAATGGAAGTATTTCCAAATCACTAGCCAAAAAAAGCCTTTAAAAATAATAAAAATGAAGTGAAATAAAATAAAATAAATAAAATAAAAATAAAATGAAAGAGGGAGAGAAAAGCATCTATGCTCAGATTCTAACTGAAGAACTTCCAAATTATTTCAGGTATATACAATGTTTGTACACCCAGCACAACTCTAATCTCAGTAATTTTAGTTCTAAAACAGTTGTCAAGCAATCAGCGAACTCTTCCTAGTGTTTTAAGTACAGAAACACCCAAGCAGGTATTTCTAAGTACAAGATCTCTCTGCGGTGCTGAATTAAAACTTTACGGTCAAATTCACCTGATGTAAAATACTTCCTAAGCAGCATGTGTGTATAAAAGCAATCTGTTCTCCTGACCAACCCACTGACACCAGTGGTACACAATTCACAAGGTCAAAATGTAATTTCTCAAAGAAGAGTACTTGAAATGCATACTAAACTTAAACTCTAGTTTTTATTGTGAGTGCAGAGAAAGTGTATGTATGGTAGATGAGCATTACAGCCTGGTAGAAATTAATCTATATGAAACGTGTGTATTGCACAAGTTTTGATTCATTCCACACACAGTGAGAGGAAGGTGACAAGGTGACAACCCTTTCACCAATACCACTCCAAATTATTTTCAGAACTTGTTCTCTCCTTTCTGTATTTCTCACAATTTAGCCTTTAAGTTGACCAAAACAGCATATTCGTTCATGCTTTTCTTACAACCATCAAACTCTGTATGAGGGAAAGATTTATATCAATACACATAAGGATTAAAAGATCAACTGAATTTCTAGAGAAAACAAGACAAACACGACAAAAACAAACGCTACAAAGTACATGTGAGATTCTCCAGAGCAAGAGTACATTAGATCAGGAGTGACATTCTCTGAAGGACTGAAATTTAACATCAAATAAATGTATTGTGAATCAAGTTCAGTGACCTAAATTCAAATAAAGCATTGTTTCCAAATAGGCATTTAGAATGGTATTCACAAACACTACCTTTAGGTGATCTAGAATTCCTCTTGCATCCTCCTGTTATGTCTGCCTATTTATCCAAAATAACCATGTAACCCTTCAATTTGGGTCTTAAAATTGTTTCATACTGAATTCTTTGAGCAACCTGGTCTGGTGGGTGGCATCCCTGCCTATGGCAGTGGGTTTGGAAATAAATGATCTATGAGGTCCCTTCCAACCTGAGCCATTCTATGATTCTTCTGAAGGCATTTCTTAAAAATAACTCTCATATTGTCAGAACACCTTAAGATACGTAGAGTATATTTGTTATGCCCCCTCCCCCAGTTAGTTCAAATATCACATATAATGAGAAGCAAGAGAGCTAGAAGATACATGAAGTTCAATTTTCACAGCATACAGCCTATGCCAATTCTGGTACTACTCTTATTTAATTGGAAGCTCTTGATAACACTGAACTGGGAGCTCTCGCTCCCATACAAATCTAAGCCGATTAATTAAAAACCCCACTAGAAGATTAAAGAGAGTTCCTAAAATCCTAGATAAGACATTAGCAGTTATTATTTATGTGAGACATTATTTATGTGAGAAGTGACAGGTGAACCCAATGCCAAAACAAGTACACAGAACTACCCCTAAAATTACAGAGCTGAAATAAAGCATTTTTGATTGTAGGTAGTAAGAGGCCTCAGATATGTCAGTGTCTTGCACACACATTAAAACGTTGGTCAGCAATGAAAAACAGACCTTTTAGTATATGCAGAACTGAATCCAAGTTAAAGTTCAGCTCCTAGTCCTTATCCCAAAACAATTGATACTGTGGCACTTTAACCAAAGTTTTCGGTCAAAAGTTGCAGCCCGACATCATGTCCACTTGTTCCAGTCGTCTGGCATTTCCATGGAAAGTAATGACACTTGTTTGCCTTGACAAAATAATAATATAAGGTGACACTAGTGAAATTTGTTTTCTGGACCTCTCAGATTATCTTTTAATACATGAAAGTATTGCCACTGTCTGTGCTCTTGCTACATATCCACTTGTCCAATTCGCTTCCTTCACCGTAAGGTAAACCAAGTCACATTAATTTGCACGTCACCGGATAGTGCCTGCAATTGAGCTAACACAGCTAAGTGCTATTTCAGTGTTAAATTACTGGGGAGTTTTCTCTTAAGAGAGGATGTGACAAAAATGCTTGTCCCAACATTTGCAAAAACTAACATCTAGACTTTACATTTTTGATTATAAATATAGCTTATCAGAAGTACATCAACTTTTTTCTTTCTTTTTTTTTTTTTAATATTATTTTTAAGGATACAGGCCATTGTAAGATTGTATTCAAAAGATTACTGAATTGGGTCACTTTAAAAAGTTGCTTGAAGGTTTCAGATTTTTATTGGTCTGTTTTGAAACAGATACTGAAAAAAAAAAAAAAAGATTTCCAACATAAAACAATAATTTAAGGTGTGGGACATGTTAACTCCAAAAGTGATGGTTATTTTTTACTGTACATGTGCTGACCATGAGCCAGCAGCGTGTCCTCATGGCCAAGAGGGCCAATGAGATCCTGGCGTGCATTAAAAGGAGCATGGCCAGCAGGTCAAGGGAGGTGATCCTCTCCTTCTACTCTGCCCTGGTCAGGCCTCACCTGGAGTACTGTGTCCAGTTCTGGGCTCCCCGGTACAGGGATCTCCTGGAAAGAATCCAGCAGGGGGCCACAGAGATGATACAGGGCCTGGAACATCTTCCTATGAAGAAAGGCTGAGAGACCTGGGTCTGTTCAGCCTGGAGAAAAGACTGAGAGGGGATCTCACCAATGTGTATAAATACCTGAGGTGTGGGAGACAGAGGGATTTGGCCAACCTCTTTTCAGTGGTTTGCGGGGACAGAACAAGGAGTAATGGTCACAAGATGGATCGCATATAGTTCCGCACCAACACGCAAAAGAACTTCTTCACGGTGAGGGTGACAGAGCACTGGGACAGGTTGCCCAGGGAGGTTGTGAAGTCTCCTTCTCTGGAGATAGTCAAGGCCCGTCTGGACACCTACCTGGGCAGCCTGGTCTAAGGAACTTGCTTTGGCAGGATGGTTGGACCTGATGATCTTTCGAGGTCCCTTCCAACCCCCTCAATTCTGTGATTCTGTGAGTCTGTGAATGCAAACTCTTAAGAAATAGTCATGCATGAAGTTTTGTGATTCATGTCCAGCTCACTTAAAACACATTTTTGCAAAGTTTAAACACATGCCCATTCTTAGTTATACTATTTTCAAGAAAGTTTACATTTTATAGACAAAAAGATGGCAAGATTTTTTTTTTTTTTTTAAAAGAAGCAACATCTCCTCCACCTCCCCATTCGTATGCCATCTTTTAATCAAGGCATCATTCTGTACTAAAAACTTCTGGTTGCATTTTAAATAGAATGAGGTAAAAAGGAAGGTGAAACATCTATCACCTTCTGAAGATGAAGGCCAATATGGGGGCAAATACACATTGAGGGACAATATTTTAGTGGCTTGCCAGTCAGATTAAAACTGAAAGCCTGTGTAAATTGCAGAAGGAAACTGTTTCAAGAAGCAAGCCAAACTATTAGATAGACTGGATCACAATTGTTTGTGTAAGTGACATCTCAGGAAGAAGTTTACAGTTTGTATTACTTCCACATTGTAACACTTACATTAGAATTTACATTTTGCACAAGAAGCAATATTTGCTGTTTAACAGTTATAAGGGCTTTCACAACCGTGGTAGAAGCAGCAATAGATGGAAATTATACCTGGATGCAGTGCAAAATAGCCATAGAAAAGTTTTAACAGGTGCCTTGACCTTTACATTCATTTCCTTTTCTATTTAATTTTAGAAAATTTTTTAAATGCCCAATACCAAACAACAAAAAAAGGAAAAAAGCTGTATTTTCCATATATAAACTTTATTTCACTGGACACCATACAAAATATTAAACTTTAAAAATGAACATGATTTTGACATCAATTTTAAGTACAGTTTCGACACTTAATTGGTCTTTAATAACAAAGAAATGAGAGGCACAAACTGTGCTACAGCAGGTCTAAAAGAAGTTTCACAACTTTAATTTGAAAAGGTAAAATTTTCAAGATTATTGAAGTTTTCAAGACTTATTTAAATTCATTTTATAGTACCTGACCAATTTACAAATACTTGCACAAAATCAGAACAAAAGGCCAGCTTACTGTAGCAGTTGAAGGTTGAGTTTTTTTAAGCAGACACCACTACTACTCTGAATATGTAAAATGAAGCACTGAAAATTATCTTGCCTACTGTTGGTCAATACGAAGCATTATATAAATTGTTTTGTCCTTTTTTATTTCAGCTTCTTTGTAGTAGAACTGTTGTTTGAAAATTCCAGTTTAGATTACAGTTCTTGGTATCCAGGAATTAACAAATATAATCTTAATTTGCATAAATTTTTGCCTTTTGTTCCATATAAATGGGAAATAAAACCAGAAAGTGCTGAGCCGAGCAAAAGTGCATACTGCGTTAAGCACACATAAAGCACAGACTGTCTGTTTATCCAGAGAGTAAAGTGTGCAATGATTTAAGGATTCATTTGCTCTGAATTCCTATATTTCATTGTTAGATGTGTCTCAACTGATGATTACACAGATTACGGAAACAAGTCAGTACATTCCCCATATCTCCTTAGAATATATTTATTCATGTAGTCTGCTGTTTGAGTCACAAGTCTCTTCTAGAAGTCAACAATGCAAGTGTTTTCAGAAAACACGTTTGAATAAACAGCAATATTAACAAGTGTCAATAATAAAATATGTATTCTGTCTTATAAAGATTTCCTTAACAAAAGTTTACCAAGAAAAGCACGTCATAAAAAAAACTCGTGCCCATAACTGCATTTTTATTTTGATACTGTTCTGTATTTCAGCAGGATCCAAAATGGAGAAAACAAAATAAGTTGGTTATTTTTTCCGTCGACTTCCTCTTACAGGTAGTATATAGTTTAGGTTTTTCTTTATTCGCAGTATCTGCCAAGACTGGGGAAAAAAGTAAAAGATTTAAAAAGGCAAAAATCTTTGCCATTTATATTTAAATATCACTGTAAGTAGTAAGTCTCACATATCCACAAATATCAGTTTGATTCTTCACCCCCACTCCAAGTCATAATATTTATTTATTTTAGGGAAGAAGAATCCAAAGGTACACATAATGTACTGAATTATTAAGAAAGGTATGTGCTTTCAAGAAGAGAGTAGATTTAAAGTTTGTGGAGACTGAAGTGTTCACATTATTTATTACATTGATAATCTGCCTGTAAAAATAATTATCTTAAAAGCACGCCACTGCTCCTGAGGCAGGAGGTTATACTCTAACATTACCAGAATTCGTGTCTTTAAAATAGGTTATTTACAATTTTTTCTGTATTCTTTTCTGGATTCCAGGATACTCCAACATATAAGCTTCCAGACAGCTTGGACAACTGCTCTTACTTTTTCCAGAAAACCACACAGGTTTGAAAACAATTTCCTAATTGAAAACTCTGAAAGGAGAAGTTCATTCTGATTTCTGCACAGAAATCCCACTGAGATCCCAAACTATGTCAATCATTGCTTTAGCAGACTATCAAGTATTTTATGGAAAAAAATGTGGACAGTTAGGTATTTTTTATGCTAAAATAGATAAATAGAAGGAAACCAACATTTCTGAACAGAATTACGATGTCTAACTGGTTAAAGGTAGAAGCCAGTTCTGCACACCAATCACTACTTATAACTGCACTATGAATAGTCAAAAATCTCAGAACACCAGAATTTGAGCTTAGATACATGAGCATATTCCCAAATGTAATAACTATCAGAGCAGAAAAGAATACAATAACTGGATGTAAAGATTTTTAGAAGCACAATATTTAACCAAGGCCTAAATCACAGTTTTTTTCAAAGTTTCTCTGTCTCCTCCACTGACTGGAACAGTGTAAGCTCCAGTTTTAATTACTCATGTGCTAAAATTATGAGCGTGATTTCCCCAAAGAAAACTAACAAATCACTTCTGTTGTCAAAAAACAGCAGAAAAACAAGGCATTAAAAAAGGGACGGTAAGAGGTATAAAACATTTTTTATTACCAGTCAAATTAGCGTAGGAAGAAATAATGAGTGAAGATGGTTATGTTTTTACAGCTATCAACTATCACAGTATTTTCTTGTTTATGTAAAACTGAAAATTTTTAAGACAAAGGGTTTACGATTTCAAGTACTCATTTCAATTTAAGCCTGATTCTTATTAGCATAGATATTAATAGTTTTACTACTCCTATTTAAACAAGATTTATATATATATATATGTAATTTTTTATGCAATATGTGTAAATTTATATATACACATACACACACTACAAAGCATAAAACCAATCATAATGCAAACATCAGAAGCAGGCCAGTTCAATGACTATCCTTTTTATAACTATTTTGAAAACTAAAGTGACAGGAAAAATGACATCAGATGCAACATTTACCTTGAAAAGTTCATCTTTGATATGATCAAACTTCTGTTTTTCATGTACAGCTCTAGCAGTGTTTGTCCCATCAAAGGGCTCTGCAAGATCAAATGCAAACATTCCATGTTAAAAAATTACAGCTATGTTGTATTCACTGAGCTAGGAATGAAGAAAAAAGAAAAAAGAGTCAAGGTATCATTGTTTCCCAAAATGTTTCTGTACAGCCAATTCCACTTGTGTTACGTCTATATAATATTCCTCCAAAAAATGCTCACACCCTGAGCACTCTAATGGTAGGTAAACCACAATAAAGCAAAATTATTATTTCTATCTAAGCATGGTATGATTGTGTCAAATTAATGCATCAGTAATTATTTGTGACTTCTTTGCAGTCTGTGATGACATATCAGAATATGATTTTGCATATTGAAATGTTCTGAGACTTGCTGCATGTTAGGTTCATTTCTATCAACAGTTTTAGTGAAATACATAAAGAACATTAAAATATTTGCTACAGCTTTGTAACCTAAGTGCTGTAAAAACACTTTCAGTTCTTATCTGTTCTACGGTATCTGTTCATAACTTGCAGCTTTCTCCTTCTAACAGACTACAAGTTTGTGATGTTTTCCTTTTTTTCCCCCTAATAATTAATACTTCAGAACTTTTTTTGTAATTGAAGGATTAAAGTACTCTTTGCAACTGATAACATGCTAGTAACAAGGTACCATGTTCTAAACAATTATGTATTGCAATGCTCTAGAAAACAGATTTCACAGTCTTTTTTTTTTTTTGCCTTACTAGAGAACTATGTAAATAACACATTTCACACTGGCACAATGTCTTAAAGTCCTCAAGGACCAGTGAAGCACTTGCTAGATTAGGTAATTTTTTGTTTAGTCGGTGTACTGGCCTTATATGTCTTTCATTTGCTTTTAGTTCTTGCTGTTCTAGTCTCTTAGTAACAGGCAATAAATGACATTAATCTTCCCTATACTGAGTCTGTTCCCTACATTGACTGTCACAGTAACTGGTGAGTGATCTCCCTGTCCTTATCTCAACCCATGAGCATTTTTCATCTGATTTTCTCCCCCTGTCCCATTGAGGAAGGAGAGTAAGAGAGAGACTAGAGAGCGGCTGTGTAGTACTTGGCTATCTTCCACTGTTAAACCACAACAGTTGGTTATGTATTGCTTTTATTCAGACAGGGACATAAAGTAACATAAAGCATTAAACAGACATCAGATGGGATTGTGCCATTACATAGAGTGGGACTTTAAATTTGGAACATGTTCCATGGCATTAGGATTTTATTACTGAAGGCTATTTAAACTTGCAATGAAATAAATTGTTTAAAGCAATAAATGTATTATTTCTGTAAGTTTTTTCTTCAAACTACTTATAAAGTTTTTTAGTGGATGTTTACAGGCAGATTTATTTTACTGTAGAATGCATCAGACAATTAGATTGCAGCAGAAAACTGTCAATGAAATAAAAAAGGTACCTCTTCCTCTACTACCAGCCACATAATTTGGCGTACTGACCTTCTACTACAAAGAATTCCATATCCCTTAACATGTTAAGCAGTACAACATTTTTTTTTTGTCTTATATCTGACGTTAACTGTTTCTTTAATTCTAGAACCTTTACATATTTAATGTTGAGTCAGGAGTTTTTTTGAAGTAACAAGACCAAAGCCATACAATCTTCCAAAACTGTCAGTGGGGAAAAAAGGCACTCTTCCTAGTCAAAAAAAAGCTGACTCACACCTTCCCTTTATTCTTCTTGCACATTTACTAGCTGTCAAAAGACAAATTCATTCCCTGGAGCGCAACAAGAATACTTTTATAACCAGATACTACTTACACCGCTTTATATTTTCTAACCACCAGAAGAGTGAAGAGTCCATCATACGTTACTTTGGTTACTTTGTTCATACACTGAGTTGAGAAAAAAAAGTAATCCAACTCCAACACTGATATTAGAAGAAAGGGATCATATTTCCAAATAAAAATAAAATAAATCATAAAACTTAATAATTCTTCAGGGTGTGTTTTGATCATTTTTAATACCTGAACTGAAAGATTTGTAAATACGAGGATGAATCAGATGCAGCTTATACAGGTTCTGATCCAGTTTCCCTAAGTGACTAAGACAATTAGTTGTCACAAAATTACCAAGTTTCTATTTTTTCCAAATTTGTCTTTTTCAAAAGAAGAGTTTAATATTGATACGATGTTGTTTGATGTAGACAAGATTTAAACTCACACTACAGCAGTCAACAGTAATTTAGAGATAACCAACAACGAATGTTCACCGTCATTAGCTAAAAGCAGTATTCTCTCTACACCCATTATAGTAATAGCTTGCCAGATTTTAAAAAAGATCACCGCTACTCCATTTGTTTCTCCAAAAGCAGAAAAACTGAGAATCAGTCTTAAGACAAATAAAACTTAGAACAATTTTTTTTTTCTTTGAGCAACCCTAAATATTGTGCTACATAGAGAATTATGACAACTTGCTGGCACAGACTTCTATAACCTATCAATAAATATATTTAAGATATTTAAAACACACACACTATACCAATTACTAAAGTTTTAGTCCTCTAAATGGAAAATCTGACAGACTTGGAAACCAGAATATGCTGACGTGTTTAAGTAGCTTTTTGTACTCTTCTCAAAGTACACAGAAGTCTATCCAAATACTTTGTTAAACTTTTTACAGCAGCTACTAAACTGAACTATAAGGCCTATTTTGGGCTGAAATAAGAAATGTAATTTTCTCCCTTCTGATTTATAAATAAAAATTTAGTATATGAGGATTAATCCCACTCTTAATAAAGTCTGGATGCACACTATAGCAGGAAGGAATCAGATATGCCAACTATAGATAATTATACATTTTAATAGTTCAAATGCAAATGTACTTTTAGGAAAAAATTACCTGTAATCAAGAATATTCAATACAAAATCTAGGATAGCTATTTTGTGTCCCAATATTCTGTTTTCCAACCTAGCAGAAAGAAAATCTAATTATTCAACCACTTTGCAATGTCGTGAAAAGATTGAGAGCCTGAAACATACAGCCGCCCTGCAACTCAGAGGATCAGCATCATATGACAGCAGCAGGCACAGCTGCTCAGCATTCCCACCTCCCACATTCAGAATAGAGCCTTGGCAATGTCTGCACTACTAGCATAGTAGTGCATTTCAGCTGTGCAGATACTCTTAATTCTCTTATTTCTTAACTCTGAGACTGCAAAGTCAAATGTGCAGCCTTCTTCATGGGTTTCGGTTTATTTTTCCCTATGACTGATATTTGCCTTTTGGTTTTTGTCTTTTTCTTCTCCCTCCCCCCCCCCCCCTTTTTTTTTCTTTTTTACTTCCTTTTTTTTTTGCCCCCCTCCCTTCACAAAAGACAAATAAAGGACAGGAATTCCAGCATGTGGGTTCACACTGTCACCCATACAATTACAGCCAAGTTGGTGAGCTCCAGTCAAGTATAACTAACTTCACCAGTTGGTAATTATTCTCTGGAGCAGCACAAATGCAGGAAATGAAGTGCACATCCTGCACTCTCTCCCCCCAGGAATTTTGAAGAATATCTGCACCTAACCCACAGGTCTTCTGCCTTACTGCCCCCATACCAATAAGATTTTCCCAGTCTCTTTAACAACTCTTTTCCATACTGTTGGGCTCCTGTCCAAGCTCCATCCCTCTTTTAACCTGAAATTTCAACCCTTGATACTGTAATCCCCAATAGTCTCCCATTTATTTACAGCCAGGAACCTGGCCACCTCCCACATTTCAAACCTTCCCTCTTCACCTTAATGTCCTAAACCAGCTACTTCTAATTCTGCTTATTCTCCATCCTAGTACCTCTTCCATGGTCTTCTGTCCAGCCAATTCACCTTCAACTCCTGCATCCTACATTCACTTCCCTTTTTTGATTATTTTCATAGTCAACTCTTCCTACTTTACGTGGTAGTTATCGGCCCCTTCCCTTTTTTTTTTTCTTTTTCCCCCATTCATACTCCTCTCTAACCACAGTCCCTCTCTTAGTCTGTTATCTTCTCTTTCCCTGGTCCAAGCTTCACCACCTATGCATGTTAACTGTTTGTTTTCTCCACAAAGACTACCGATTCACAGTTGAAAGGTAAGAAGCGCACATGGAGGTTTTCCCTGTATTGTGCTACTCCCCAGTTCAGTCTAAATTTCAACAGCTGATACCTCTCACTCCAAAACATAGCCTCTTTTTTTTCCCCCTTCAGTTCTGGAGGGCATCACATAGTTTCTATGGAAATTGTACATTCAAAAGACAGTCAAAAATAGTAGCCACAAGTGGATCAACATATGCACAATTTAGTTACTGCTAGGACTTGAGATGCCAGAGCATTACTAGAACAAAGAATATTCTTAGAGAGGAATCTGATTATGTGCCCACTGTGTTTTTTCAGAAGCACAATCTTGGCAAAACTGAAGACTATTTTTACAGAGCAGCAAAACATGCTACTGTTTGTAAGGCCATTCCTTGTCAAAGCCCTAATCTCTGTTCCAAAAGTAACAGGGCAATGAGTCCTCTTGAAGAAAAGGTCAGGAGAACTATTTTTAAACTCTATAGAACTTAAAGCTTCCTTCTCAAATGTTTTTGACGAGACTGTTTCCAAAACTATTGACATTGGTTAAACTTCATTTTCTACATACATACACTACATGTGTGCATTATTAAAATATAATCACTATAAAGTGACAGATTAATGTATTTAGTGACTTAGCAGTTAAAGATGATAAAGTAGCTTTATGTTTTACCTTCTATACATATAAATTTGTTTCTCCATGCAACATCATCGGGTCTTGGAAGAGCTTTGCCCTCACGAACTGAAATCATTTGATGGCTCCAACTGGGGAAAAAGAAAACAATTTGCAGACCTTTTAACTCTTGATTCTGAATAATGTCCATTTACATTAATAAGTTGTCATACTACTACGTAAACAAGCCTGGATAGCACAGTACTTTACAATACCGAGCAATTTAATATAAAGTGCTATACAAGAGTAAGGAATGATGGGTAGGAAAGAAGAAAAAAGTTTCCACATGCACTTAAGTTTTTATAAGTAAACATTTGCAAAACAGAACATCAGAGGTTTCCCATGATTAACATATGTTCATGACAGGTTTTTGTTTTTTTCCAAAGCCAGTATCAACTTGAATATGGACACCTACATTTATTTCTAAATTCAAAAGAAATTACAGCCTCAAAAATTTGTCTTTCAGGTATTTCTGTGAAGGAAAAAGGCCCATAAGGAATTTAAGGGCAGAGGAAGTCTGATACTGACTGACTGATACTGTACATATATTCAACAATCAAGTGACACAAAGAAAGCATGCTTACAAATGAGCGTTCCCAGTAGAACAGCATTATTAGAAAGCACTAATACTTTGAATATGTGGTATTTTTGATATTCTGTAACATCAGTGCAACAACTCAAATGTGCATCCGAAGATAATCTACTGCATTCTGCACAGATTTAGAACAATGAAACCATAGGAAATGATCACACAAACAGGAACAGCACTACAGCATAGAGGGCTATCTTTATGAGTCCTGGCACAAGGATATGCCAAACACAACGGCAGCCAAAGCTACCACCTGCAGTTTTATGATCTTAACCAGTTCTACCCAGCCAGTTTTCATTTGTTCTTAACTAAGCCAGACAACTGCTGTATTAGCAAAAAGCCTGGAATGCCAACAAGAGATCATCATACAGCCTGACTAGATAGGGATTAGAAATAGCAGGGTAGCATGCTGATAGCTGAACTGGTGTTACATACACCTGACTGGATCTCCTGACTGTATGGATGTTTTGACATAATGCAAAGATACAGGCACTCTGCTGAGTATATCAACCAACTGCAGTAAATCTGTAAATATCAACTGCATAACAAAATACAATCTCTAAATTATCAGTTAAATTTGGAAGAACTCTATGTTCCATAGGTCGATCAGCTCTCATAACACCACTAAGTCAGTAGCAGTAAGACAGTTATAGCAGCTAAAAGTCTGTGCCTGCAGATTCTACAAGTTAACTTGGGTGCAACTCATTATTAAAGATACTTACGAAATTTGGTTGCTTGAATTTAATTCAACATTTTTAGTCCAACATCTTTACTTCCATAGAGCACATACACTACTCTTCTGTTTAGGAATATAAATAGGGCTTTGAGAATTCAAAAAGGCACAGGGCACAACCAGTGAAGTACATGTTTGTACACCTTAGATTACTTGTTACCCACTGCCGTGCATTTTTATATTTTTCTTCACTCTAGAAAATTAATATGAGTGAAGATCAGTCCTAGCATTCAATGCAAACTAAAGTGAACACCGAATCCTATCACTCTCCCTCTTCTTAATTCCTGGAGTAGACTACTCGTCTAATTTTGCAAGAACTAGAGATATTTTAAAGAATCAAATACTTTTCTGTCATGTCTTTTTAATAACCTGTCATCAAAACAAGCTTAATAAAAAATTCAGATGAATTGCTTATAAACAGAAACATGTACACACACACAGGTTACAACAACAAAATAAGCAACCAGAATTGTCAAAAAAGCTTGAACTGCAGCTCCAATACATTGGTCATGATGGGAAGAAGCAGACAGTTAAATACTATTTTAGACAATGCAGACTAGTTAAGAGAGATCCAGACAAGCAACAAGTTACACAACAAAAGCATTTGATCTATATTTAGTTTAAACGGGCAATACTTTTTCATTTCTAACACTTAATTTTCGCTCATCTTTTTATCCACAGGTTATACTTGATTCCTCAGCAAGAAATAAATGCATTTATAATACACTTGTTAGCTAGAAGCAACAACAACAAAAACACATTTCTACCTTTTAAACAGTTCCATATTTAAACTTAGGAAGGACTACTTTCTCACATTAAACCTTCATTAACCCTGCCTTGGTACCAAAATCAACTTGAATTATTAGTGAATTACCAATAGGAAATGATTTGTTTATTAATTTTAAGCATTTTGGCTTGCACACAGAAACTTCATAATTGCCAGTGTTAAGTGAATAGTCTTAAAATATGTATTTCAATCTGTAAATTAATAATAACCATTTGAACAGCAATCATTAGTTTTTTCTAGTGTCACTCCACATCAGGTATGAGTGCCTCATGAAGAACACAAGAATTTGAAACAAAACCAGGAATTTCCAGGTGTAAGCCTTGTGTATGACTATGTTACAAACAGATTAAAAAGTCTGTACTTTCTGAAACAATATTATTAATCTATTTCTGCAAGTAGCTTTGGCTTATGAAATGTGTACCAACTGCAAACATATTTAATATAGTTCTATTCAAAAATATATTATTATTATCTGACTAATTCTGCCCTGGAGAGAGCAACTGTATTTTATATTTTGTCAAGACAGTGTAGCTTATCTTTGATCATGTCTACCAAATAAAACTTAACAACAACTTAAACAACTACAGCATAACTTGAAATGAGAAATACAAAAGCAGCACAGTCCCAAACGACAATCTCTAGGCTCCCTAACAGCATTTTAAGGGTAACAAGGCTTCAAGGTCTCACTTTATAAAGAGGCAGCCAAGTGAAAACCTGCTGCCTTCACTCACTGCTGCAGATGTGAAATCAGACACTTTTTTAAGAGGGCCTGGTAAACATGGAGTAGTTTCCAAATACTTTCTTCTAAGACACCTCCATACATTTCTCTCCTTTGTCACATTCACTGCATGATCAGCAGAGCTTTGTTAATTTGAAATAATGAAAGATAAAACAGCTATAAGCATACTTTTTGTCAGCTGTATCATGTGAAACACTATGCAGACTTGAACTCTGTGGCAAGAGAATCTCCAACCATGCTGGTGTATTATTTAAACCTTGCTCTCTATAGACTCATATGTGCAGCAATTTCCAAATCACGTTTCTGATAACTTCTGAAGGGGAAGAAAACAACAAAACAAAACAACAAAATCTTCTAGAAACAACAAAAATCCCAGACTCAGACTGTGGAATTAGCACATGGTAACCAGCAATCTCTTCTTAAACAGCTTACAGTCTAAATAAACAGAACAGATTAATAGCATATGGGAAAAAAATCACAGCACAAGGTGATAAAAGTATTTATGTCTGTGCAGAAACCAGTGCTCTTGTTTCTTCCTTTGCACCCTATTCCTTGGACCTATCCTGCTCTTAAGTATTACTCACTGCATGAAGTGAAACAAAATACACATTCTAACTGAAATACCTGCTGGCCTTTGCTATACTGGGGAGGGTTAAGGGGAGGAGAGAGGTTGAAAACAACATATTTGCATCTTCCCTTCACCTTCGTGACACATACATGCACATAGTTGATCAGTTGAGCATTTCAGGCAGGCAACTTCATTTAATCATTTTATACAAAGTGATGATCTCCACCCATTATCTCATTGTTGATTACACGCTGTTCCTTCAGCAAATTGCATCCCGTATATCAAAACCCTGTATTGTGGTGTCCTACTCCATAGACAGGAATCTACAAAAGTCACTTTTATGAAAATTGATGTAGCAACCTTTTTAACCAAATTATAATTCCACAGTGACAGCTTACTGACACAGTACAGGTCAGTTGAATGTGACCTAACTTTATACTTTTGTAATCTGAAGAATAATTTCAAAAATTCTGTGCATAAAAAGAGCACTAGTTTTAGTGGAAAAGGAAAGAATGAAAAAGACATTGATTGCAACGATGAAAATATTCAACACATATGGGAGTAAAATACTAGGTCTTCCACTAAAGGCACCACAGATCCCTTTATTTTGTCTATTTAACTCTTACCCTCATTTGCTATTGTTTCCATCAGCAACCTCAAAGCAAAGATATACTGTGGATAGCATAACTCTGTTTCGTTCTCACTGGCTGGCTATCACACAGAAAATATTTAAACACTATGTTCTGCCTGCTTTTTCCCCAAGCATGGGCATTCATTTGGGTTTCTCTCCTAAAGCCAACTAGCAATTTCTTAATGAAACTATACAGAATTCTGGTATCTTCAAGGCATACGTTTTGCTCATTTCAAACAGGATGTAAAGTTATCAGGGATGTACAGATGGCTAAATCAACAGCACAATTCATTTTTATTTCCATAGCAGAAAGGGTCAAAAATAATCTAAGTTGCTGAGTGACGTGCAACATTTCACAGGATGACTTCTTAGCTATAGAATATTTTCAATACAGGATTTGTAATCGATAATTTTTACTTTTTTAAGCAAAATATCATTAGTCCATTGTTTAAATAATTTGCAGTTACTTTATGCTGGAAAAACTAGCAAGATGTTTTTCTTTATTTTTGCTTTAAATTCTCTATCTGAATGAATAATCTGCCTAGTTAAGCAAAAGACTTCAGACACTCTATCAGCGTTCCTATTTTCCTTCAGTCTTCTCGTCTGTTTTATCTGTCAGTTATTACTCCTGCATTACTGTTATTCTTTCCTCTTCAAAGGTCATGAAGTGTTGATATAATGAATAGAATGAATGAAAAATTTTAATATTCTGAAACACTAAGAAGAGTTTATTACTTACTCAAATTCCATGGCATAATATTTGAAGAAGCCTAGTAGCAGATCTCCAAGGCTTGATTCATTTTTTGAGAGGTAGGGAGGAATGGTACATGGAACTTGATGAATGACATGCAGCTGCATAGCAGGATCAAATAATTCCTAACAAAATAAAATTAGAGAGTAGGTATACACACACATACTGCTTTAATTTAGGAATATATTTTTTTCGCAACACAGAAGTTGCCCATTGTTTGCTTATTAGAAGTTCAAGTACAACTTACAAGCAAAGAGCTCTATTACTCTTGTGCTCCTCTGTTAAATACTTGTTACTTTGACTGAGCTCAGGTAGAACCATCTTGCACAGGAGCATCTCTGAAAGCACCCTCGCCTTCTGTTTGCTAAGTAGTTTTAACACAGGAGATTCTCTGAACTGAACTTTTGTTTACACGCTAGTAAAATAACATGAGTAGAAGCTGAGTTAGGTAGGCTGCACTGAACTGGCTGCAGCTGAACTGACATAGGACAGGGGAAATAAACACAGTAATCACCAAGTCACCAAAACTGCAGCATAGAAACAATGCAAAAGGAAGGCCTGACTAATTTTCCCCATAGCATAAACTTGCATGTCAAACCTACTAGCTCTAATGTGAGCCTGCATTCTGCCACATAATGAGTTCAAAGACTCCAGTAGCATCTTCTCTATCCAACTTACCTGAAAGAATAAAAAGAGACTTACACAAAACACTTGAATACACAGAATGCAGCATTTAAGCTGAAGTTATGCTCTACTATCAAAAAATGATGTTTACATTAAGGAACGTAATTATTGCCATCTTAAAAGTTCCTACACGAGACTAAATTAAGATGGCCTTCAATTTTTTATACTGTTGAAATATTCAGCGTATCCCTTAAGTTCTTCTGAGAGATAGGAGTGCATGGAGAACATACCTTGTATTGATAGCTAAAGAAACAGCTTTCAAAACCTGGTAGTATGATGATACTACATTATATAGTGATGTCATGTATTTTAAGGAAAATGAACCCAAGATACACAAGAGCAAGTTTAACATTCACGTAGGAAGATACACCTAAAAATGCAGTGATCTGTTAAGTTATTACGGTATTTTTTCCTGCACCCTCTTTGTTATTTTGAAGAGTAATATGCATGACTCTCATACTTTATGTACTAGAATATCACTGGAAGCACTATGCACTATTTACTTGTTCACAGCAGGCAATGTTTCATCTGAGGCGGGCAATGTTTTGTCTGGGGAAAGTATGGTTAGTGATCAAACCAATAGGACTGGAAAGTGTGAGACTCCTGTCCTCTTTGCCAATTCTAGCAGGGCCTCCTGGAACCTTCTGTGAAAAAAGTCCATTTTTACAGCTGTGAAAAAAATGAGGTAGTCTTCTCAAAAAATACGATTTTGCATATATAGTTGTTATAGTTACAGAAGCTCAAAATGCAACAGCAAACAATCCAACAGAACGCACCAAAAATCTGTATTCAGACATAAAAAGCTAACATGCAGCATACATATAAAAATCTACAGGGGGAACAGAAGATGTTCATAGGTTATACAGCATATACAGTTTTAACCCTGAAGTTAATCAAGCTTGTACTGGAGTGAAAGTCACTCCCTGCAAAAATCCACAAGAAGTTGTGGAAGAGTCACAAAAAATTATTTTAGTATCCGTAGTTTAACAGCTCACGAGGAAACGGAGATAAAGGAAAAGGAGTAATGAGAACAAGGGCTATTGGCCTCTAACAATATAAAACAGAAATACAATGAAATTACTGTAACAGACATCTACTAACACTAGTAAGTGAATGTTTGGAGGTAGCAGACATTTTTTGAAAATGAACACAAGATTTCTTTTACATTCAAATGCCTGAGAACTTCTCTACTACAAGAAGAATCTGTAAGTACAATGAACTTGGCATACTGAGCAAAAGAAAAGTGACATTATGGGACATTATTTTTCAGAATAAGCTATTTTCTTTAGCATTAGCTTAGAGGATGTTGCTTTTTCTTAGCAAGATTGACATTAAGTATATTTTACTTTCATTTTTATATATGACTTAGTTTGCACTGATGTTTGCACACCATTTGAATAATGAAAAGATTATTCATGTGGTAACAGCTATACCAACAGCAAAAGTCAATATATCAAATATTACTGTCCTAAAACATAAGGCTAAAGATCAGAAGTACATGTATGCCTCTGTGTGCATGCATGCATCCAGAAAAGAAGAATAAAGCTATTTCACGTAGCATTTTATCCAAGTAAATTTTTTCAGTAAAGTTTGCTCACAATTAATGGAATATTAAATTACTACACTTTGCAGCATTTCAAAGGCTGATGTTGATACAAGCATACTCAAATGAAAGAATTTTTCAGGATATTCAACATGCTTCATATTGCATAGCTTGATAATGCATACACGTATTCACGTTTCTACCTTACACACTAGAAAGGGACAGAAGTATGTATTCAAAAAAAAAAAAACACCTAAAAATCAAGATATTCAAATGAAAAATGAGCTTAATTCCAACTGTCCAACATTCTTCCTTCAAAAAAAAAAAATTAGTGGTAAATTTACATCAGCATAGCATATTGCCATTGTTGATAGGTGTCTATATTCAAGCACATAAAATACCCTTCCCTAGTCTTAGGAATGATCATTTAACTCAAGCTAACACTTCAAGAAAGTGCAGCTCAAAGGGGAGAAGCAAATGTTATCTGTCCAAAGGCTGTCTTTCATGCATGAAATAGTTATAGTAAGCACCATCCTGTACTCTACCCCATCCCTTTGGGAGTGATCTTGCTGCTTGTTAAACTGATGCAGCAGAAACAAGTGTGTGCTCACAACCCAGAGCACCAGCGAAAACCCACCTCCTTCTTGATTTAAGCTAATATGCCAGACTGCTCTGGAGCACTGGGGACTTACAGGCACATAGCCTTATGACACACTGTTACAGCAGTGTTTACCCCTAGCAAACATGCAGGCAAAAGGACCAGAAGTAGTAATTAAGTAAGCCATCAGAGGTTTTACAGATATCATCTGTGAAAATCTTAATTCAGAGGTGAGTTTTGCCTGAGGTTCAGAAGCTCTAGAATTCAGCTCCATGCCTGATATGCTCCAGCACTCCGAGTGTTGCAAAGCATCAACTTGGTGCCAGCTGGAGACTACCCCATGGCAACAGAATGCACAGGTGGGCAGATCTGGTGTCTCTCCGGGACTTCTCACCCTTCACATCTATGATAGTGATGCTCTGAGTCACAGAATTTGCCTTTTGTTTCTTGTTCAATCTAAGTGTGTCTATTTCACATGGCACCTATAATCTACAGCAGTTTCCTTCAAAGCGCAGAAGTATTTTCAGGCTGCAGAAAGAGCTGCAAGTGTGATTTTCAAAGAAAAAACAGATTGTAAGTAGGGTGGTTTCTTTCAAAAGGACAGAAATGGTATTTCTGTGTTAGAATGGAAACACGGATTTGATCAGCTACAACCACAAGAAAAACATATGGTTTCTTAGGAAACTGGGATTTACCCATGCTTTATAATTATTACTGCAACAACAATACAAGACCAAAATCATTTTGGTGTACTTCTCATTTTAAAATTCTTCGCAATATCAGTTTTCAAAAGTTGTAGCTTCACAACACATTTTACATCCTTCGTTATATTACCGATGGAGAGAGTGGACTAAAAGTGTATTTGCAAATTTCTAGCATTGCTTTTTTAACTTAATCCACAGCTCTGATTTATTTTTACGATATCTATGTACAAAATATTGTTAATTTATTACTTATTCTACAGCATTCAGTCCATTCTCCAGAGGCAAAATAACTAACAAAAAATTATGCTGAAACAGCATAAATACAGAACATATATTCTTACAGCAGTGGTCTTGAAACACAGCAATCTCCAAGTGATTTACCACTTTTACAGATGAAATCTTGTTTTTAGTGCAAACTCGGATTTTTCAAACTTATGGTATTGTATATACTTTCGCCTTAATCACTTAAACCATTAATATTTGTAAAGTACTGTAAAGGCATTTATGCAGTTCAAACTACAAATACAAATATTTGAATTATTATTACAGAGTAAATGTTACTATTCTCGCAGTTGTTTTCTTTAAATTACATGCCACACAAACTTAATATACTACAGCACATAACATTTATGCAAATAAAATTATTAAATTTAGTTATTAAATGAAACAAACCAACAGATAAAGCTAAATGTACAAGAAATGAAAAGCAACTTCAAATAGATTTTTGGTACTTCTTTCAACAGTGAAGAGATTAAAAGGTATAAGGTTACGAAATAGGAATAAAACTGCAGTTTACTATACCTCAAAGCCTTCTGCATCTTGATTACCCTAATTATCCAATACGGTTGACACCTATATTCTCCCTGATGTACAGTGTCATCAAATATTCCCATTTGAGAATTATAGGAAATATATGCAAAAAAAAAAGAGTGGATTTCAGACACTACCTCAGCACAGTTATCAACTACAACAAAAAAAAACAAAAACCTAGTTGGGGACACCAAGCCATAATAACTATGAATAAAGAAAAGTGTAAAATGTGACATGTGAGAGGAAATGTAAGGAGGAAGGAATAAGGAGTTTCTTTGAATTACAGCACAGGACTATTCAGCAACAGTTCTTTTGTTCTCAAACACGTGTTTAAGAGAGTAGCTGTTATTTCTAGGTAGTCTTTCTTAGATGAAAGCTCACTAATTACAGTTCTAATTCTGCAGTGCATCAAAGCATACAAATTCACCGAGTTCTCTGGAAAACTGTGGAGTATGATCTGGACATAGTAACAACGTCCCCAAAAGGTGTTTTCTTGTTTGGGCTTCAGCCCAATTTTGTGAGGTTTTGAAAGCCTCCTAGTAAACATTTACTGTGAAATCTAAAATAGCAGGCAACTCATCAGCTATTAGAAGGCATGGAAATCTGAAATACCACCACTGGATTTCTTATAAATTCCCAAAAAACACCACTACTTAACTTATAAAGAAATAACAATCAATCAGAAAGTTACAGATTACAGAGGGATGTTTTCAGCCCAGCATAAACAGGATCGGGTCAGCAGTTGTCATTTTCTCACTGTGTGAAACCTTTTCATGTAAAGCAAACTGTTTTCATTAAAGAAATGATCAAAAGCAGCATATAACCTTTTTCACACTTATTTAATGTATTGATGACTACGCTTACAGACCGTTTAACCTAACCCGTTACAGATACTTAAAAATTCATATATTTAGATAAGCAGTTTACTACATATGTATATTTACTATATATGAAATTCATAAGAAACACTTACTGGGTAATTTTTTTGGAGGGACGGAAGGATGGGTTCAGGTAGAGCTATAAAAAAAAAAGTTCAAAGTTGCTGTGATTCATGTAACTCACAAGAAACAATATCATAGCAATTACCCCAAAGGGGTAAGGACTGAAATTCCATCATTTAGAAAGATCTACTATGAACTTCATTTTCATACATTTTGTAAAGTAGAAGTTACTCCACAAATATTTCTATTACTACAGTTTGCATGTAGTAGTACAGGGAGTTAATTCAACTAAGGGAAGCTCTTACTGTGATACTTCTATCTGTAGAAGACACGAAAGATTCTACAACAGCTGGGTACTACTTGACTTTTAAAATTCATGTTCATTCATGTTTATAAGAAATTCGCTGAGATTCCCTAAAAGGCATATCATAGCTTCACTTCCTGCCTACCTACATCTAATAGGATTCTGTTGCAGCATAGAACTGCATACATACACATCCTTCAGCAGCTAAGTTATTATCTATCGCTCCAAAAAGTCTCCAAAAATGACTTACAGATAGAACACCCACCATGCTTAGTAGCCATTCATAGCAAAATCCACGTTAAATACATAAACACATTTTAATGCTGTTACCTGGTCTACTAAATGGCAAACAGGATATAAAAGTCATACAGACAATAATGACACTAATGAACACAAAATAAACGATTTTAACTTTTATGAAAGTCATGAACTTATGAAAGTCATGATAAAAATAAAAGGGAAAAAAATTATCTCACAGGTCTGATGATGGTGCTACAGACAGAAAAAGTACCCATATCCCACTCAAGTCTTAGAGCACCTACAGAACTGCTGGAACACTCCTTGCACTAAAGCTTTAACATCACTTCATCAGCATATCTTTTTATACAGTTGGTCTACATCATTCACTAGGGAAAATGAAAACTAAGTTCAGCACACAGGACTTTGACTTGGGACCTAATTCAACCTTCAAACAAGGTCTCAAAGGGAATGAGATGTTAAAGAATCTTTCTTCCATAGGAACTAAGAAGTAGAATAGTAGAATTCTCAGAACATGCTTTGGATATCTTCAAAGAGTATAATATATTAACTAGCAGGATTGCTAAGAATATGATCAGCTACTTTAATAATCATTTAACTTTGTGGGTGTTCAGAATTATGAAAGAGCATCTTATAAGACATTGGATATTTTCCAATTCATTGCTACAATGAAAGAAAAGGTAATGAGATCTGGACAATATGAGTAATCAAGCTGTATCATCTGGCTCTGCATAATATACTAAGAGGATGGAGTTATGGGGAAGAGTTAACCACCTACCACTAGCATTTGCCATGTGAGTTTTTCTTTTCCTGCTTTACAAGACTGTCAGGCCTGTTACATGGAGGAAGTTCACACACAAGACATCGATGTAGCTACAAAATAAACTCAAGCCATGGTCACAAATCTTCTGCATGAGTATGAGAACATGGAAATGGATTAAGAAGTAAAAGAAAGTAATTTGCCTGGAGAAGATGGGGACACTATTTATTGCTAAATAAAGTTCTTATTTTTATTTATTTCCTTTACCAGTACCATCAACAAAAACCTTATTAGAAAACTGTATGGCTGACACACAGGCTGCTTTCCATAGTACCACATGCATGTAGCAAAAGTGGAAAAAAAACACAACCATGTTTAGATGACACTTCCCCGACCTTTTCTAAGCAGAAAAGACTGATGAAGCATAGGTAAAAAGGCTCCCCTTTGGTCTGTACTGTTACTGCTGATACTTCCTAGGCAGCTGACTGATCACACGCAGATTTGAATGAAAAGAATTATTCAAACTTTTTTTTTCTTCCCCAGAGAGCTGTGGCAGCTGCCACAAATGACTATAGCAAATGCCCTCATGCTTGCAGAATTGTTAACATTATGGCAAGCCTACACATTTACACTTGCTTGTAACACCTACTCTCTTCCTTTGTGCATTACTTTGATCCAGTAATGGGCTATTCATGACTGCACACAGCACACAATACAAGAAATCCCTCACTCCCCATCAGTCCCCAGAGTTTCTGCAATACACTGAAAATAAATTTTGAGAATAAATTTCAAAATTAAAAGCCCAGTTTCTACTCAAATTGTAATACCAACTATTAAATGCTTATCAAATCATCAATAAGATGTCTCCTAATTGCTAGACCATGTAAAGATACTTTTTACTTCTACTTGTGCTTCACCTTTGCATAGCAACGTTTGCATCCCAGAGTAGCTCCCAACATTTTAAATTCTGTATCTAATAATTTCTTTGGCCTTTTTAAGTTGACTATCATCTCACCTCCTCCAAATCAACCACTAGCTTTTTTTTGTTTGTTTCTGTTAAGGATCTATACAGATGTATTCAGTTGCTAATACTATGGTTTCAGAGCTGTGACAACACTTTTTCTTTCCACAGAAACAAAAGAATCTATGGAATTCCACCACATCAGATGTGAAGAAAACGTCACAGAGAAAACAACATGGTCACAAGACAGACTTGCTTATGTCCCTGGGATTGGTACGTTAATAATATGCACGTGGTACGGGCTTCAAAGAGTTCAAAAGTAAGTCAGCCAACTGGATGGCAAACACACAAAACACCCTCCTAGGTCCTCTACTACAGATACTGTTCATTGAAAGAAAGCCACCAGCTTGAGTCAACTATCATAAAAAAAATCTTCCACCCTAGCAAAGAGTGGGTGTAGTGTCATCTTGAAACTAATAAATAGTTGGCTACCCACTCTACAGGGAGTATTTTCATTCCAGGCCAAACAAGCTGTCAGAGGAACTAGGCATTGCATCTTTCCATCTCATTTAAAACAAACAAACAAAAAAACAAAGAAAACACAACCACCACCACCACAAAAACCTACACAAACTGATAAAGAAAATTCTAAATGAGAGCATATGCAATTCGTCCACAGATATTATCATAAAATGTTAGAAGTCAGTTCTTACTAAATTATTAGGAAAAGAACAATCAGGACATTACAAAAATAATAAGAAAAAAGATGTAGACCTGACATGAGCAACAAGATACAGAGGCTACTTGTGAACTAACATGAATTAAGAAAAAAGAAAATAGGTCTAGGGGCATACTGCTACATCAGATGTGCTCTTCAGGGGTTTCTTGTCTTCCTTTCTGAAATCACTCATCTCCCAAATAAGCAATCAAGAAACTCATACTGAGCTAAGTGATTTCTTGCATGACTCCTTAAGTCTCAAACAAGAATTGAAAACTGCAAAATTACAAAAGTGGATTTCCTCTAATGGAAGAAAGTGATGAGGGATAAGCTCATTTCTATCTATTCCTCAGGAATATTTCTGGGCTGAATGACTGTTGAATTCTCAGCAGGGATCCTTGGCCTTCCTGCTCCATACAGGTGTTCAATGTTTCCATATGTTGAAGTCACAAGAAAAGATATTGCCCCTAGCAGTCAAATATCCTAACTTCTAGTGGTCTTCAACATCAATCACCTCATATAAGTCAGTAATCAGAAGAAAATCTAACTACATGGTAGTGCACTCTTGCATATACACATCCTCACATTCAGTTCTTCACTCATCAGAACATGGAAAAATAATCCCACAGTATTCTTCCCTTTGAATTTTCTTGTAAAATTCCCAAGTTCCCAAATTAAAAAAAAAATGTTATTTTCATGCTTAAGCCTTTTTAACACAGGCACATTTTTTGTTAGCTGGAGCTTGAGTTTATTTTATAGTTACACAGCGTTCTGCAAGTACATCGACTTTTTCTTTTTTCTTTGGAAGCTGGTAATTGCCTCCTAGGAAGAGGTCCACTTTTTATATAAAAAAGCGTCACTAAGGAAATGAGTAAAAAACACATAGCTTTCAGATTTTTTTTTTTTGTGTGGAAGATCATTTCTAGCAGTGTTTCATTTTATTAAAGAAGAAAACTATTCAAATGTAAACTCAAAAAAGGACAGTGTTAACATGCAAAAACATACTTACTCTGTAAATAGTGCAAAACCATCAACACCAGACTGTAGCTGCTTAAAGTACCACGACTGGCATCATTTATGTCATGAAAACTTGCCCACTTCTTAACAACCAGTACTAATGGACGAACTCTTTTCTCAACTGTAAATAAAATAAATACTTCTCAAAAAAGGGCATGTTTAGACAGAAATTAATCAGTTTTTGTTCCTTCATCAACATGATACTCTTCTTGTATTCTAAGGTTACTTTTTGCAAACTTTTACAGGATTTACTTAATTATTCTACAGCTACTATCTATTGCATAGAAGTCACAAAGTCACAAAAGACATTTGTACTTGAAAAACAGATGTTCAAGTATTCAGATCCATAGATACCCAGCATAACCCTTGTAATTGCCAAAACTAGGCACATCTGTCAATGTAGCAGTGTCACATTCTGCTTCCAGGTTGTCCTCAGTACATTGCACAAATTCTCTGAATTAATTTGGTGCCAGGAAAGACCAAAGCTTTTTTTTTTTTTTTAATTTAGATTATAAACTATGAAGGCAGGGAAATGAATTTTGACTGGAGGAGACAGAGCTCATTTTTTAAGTTTTCCTTGGAGGCCATGAAAGTGGTAATCACTTAATCACTGCATCCAAACATTAATTTTAAATTGCCTTGGCCTAAGTAGCTTTTATTCCCCCCCCTTACACCAATTCATGTAGCATGAGAAACAAGCAAGAGAAGCTAGAAGCCTTGGCTCACTTCCAGAGCTACAATATCATTAGCATATGTAAGACTTGGTGGGAAGAGTCCTGTGACTGCTGTGCTGTCATAGACAGTCCTAGGCTCTTCAGGAAGGCCAGGCAGGGCAGCCACTGTCTGTAATGGAGAGCCTGAGCTGAATGGAGCTTGGAATTGGTGATGACATGTCTGAGAGCCTCTGGGTAGCAAAGAACAGAAAAGCAAATAAACCAGATTTATTCTGGGAGTCTACTATAGACCAGCCAGAATAACAACACCAATGAATTACTCTATGAGGAATTAAGGGATGTCTCTAGATCAGATGTACTTGTCCATATGAGTGACTTCAACTTGCCAGACATCAACTCTGAATATCACATAGTTGATACCAAGAGGCCCAGGAGATTCCTAAAACACCTTGATGATAACTTCTTGATACAGGCAAGGAATAGGAAAGGCGCCCTCCTAGATTTGTGGCTTGTGAACATAAGAGGATATCATGGGTGAAGTGGCAATTGGCAGTCATCTTGGCCACAATGACCATGAAGCAGTTTAAAATGCTTGGTGATAGCAGGAAAACCATCAGCAAAACCTCAGCCCTGGGTATGGGGAGAGCACAGTGCTGGCTGCTTTTTATGTGTCATTGCTTAAGAGTACCAGAGCAGGCAATTTAAAAATGTCTGGAGTCAAGCAGGTGGGGCAGAAGGCCAGCTTGACTGAGCAGGGATCTTCTTCTAGAGGTTAGGTAGAAAAAGAAACACCTGGATTCTCTTGTGCCCTCCAGTGATTTGCTGAGAGGAAAAAGAAAAATCCATGGCAGAAGCTAGAAACACCAGCCTTTGAGTTGTTGACATAACCTCTAATCTATAATCATGAATGGCAAATGTTGTTTTCCTACCCATAGAATGGGTAGAAATCCCGTCCTAGGCATATGCCTTCCTGGATATATGAGGAAATTATAGTCAAATAACTTATGCAGGACAAGTTGCAGACCCTCACAGTAAAGTGAATATGGGATACTGAAATGTCTCTGTTTGAAATCTTACTTAAATTAACTAGTAAATGTACTGATAGCTGAGAGCATCCTACCCTAAAGAGGAAAGAGTTCCTGTATGTGAAAACTGAATGTGCTGGTAAAAGAAATGCACATGACCTAGAAGAATTAGACTGAAGTTTGCTCCTTATGCATTTATCTGCCAAATAAAACTGTGATGCCAAGTAAGAAAAACATAGCTAAGTTCTTAATACTGCTCCTTTAGAAACCCATTTCATAATCTTTTCCTGAAAACCTACCTCCTGAGGAGACACAACTGAGTACTGTTTTGGGGGTAAGTATAAAAACTTAAGCTGTATTTTTGATTTTTCCAAGGAAAGACTCTGTAAGAGCATACAACCACACACACCTACTAGTGGCCGTCAAGGAAACAAAAGGGAAGAATACAATGATGTACATGTATTTGATCCTTTTCCTCTTCCTCTCCCTCATCTATAGAAAACTGAAGCAGCCCTCATAACAGATATGTGGACCTTAATATGAAGAATCTTTGTTATCTTGTGAATATTATACTATTCAATGAAAAATATACATAGCTGATATATCAGTTTAATCCATATATTTAGAGTGAACAACAAGAAGTTAGATGAAACCTAATATAGCTAATATGGTAATTTAATATAGTACCTTAATATATTTGACTGAATTTTAGCAGTTTATCAATACCAAAACACTAATTTAAAAAAGTATAAAAAGTTTATAGAAATAAGAAAATAAATTAGACACTTACTGTATGCATAGGTTCTCAGAAGGAATGTATTTCTTATTCCCACAATATTGTTTACATTCAAGTCAAACTCCACACCGCTATCGGGAACAAGAAAAAAGAATCAAGTGTGACGGTATTCAGTTCCAAAGTATTTATCACCTACTATTACCTGTTACTATTGCCCTTTACCTACCAAGTGACAGAGGTGGAGAAACACAACTTAAAGATGATAACGTTTTAAAAGCTTCCACAAGTAGTACTTGCCTGCAAGCAGTTAATATTATCTGCTCTGTCTGCAGTAGTTATTTGTAGACTTGAATTCCATTATTATTAAAATGCAGCAGTAATTTTTATATGATGAATAAATGTAGACAGAAACGTAGACCATAGTACAACTTAATGTATTAACTAATAGTTGGAATTTTAACAAATCTCTCAAATAGAATTACAACACATGATTTACTACAGACAACATCTGGTATCAGGAAGAATTCCCTGAAGTATTCATTCAGCAAACCATCACAGTGAATTGAAAAGGATACAAAACTAGAAGAGGTCAAAATGTAAGAATCTCTTTTTTGCTATGATGGCCAGAGACAATCAGCAGATACTTTGAAATGAAGACTCTTATTAGACAATGGGGCATGCTTTGGGCTGGTAGGAAGGGGAAGCCACTTATGAATTTTAACTGTTTCAGAGCATGTATTTTTTAATAAGTTCCATATTGTTAACAGCAAAAAATAAGGCAAACATTACCTATTTTATCAGTTCAAAAATGAAATTTTAATTGCTTATAGATACTAATTACTCTCAGTACTCAAGACGCTATATTAAATTCATAGTTACTAAGCTGCTACAACATTTTAACTTGCAAAGAGAAGAGCCTACTATTGACAAAGCAGTAGATATCGATGTTTCCATTTTACATATCCAGGCCTCATTCACATAGCCTTTGTCTGTCTGAACATTCCTTTGGATTTTCTTGAACTACTACTGTAAGAGCATGCTATCAGTGCATATGGACTTGCAAATGTTTAGTTTGCTCAAATATTCCCTGACCTAATCAAAGTATTCCATGACCTTTCACCACATAATACATATCTTCATTGCTCCAGTCTTTCACCTTGGCCTCCGGGACCTAAGAAACCTGAAAGCTGCTAGCAAAGACAGAGGCAAAGAAGGCGTTCAGTACCTTAGCCCTTTCACTATCCTGTGTAACCAGGTCCCCCATCTCAGTCAGTACTGAGCTCACATTTTTCCTAGTCTTTATTTTGACAAGGATGTACTTAATCATGCAATGGATGTAAAAGGCAACAACTTCTTTAAATTCCATTTGGGTTCTAGCTTTAACAGCTTAATCCCTGGATACTCAGGCAAAGTCACTGTATCCCTCCCAGGTCATCTATCCTTACTTCCACCTTCTCTGTACTTTTGTGTCTGAGTTCTGCTAGGAGTTCCTTGTTCATCTACAAGGCCTCTTGGCACTTTTTCATGACTTCTTCTTTGTTGAAATGCACTGCTGTTGAGCTTGGAAAAGATGATCCTTGAATACTAACTAATTTTGTTGGGCCCCTCTTCCTTCCAGGGCTCTATCAATAAAATAGAAATAAATGATATCCTACTATTAATTCACATCACAGAAACTACATTAGGTGCTTCAGGCCATCAAGTAAGTACTCTGACTGTCCCTGCACTAGCTTTATACTAGCTGTATAAATTTGCAATTCAACTAAAATACATCACACAAAAAAACAAAGACTTCGGTGGAATTACTCATATAGAAAGCACATACATAGAGTACTTTCATGTGTCAGTGTCCAAGAAATTGTGTGGAGCAGAGTACTTGCCTGACTTTATCCCTGAATTTCACTATTGGCACTTTTGCTCGAATTAGCTGAGGTCGTTCAATGTAGCATGCTGAAAGGGAGAAAAAAAACAAATTAAGTTTCATGCAAGATACTTATATTAAAAAAAGATTCTACGTGAAATGAAACTGATGATCTATGGCAAATAGCAGCTTATTAAATTTAACAAAAATATTCTCCAAAGAGCTGCACTAAAGTAAGTAACCTTTAGCAACTGCAGCGACAGTGTTATCTAGGAAAGAGTGTAAAAAAGCACTAAACATCAGAGAAAAAGATTTGTGGAAATTTTATCTTCAGGAAGTATATTCAATAAATTTGAACATATGGAATGCAGTTCTACTATGCCTTTGACGAGAAGTACTTTAGTCATAATAGAATTTTTTTTATTATAATTTTTACAATAGAATAATTAAGAGATCACAGAGAAGGGAGCAAGAGCATACCTATCCAAGGTGGCCAGATGCCTGCATTATGCCACATACAGCAAGAGGCACATTATCAGCTGCACATTTTTAATTGCATATAATTTGCTTACTGTTGAAATTATGCATCTTACTAATCAAAAATACTAACTGTATGTAACAATGTTATGTAACATAACTACGTTCACGATGCACTATTTATGCTTAAAACTTCACTTAAGCTGTTTCTTTGGCTAATAGAGTACGTAACAAGAAAAAACTTTTCCTATCAAATTAATCCTGAACACAAAGAATTGGATTTGCAGCCAAGACATTGGTTTCCAAAGATGTAATAAGCTTTATTTACCTTTCATGTTAATAGAAATAGGACATGCAATAAATTCATGGTCCCAGGACTGCACCTCATGATTATACTCACAGTATCAAAACACACGCTCAATGCCAATCTACCAAAGCCTACTAAGCTCTGCCAGATCCAACCAGTGACACCAAATGCATCTTTGCACTTCACTACTTGAAACTGTTGCATCAGTCATATTATCTGTGATTTACCAGTTCTCCACAGTATCTCAGACTATACTTACAGTTACCCATATACTACATTATACTACAGTTACCCATAATCTCAAGTAAGAAATGGCCAAAGATGACAATGGAAAAGAAAATCTTTAGTTCAAATGGCACAAACTTAGGCAAAAAGCACAGTTTTAGTAACTTCTTACACTGCAAATTCTAGGTCCATTTGCATTTGACCATAGCTAACTTTAGATGATACATTCAGGTTTGTTGAAACACTACTGTGTAATATTCAATTATAACAAGTTTTACTTTTTTTTGTGGGGGAGCTTTCTGAGAGTGTTTTATGTATATATGTATACATATTTGGAAAAATTGACCTGAAGTAATCCTTTACTTGGGATTCAAATGCCTTGTATGATCCTAAGCAACACACAAGGAGACACCAAACCAAACAAAAAAGAATGCATCTTACTGACTCAGTAATTTTATAGGAGGACATACAGCTGGTATTTGAGAGGAACTCTGATCTATGTTCACTGAATGTACCATGCAGTACAACTTAAACAAATGTCCCCTATTTCCAGCTGTACCTGAAGATGTCCAAACATCTCTCCTATAACATCCCAGAACACTTTTAATGCAAAGCTATAGAGCTCTGTCTTCTTTCCTTTCATTACCAAATTTAAGATAAAGATGCCCAACACATAGCCTATGGGAGACAACTGTGAGCATCTACATACATATCACAGCTATTTAACTTAACTCACTATAATCGTTCTCAAGAACCCTTCAGATATTAACTGGATTCGTTCTAGTGGCAATCCACTTCAAAACACATCCTTGTCTGCAAGTGCCTCCCAACACTTGACAGGTACTCATGTCAAATTAGTTGGCTAAGAAAAATAAAAAGCCAGTCCAATCTGTTTCCCAAGAGCGAAACAGAGCAAATAATGACAAAAGGTGCCCGATGTTTTACCCTCAGTGCCTGGCTCTGATGACACTGGTAACAGAATCCCTACTGTACATAAACAGTAGATTGCTTCTTCCCTGGTATGGACAGACAGAATGGACAATTTTGAAATATAGGGGGAAAGGACAGAGAATGAAGGGTCCTTTATTTTTTAAACAGAACGTTCTTCTTTCCATGTAAGAGTTGGAAAACAAAGACTTATGTCTATTCCATCACTAAAAATGTCATATTCTCACCTATGTGTAAAATCCTTCAAGGTAATTGATACGAGTTAAAGTTTTCTCAATTCTCCTAGTTGCTATGTTCCTCACTAGAAAACAGCTATGTGGATTCCACTCTGATACTCTCAACACTACTGCACCTTTTTGTAAAGCTTAGAGAAAGTGGGCTCTTTATTATTTATTTAGGTATAGATACCAGTCAACCCAGTATTGGTAAATTGCTGTTAAAATGAATCCTGTCTGGACTGGATAAAGCTAAAGAGAGTAGCCAACTTGTGGTGGTTCAGATTGTACTCCCTTCAATACATTGTAACTGCTGTCACCCCAAATTCACTTTTCACATTCCTAAGAGAGTGGTTTTTACATGCAGTCCTGGGGATGTCAGCCAGTATTACAAAAACAGATATATGCAGGCATCTGAACAAATATATCTACAAATTACAAATCTATCATATGCCATGTACTCCACTACTCTTTGGAATTAAAGATAAATTGCTGCTTTCCTTATATTTCTGTGCTCTAGTAGAAACACAATATCTAACTCTGAGACCAAAATGTCATGAAGTATTAGTAAGTATCAGAAGCATTCTCTTGCTTTATTCTGCACCTTGAGTGTTCAAAAAAGAACAGGTCGTGATTCTAGTCCATATTCCAAATGCAGAGTGAAAACATGAACTATTGCTCTTAAGATTTGAAATACGATGGCCTTGAGATCCTTGCTTACACTTGTTACCTTTTGCAAGCTCAAATTCAAATAAACTGGAGTTTAGATAAATTTTCAATCTGATTCCCAAACCACTTGACTGAAACACTGATTGAAAAAATCACAGTTAACTATATAAAAGATAAAAAAAGATGACACAAAGTTCTGAAAATGGTTCAACTAATAGAGGCGTAAGAAGTTGAAAAAGAGATAGATCTAATCAACACTCAGACTATTTCCTAATTATCAATCAGTAATGGAATTACAGTGAAGTAGAAAAATCACATTTTTATTGCCTTCATTTTGGAACGTACAGGAGCATCATAGCACAGGATGAAAGAAGGAAGTTAGGAGAAGCACAGCTAGAAAAACTTCTTCCACATTTCTAAACTATAATGGTCTAGGAAAAGGCTTTAAAAAAAAAAGCTTAGAACATTATCCATTTCACAAATATTGCCTTACAAAAAAATATATTCTTTCATCCCTTTAACTCCTTATAAAACCAGATCAAAACCTTAGTTTTAAGCAACATTTCCCCACCCCTTAATTTCTCTTAAAACCTGGCATATTTAGTTAGCTTTCATGTTTGGCCTATGATTTTTTTCTGCTCTTTATTGGTTAGCAAGCAATAAGTTTAATAAGTTTAATGGCAGCTCACACAGTTGAGAGCATGATTAAGTCTTTCCTCCACCAAAATGAGAAAGAACTACTTTACTTAACTACTGTGGTCGAAGAAGGATTACATTAAGATAAGGCAGCATCAGAAGTATTAGCTAGACAGCACACAACTTAACAATAATGATCAGAAGAAACTTCATACCTTCCTTGTTGTTAAACAGCACATGCAGTAAAAGACAGGGCATTGTTCAAATGAAACTGCAGTTCTTAAAGAAGTTTCGTACAGACGGATCTTACATTTGCTTTTGCACAGTACTGGCATATATGTACTCTTGCTATCCCTTTGAAGGCTGCAAATCTAGAATTCTGGCTGAAGTTGAAGCACTGGTTCAGAAGTATTACAATTTCTGTATGCTTTTTCTTTAAATATAAGTAGATGTAGACCCCACCTTTAGTGGTTAAGTGGAACTTGATTTCTGAAGACAGTAAAGGTAAGAAATTACTTTAAAAAAATCAGTCCTATTAAAACAAACAAAACCTTAGCCAGTCTGGAGCTGACGATGGACAGACATTTCTAAGCACATCAAGCTTGACACTACCAAACCCGCAGGAGTGCCAACAGGACAACACTGAAACATACTGCTAATATTGCCTCCCCAGAGGTAAAGAAAAAGCATATGAATCCATTAGCTTCTGAAGTCTAGCCTCGGGGGGAAAAAAAAATCTCTCCCCAAACCCCATAAACTATTTTGCAATTGTAGATGACAGCAATTATATTTTGTCTCATTAAAATAACTGGCAAACCTCTTTGTTTCAGAAGCAGTAAACCTCAGCATAGTTGAGAAGTTTGTAAATGAACTAAATCCAAATGGAAAGATGCATATTGAAAACATTTTCATTTCAAATCAAGCAGATAGTTTAAATGACTTTAAACTATCAGCTCTATGCAGAGAACACTCATAAAGAAACACAAGGATAGATGTCTAGATACAGGAACTCCTGCCCATAATGATGTTAAAGTTATGAGGAGATGATCTAAGAGATCTACATATCACAACTGACAAAATCAGAAGGAAAAAGAATATCAGAAGTGTTTTGTCTTGCCTAACCTCCCATTGAAGAGTTGGATTAAATGAAGTTCACTGAAGGTACTCACAAGGCAACAGGGAATTAGGAAAACAGCCAAAATGCGTAATGGCAGAAAAAAAAAACACTTCAGGGATTGCTCCCCCATGACAGAGATGCCTTTCTGTTACTGGTACTCCCTGGCAAACAGACTTGAATGCCTAAAACTCTCACACTGAGCACTATATTTATTTTTTTTAAGTGATAGTTTATTTAGATGTGCTCTTCCCGGTCTCCAAAACCACCGCTATTTTATCACTGTGTTTCTCAGCACTGGAAATTACTTGTATCTTAAGCATACCAGATTAAGTTCTAGACTGGTTACAGAAAAAGATCAATATACAACAGCAAAAAGTCATTAAATATCAGATGCTTTTACTGAGACAGATGTGATCAGTCTCTTCTCAAGAGAGATGTTGACATGTGGGCATGCACACCTGCCGGTAAAGAAATGTTGAAGTCTGCAGAGAAATTTATGGTTTGTTCCTCTTGCCATTGCAGACTGTTCAGAAGAGCAGTATATGGAACGGCATCAAAGAATGCATCACAAACCTAAGAACTAGGGGGACACAGCCATTGATAATAATAAAGTGACAGGATCTTTTATAATTCAAAGAACTGGACAAAATCCTCTTTGAAGTAGGAGGCTTTCACTTTTAAGTCAAGAGCTACCCCCTGAGAATTCTTCATCTGAAGGCAGTTTAAACAACAACTTATAAGAACGATGAATTGACCTGTTTCTACTGATTGTGCTAGTACTGATAACATTTAAATTCTCTTCACTAGGTACAAAAGTTAACTATTTCACTGGATCAAGGCTCAAAATAGAGTTTTACACAGCCTACCGCAAGTGGTATCTTTCTTTACAAATTCTTAACAGTACTGTCCACAGGAAGGCACTAATTCTAAAAGAATAGTATTAATTCACTAACAGGCACTTCCCCAAAACAAATCCACTCATCCTGCCTCCACCTCCTTCAATTGTGGACCATGACTCAAAAATTATTTGAGATCCTACCCGTACTTGAAGTCTACTAGTTTGGAGGGTAATGCTTAGGTTTTTCTATCAGTACCATCATACAAGTAAGTAATGATTTACTAAGTATTTTAAACTTTGCTCCAAACAATATTGTGATAAGATGGTAGACAACAGGCAAGTACATCAAGTAATTCTAACTGTGCATCAAAACTTCTTCCAAAATTGCCTATAGTCTTACCACCTCATTGTAGCTTGGAACTTACAAAGTTTAGTACTGAAGAGTTTTTGGACTAAGCTGAGCACATGCCTTGCTTCTGTCTTCTGATTTACCTGAAATATAATACTAAAGTTAAAGAAAGACACTGCTATCTCTCATTTAAATGTTCCTTATTCTTATACAATAAGCATGACTTTACTTTTCAAATTAAAACAACTACCAGTTCTCAAAGTAAGACACAAACATGCACACCAACACATTCCTCAGTCTACATAGACATTTAGTGTGGAAAAAGCCAGACAGAACAATTCATATCTAAAATGCAAAGTAACTATCAGACATCCACAAACTATAGAACTTGACAGAGAACTAGCCCTACTTATACAAAAATGTAGTTATTCCTTTCCTGCCTCCTATTTGATGTTCCAATTACTTTAAAATCATGTTCTAAGTTTTTGTTCCATCGATACTCTCAATTCCATCAATTCTCTCAAAAATTCTCTTACAAAGATACTTAAAATATTTTGCAGATCAAATTTCTTCTTACTCCTGCTCACTAAAATCAGTGTCTAAGAGTCTAAATAATAAAATAAAGTTGTTCCTGCATCTAAAATGAGTTAGAGTTCTTTAAACAACTTTCTTCATGATCTTGGCAACCTCCTTGTGTTTTGTTATGCTTTGTCCATTTGTGAAATGACAAGACAATGCTTATTTTTGGAATGTTCTTTTGCGTAAAAGGGTTTATAGGGTTAACTTACTAACTGCAATGTTATGGGAGCCATAATCCATAGCTATCACCAGCGCAAAAATATGTTATTAAATCAGAAGAACTTGATTGTTTATCCTCATTTTAGAAGCTTCCTTTATAAAAGCACATACATTTTAAAAAGTTATTGAATATGAAGTGGTTAAGTTATTAGAGAGTACACCTAACAAGAAGTCTTTGTTCCAGTTATAAATATATTAGAATTAGAATCATAGAATGCTTTGGATTTGAAGAGACCTTACAGATCACCCAGTTCCAACCCCTTGCCATGGGCAGGGACACCTCCCACCAGACCAGGTCGCCCAAAGCCCCATCCAGCCTGGCCTTGAGCACCTCCAGGGATGGGGCATCCACAGCTGCTCTGGGGCACCTGTGCCAGGGCCTCACCACCCTCTGAGTAAAGAATTTCTTCCTTATATCTAATCTAAACCTACCCTCTTTTAGTTTAAAACCATTTTCCGTTGTCTTACCCCTGCACTCCAAGAGTACCTCCCCAGCTTTCCTGCAGGCCCCCTTTAGGCACAGGAAGGCCACTGTAAGGTCTCCCCAGAGCCTTCTCTTCTCCAGACTGAACAGCCTCAACTCCCTCAGCCTGTCCTCATAGGAGAGGAGCTCCAGTCCCTATTATCAGTATAGTGGCCCTCCTCTGGGCTCTTTCTAGTAAGTCCATGTCCTTGTTATGCTGGAAGCCCTAAAACTGAATGCAGCACTCCAGGTGGGGTCTTAAAAGAGCAGAGTAGAATTACTTACTGGTTCATCTTTAACCACCAAGCATAAGTCACCATCACTGCTACGAGTTCCAAATCCATTCAGTGATGACCCAACCAAAAAGAGTCTGCTCTCTGTAACAAGAGAACCACAGATTAAAACCTGATGTGACATGTCAAAGTTTAGAGGAAAGAACTGTGAATATCAACAGTGCTGAGACAAGTAATAAGTAATCAAACATACGTGGAAAAATTCGCTGGATCTCCCTCTGGATTCCTATTCTGCAGAGCTCTTTTTTGTTCAAATCACAGGTCTGTTGCTGACATACTTGAAACAACTCCAAAACCTGTTGACTTAACTTGACACACATTCAAAAAGTAAAGATAAAGGAAGTGAACATTCTTTACTGTTGCCATTATAAGAAACAGAAAACTGAATTTGAATAAAAACCCCGGCATTGTTTCACGTGATCTGTTCTGTAGTGTGGAGTTTTAGTTTTCTTGAATTCATCCTGAACACTTCCCCAGAAGAAATTTCTGTGAATTTTTTACATTTAAATTTGTTCCATCTGTTTTAAAATGTCTACCCACAAGAAATAACTGTTGTCCCATCAGTATCTGCAACCTTTTCTGCAAATAAATAGTAGAAGACTGGAAATATGTTCTGTTGACTATAACATCAACTGTTTTCCTACCAGTAACTGGGACAACAGTAAACACTAAAACTGACATGTTTTCTTCATTTTTTTTTTTACCCAACGTAAACCATTAAAGAAGTGATTAGACAGACATTTACTGATTCTCTTTAACAGCACCACTGGCATATACTATGATCAGACATACATACTAAAATCTTTTGTCATGTTGGGCAGATAAAATATTAAGACTGATTAGCCACAAGCTTTTTGTTTTCTTCATAAAAAAAGAGCTAATCTCCCATTGCTTGATTATTTTAATCAGGATTCTCCTTGCCCCGAAGTCCTTGATAAATGCGCCATCCCTCCAATTTCTACTTTTTCTGGAGCAGATATAGATTTCCTTAGATCAACATGAAAATCAAACAGCACAGGCAAACAACATGCCTACCCCCAGAAATGCTTCAAATGCCTAGGACTTAGCTGCCTAGTGGCAGCTACATTTTTGATACTCCTTCTAATGGCAGCTCAGCAGTAGAGACCACAAGACACCACCAAAGAACCCTGATGAAATGTGAATGGCCTCCCTCAGCAATATCAGACCCCACCTACAGAGAAGATAGATGTCAAACACAGGCATACAAAGAGATTACCTTATCTTTGGCCACAGGAAGCGTGATTTCTGTAACAGATGAAGAATCTTGCAATGGAGGGACACATGCAGTTACATCTGGTAAGTAAGGTGTAAACAGTGGAGATGGAATTGAGCTTGGAAAGGAGCATGTAGGTTCTTCTGGTAAAGGCACTACTTGGTTAACTACAGTTGTTTCACAATGAAGTGAATCAAACCGCTGTCGTTTGGTAGTATACAGAACAGTTTGATCACTTAGTCTCCTGAAGAAAAAAAAAGATAAGAGACAGTAATTCCTCTATCTTGCCAGCTCCAGCCTACGACTAAAGAGTAGTTAGTGCAAATACTAATGGTTAAATGATGCAACTATTTCACTAAAATCAAGTGTTATTCTACAGAACAAAAAGCATGCCCATCCTAGATATTAGGTGAAATAAACCTGAAACAGGAAGAGAGAACACACAACTGCAAAAGTGCAGCTACAACTGAAGTGAACTGACACAACTACCACTGCAAAAGTATTTATATTAACTTTGAAATTAAATAGCAAATTCAGTTAATCAGGACAGCTAAGAAAGATCAGTGCTAGTCATACTATTTTTGTGACCAACTACTTTTTTATATAAAAAAAGACATATACAGACAATTTAAATGTACTTTTCTTTAAACTGAAATCAACAGAAGTGTAGTGAGAAGTTTTGTGAATTCTGAATACCTCCTGATGAATATAGTAAGTTCAGTAGGGGAGAGGTGAGAAAAAGAAAGGTATCAGAATAGTCACTCAAAACGTAGCATTTGTCTGTTTAGGCTTAAACAGACAAATAGTTCCTGTATATAGGCAGGAGAATATGTAATCCAGGCAAAATAAGACCACTATTCTTTTGACCTAACAATTCTACTAAGTCACACATGCCGTAATGTCTCATTTTGAAACACAAACTTGTGTTTCTTCATTAACTCATTTGTGATAGGAATTCATGCACCTTGTAAGACACACAGCAATCTTATTACAGAAAGCCCTTAGGAAACCAAACCCTTCATTAAGGAAAAGTTATAATGAGAGCTGATCAATGGTTGAATACTGTGGTCTATCCATAATAAAGCGAATGAGAGAATATTCATGTTGTGTTTATATGTCAAGTACTGCACATAAGCTTACTAGTACGAGGTTGTTCACGAATTTTAAAAAAGTGAAATCCAATGTTCATATGTATCAATGAATTAGTTACTTATAGAACTACAAGTCTGAGAGAAGTTTTGCTAACATTACCTATACTTGGTCTGAAAGGAACTCACAGCATAATGCTAAATCAAAACACAAAATTGTTTCAGTTTATTTTAACTGAACAGAACTTACATGACTGATCTTCAGCAAAAAATACCTTAAGAAGAGTTGACTCATGATCTACGGATTAACTAGTGGATTGCAAAGCTCTTAACATAGCATAGCTTTCCATAAGCCAGGCCGGTCAAGAAAAAAAAAATCACACATGCACCAGGAAATTCTTTAGTTTGTGAGATGCCTATATACTCAATTGTAATTTAACTCCGTGTTTTCAATTTTACTTAATTGTTCTTAAATATGTTAAATATGGTAGAGAAACAGCATATAAGAAATAGTTATGAAGATAGATAAAGTTTCATCTGAAAATAGCTTGTTCACAGAATTAAAAATTGTGCAAATACATGTCAACTATTGTTTCTAAAGTCATAAAGCAATTTTTTCTAAAACGTTAAGCAAAAATAAAACCACACACTCTTATCTTAAATCCCTCTTCCTGTTGCAGCTGAAGTAACTAAGTTATGTAAATTCATATCACAGAATCACAGAATGGTTTGGGTTAGAAGGAATCTTAAAGACCATACAATTCCAACCCCCCTGCCATGGGCAGAGACACCTCCCACTATATCAGGTTGTTCAGGGCCCCATCCAGCCTAAAGCCATTCTTCCTTGTCCTATCCCTGCACTCCCTGACAAAAAAGTCCCTCCCCAGCTTTCCTGTAAGACCCCCTTTAGGTACTGAAAGGCCACTGTAAGGTCTTCCCGGAGCCTTCTCTTCTCCAGGCTGAAGAACCCCAACTCCCTCGGCCTGTCTTCATATGAGACTTGACCAACCCTGTGTCCCTCCTCGGGACTCTCTTCATGTCCTTCTTGTTCTGGGGGTCCCCGAGCTGAATGCAGAGCTCCAGGTGGGGCCTCACAAGAGCAGAGCAGACAGGCAGAATCACCTCCCTCACCCTGCTGGCCATGCTGCTTTTGATGCAGCCCAGGACTTGGTTGGCTTTCTGGGCTGCAAGCTCACATTGCCAGCTCACGTCAAGCTTCTCTTCAACCAGCACACCGAGGTCCTTCTCCTCAGAGCTGCTCTCAATACATTCTCTGCCCTGACTGTATCTGTATTTATCTATCTGTAAATACACATATATATAAATGAACTAAGTCTCTCTCTTATTTGTTTGAAAAGTAGCCATTTTGTTTCCATAAAATTTCTCTTAAAAAAAAAAAAAAATATATATATATATATGCTTGAATTTAGCACTTTCTATTTGAAAAATAAAACATTACATAATTAAGCAAAAACAGAAGAAATATCTACCATGTCATCATTCCCCAGAATGCTGAAGAGTTTTAACTTGACAAATTAACAGGAAGGGAACACTCATTTATTGACACAAACCCTCCTATAGTCAAGCATACACAGGCTATGATCTGTTTTAGAACTAAAATAAAACACCCAAGTCGCAGTCCTGTAAGGCCACAACTGCTGAAAAGAAAAACTACACAAACTAAGTCCCTTATGAAGACTAAAATTTCTCAAAAGTAGATACAAGAATTATTTAAGAGCTGTGACATGGCCTGCTTCATCAAAAAGTTTTATTCACTATTCTTGAAACTTCTAACAAAATTTATCTCGCATAAAAAAAAATGGTATTAGACAAGCGTCCTCATACGTACAGTACAACCATAAATAATCACACGCACCCACACCTACGTCCCCCCCATCTTACTTTCTTCCTCGGAATGACACAGGAGCAGGAGATGTATGTGCTGGACTGCCATTTCCATAAGTCAATGTCGGTGATGTAACAGCAGTTGCAAGGTTTGCATTCAACAGAGCCCTGGAAAGACTATAGTTCGTAACAGTTAATTCATGTAGCAGCTACTAAAAAGCTTGTTACAAGTTGGTCGTATTTTTGTGCATTATCAACTCTCACTATTGCAATGACGTATGTTGTGCAGTACACAACACAGGAGTGCATTAAAACTTGCAAGTCAGTAACATAAATGACACAGCTCTGCACATGACACCCTTCTACTTTCTACCTAACACAGTTTAATGTTAAAAACACTGAAAAACACCCTCCATTAGCAGAAATTCTTTTACAACACAGTAGCTGTATATTTCAACTCACTCCCTTATACCAAATCTTACTGTACTTACACAGCATTCTGAATGTTGACCTGAGCTTCAGTAATTTGCTGGTTAGAGAGAGGAGTAGATGGCATATTTATAGGAATCTTGTTGAAAAAAATATTCTGTTGTTGATGTTTTGGTGGGAAGGGTGGACAACCCAAGCTGGAGGAATTTCGGAACATGCTCCTTTTCATATGAAGTGAACATGTATCTTTTTACCTGCATTCAAAACAAACAAACAAAATTAGGCAACAAATAACTACTAGTTACTTTTTAACCTCTTGGGTTTAAAATTTGGAACTGTTTAGAATATATCTTTATGTACCGCTTAAAAGGATTGTAATTCTGGGCTAGTTTTATCTCCTTTCAGGACAAGATGCAAAAATACTATATTCTCTAAGTTTCACACTTCAGTTGGCAGTTGAAGTTTCTTCAATTGTTTTCTCTTTTAGGTTTCTGTTATATAAGAACCCTGCAAATAAACAAGGTGTCTCACTGACAAACACAGTTGCTCATGATTAACCTTAACACCTTGCATAAAACGATTTACCCAGTTAGCGCAAACTCAAACATAAGAGGAAGAAGTTTTAAGAAGTTTTAAATGGAACATTCAGAAGTTGTAAGAGTAACGACAGTGATTCTGTAATTATTGTACCAAAACCTTTTATCAAACCAATGCTATAATAGCACATATGGAAAAAGTGCTACAGAGTAGTTTAAGTTTAGAGTAATGTAACACTTCTTAAGTTCTCTCAATTATCAATCCGTATGTACATGTGTATATATATTATATTTAAACTATATGCACACATGTAATAAACTGTATTAATAATTACATTAATAGCCACTCTGTCATACTCTGAAATAGCGATAGCTATAGTAAGAGCTCACTGCTACCACTGTCTCGATGTCTTCTTTCACCTACCGCTGTGAGCTGCTGTTGTGTTCCGACCTCTTCAGACGGCTCCTGCCGTAGCTGCAGGCAGCATTAGCACAGAACCTGTGCAAATAAGACGGAAGGGGTTTATTCACTCAGCGATGACATGCCTTGCTTCTTGCAGCCTGGGACTCCACGATCCTTGTGGGTCCCTTCCAGCTGGGGTACCCTGTGATTCCCGTGGTGAGAGCCCACTCCAGTGGAAATCTCTTTCTCCCTGATGTTTACGCGCTGTCTGACGCCTGCGTGCAGCCCCGAACCCACAGCACAGTACAAAACCGAAACACACACGGAAGTTGTATTAAGGAAGTACAACGTAAGGGTTCCAGCGACAAATTCTTAGTTTGTTGAAGGGACCTTTCACGAAAGCAAGTCCCTTAAACTTCCCATTTCTAGCACAGACAGGCGGCTGTTGACACCCCTCCTCTCGTCCATGGGCACTTGTAAGCCATTCTCTATGGTACACGTAAGGAGTTGGTGGTTATAATTAATTAGCATCAGCAGCAGAACTGTGTATCAAAAGTCAGGGTTTCACATAGCTCTGGGAGCAATAGGTTTTCAACCTTCACGGTCGTAAACACCCCGAAAATGAAAACAAGCCAAAAGCCACGCCGGGAACATTAAACACAAGCTCCCCCACCCGCAACCCAAAACTACGCCGGGCTGCCGCCTCACGGCCGCTTCCCGGGCTGAGCTACCTCAGAAGAAAGTCGCAGGGCTCCCCAAAAACGGGCTCCCTCGCGACATGCCTCCGACACCCCTCCTCGGACGGGCACTGCTCCCAGGCGACGGGGTTCTGAGGGGCACAGGCGAGCAGCCGCTGACACCTCCACCCCCCTCACCCGGCCGAGACCCCCCGCTCCCCCCGGGCGGCACCAGCCCCTCCGCAGCCTTACACCGGACCAGCTCAGACCGTCTCCGTCCTTCACAATCGCCTAGACCCGTTCCCTGCACCCGGCGGGAGCTCTTGGGCAGCTGCGTGGCCCACGGGCGAGCAGCGCGGCTCCAGCCGGGGACTGCCCCTTCACCCGGATCCGCCGCCGCCCGCAGGAAGTGCCCGCCCCGCCGGCACCGGCACCGGCCGCCATCGCCCTCCTTCCCCCTCCCTCCCCGCCGGGCGCATGCGGACATGGCGGGCGCCGGCAGGGCGGGCGCGAAGATGGCGGCCGAGGGGGCTGAGGGGAGCTGCTGGAGGCCGCGGCGCGTCCCCGGCGGCGGAGGGCTGAGGGGGTCGCTGCTCGGTGTTGCGCTGTGGGGCAGCGCCGAGTCAGGCTAAAACGTAGCACAGGGGCTTTGGTTGCGCTTATCCGCAGCTCAAGCGTGTGTGGAGGTGATAATGTTTGGGTGGGTCAACAAGGAGCTGGCCCCAAGCGGTTGTGGATGTGCAGGGGGGAATAGTGGGGTGTAAGTGAGTCAAAACACACATCCACTGCAGAGTAAAGGAGTTCATGAGGCAGGAGACACACCAAAGTTTGTTTCCTTCCCTGGGAGAAGGACAGTTGCTATCAGTGAACTCTTGACTGAGGTAAAGAGCTCAGGCATTCGTGTGGAGGCACTGTGGAAGCTGCCACCCTGCAGAAAAAAGGGGCACGTTGAGGACTGGCTCACTGCGATCTTACCTTACTCACACGGGTGGAGCTGTCCTGGCTAAAGGTTCTGCGCTGTGCATTGAACATCAACACTTTTTGTATAGATAAAAGCAATAATTTGGAAGAGCATGTGCCCAAGTAACCTGTGTTGCTATGTTTTTCATTGTATGCTTTCCCTCTGCTGCCCCGCACAACTTGATATTTTCCGTGTGCATTAATCTAGGTACTAAATCTAACCTTATTTTTTTTGGCACGGAGTGTTCAGTCTTAAGGATTTTACCTCATGTCATACCTGCTTCTGTTTTTCAAAATAGCTACATGTTTCAGTGAAGCACCTCAAATAACCTGATGCTTTACAGATCAGCAACAGCCTTATGAGACAAATCTCAGTGCTTTGACGTGCTGAGAGGTATTGTTCTATCCTTTTCAATATGTGCATTCTTACATCCTGACCCCAACTGTGATCTCAGAAAGTTAACGGATAGCTCAGATCCTCTTCTATCAGAAAAGAGCTTCAAAGCCTTACTTCTGGTTTTAGTCATTCAGGCAAAGAATGAGACTGCTGGTCAAGAGATAACAACCATAAGAGAGGGAATTTGAGAACTAGCACTAGAGATTTCACTTGAATACCAAAATAGAATAGGATTAGGACTGGTCTTGTGTTTCTGCCTCCAAAGACAATATTGTTCTAGAATAAAAATGGTGTATTTATTAGAGCAGTTTGTAAAGCAAATTTATTGGAATAACAACAGAGAAACTGAATGAACAATGAAAGAAGTATGATCTGTAAGAGAAGCAGAGTGCTGAATTCAACCTCTAAAAATATAAATAAGACTTATTTCTAGTGGGTGGAGAAGAAGATGCTTTCCAGAAGTCAATTCTGGATACAGCAATTCTGGTTACTACTCTGATCCAGCAGCTGCAATCTCTGTCATAGAAAGGAAACAATTATACAACATTCAAGTTCCAGTTTGGTGTTGGTCACAATTTTCTGAAACTTCTTTAGAGCTGAAATGTTCCAGGTTTAGGTGCTGTTTCAAGGTAAACAGTGCTGGAAAGCTTGCTCAGAACAGTTCAACATTCAACATTCATAGTGCAAGCAGAATAAGTAGAAGAAAAAGCTATTCTTTTATGGAAACCTTAAAATCTTCAAAAGTCTATAGGCTCTTTTCTTGCTGTCTTAACACTGGGTGATACTTGTGGGAACTGAGGAAGCAGTATGTTTTGAATATACTTTAGCAAGCAGCCCTGTGCTCATCCTTTCCCTCTGGGGAAGCTGCTCAACTTTCTTGAAACATTTTTAAGTATCTAAACTAACTGTAGTAGATTGTTGCTTTTTATGTTACTAGTCTCCAGGACCGGGTCTGAAATAATGAAACTTGTATCAACACAGTATTTCATTGTAAGTATGCCATTTTTGTATATTGCACTAAGACCAAACATGGCAAATACATTAAAAAAAAATATGTATCTCTAATTAAACAAATTGAGCTATACCAGAGATTAATATCGTGCAGGATCCAAAGTGAAGACTGCAGCGTTTTAAACATGATGGTATATATGATACACTTAGCGTTTTGTTTAGAAATCTGGATATTCTGGCATTAAAGCTAAACCAGATACATAGGTCTAAAATAAATGTTATGTATAAGGCAAAAAGCACCTTTCCTCAGGAAAGCAATACAAGATTTTAATAACAATACAAAGAAGTTAAATCAAGCGTACATTAAGAAACTGTTAAAAAAAAAAATCACAAATCAATTTATTGCTAGATGTTCTCTGGTATCCATGTAAATATCTAGTCCATTGAAAACAAGACTCAAAAGTTTAGCAAGCAAATAGTGAAGGTAAAAGTAGCAGTGCTTCTGTTTGTTTGTTTGCTTTAATTAAACAAATACAACTTTTTTTTTTTTCCTCACTGTGTAACAGCCTTGTCCCAATGTTCAGCAATGAACCAGGTTCAGTGACATTTGTGTTACGCTTAAATGTGTTTTCTCTATTGCTTTTTAATTGAGAAATAAGTTGATAAATGTATTGATTGCAATAAGTTTTATTGTATTTTTATTAATTGTATATACTGATCACACAGTATACAGTATACTACTTACGTAGTAAGTATACCGTAAGCATTAATGTGAAAATGTATAGGAACTATATAACCAGTATACATATACTTACGAATTCTAGCTTAAAATTCTAAAATATAGATTTTATATATTTGTTGTGCTAATTTATAGCAAAATATGTTTGCACAGTTTTTTTGTTTGTTTGTTTGTTTTGTGAGAGATGATGTAAAAATGTGCATACATATGAGTGATCTATCTCTTTCAGATTCGTTATTTGTACTGTGCCATTTTAGGTCACTGCTGAGAATACAGTATTTGTTTTTGCTGAGAACCGTGGCTGTTGTGATAAATGTTAATGTTGTACACTAATTATTGTAATGTCCTTACTTGCTAGTAATTTCATGACTTCAGTTTTCCAGTTTTGTAAATTTTGTAATTAGACTCCTTTAGATACAACTTTTTTAAAAGGGAAATCTAAGTTCTTATTTTTCCTAAATTTTACTGTTTTCTCTTGTGTGAAAAAAAAACAACACAAGTTTTAAAATAAATAAATGGAGTTATGAACTTTGATTGGAAACAGTGGATGATGTCAATTGTTCTGCACAGCTCTACAAAACTGTTTTGTTTCATTTTTTTTATTATTATTATTTTTAGTCAATTGTAATCCCGTGGGGATATTACTGTTCATCAAGTCCTAAACTAGTGAGTAAAGTTTTTGCGGTGTTTGCCTTGTAAACCATTTACTGAGGGTTAGATTTTTATCAAGGACTTTGATTATTGTTATAAAAGTCTAGTAGACATTCACTGTGGCCCAGTTGGTCTTTTTTTTTTATCAGTGGCTGAGAAATAACCATTTAGGATTAATGGATCTGGAGACAATACTTAATTAATAAATTAACTGTATGCATATATTAATATAGCCAGATTGGGGAACAAACAGATGCAATCTTTTTTTTTTCTTTCTTCAAGCACCAAGCATTTTGTTGAGACATTAAATATTACATCTTTTACACTTTGCTAAATTAAGCATAGACTTGGTAGGTCTTAACTAGGATGCTGAAGTTTGAACAAGTTAGGGAGGACCTCCTGTGTGCTAATAAATAAACCACAGCTTGCTTGCTACCTGGTGTCCTGAGTTCCTAGCACTGTGGAAGGTTAAGTAGGTTGTAAGAGCTAGCTGTGGTGGTCAACTTAGATACTGTTGTATTACACTTCTTTACTGTCTCCTTCCTGGCTTTATGCCTGGTTTTGCTTTCTTACTTGTTTGTGGATAATGGAGATGAATACCCTGTTTGTTTGACTCAAACACCCAGTTTGACTCAGTTTCCCCATGTTTAAAAAATAATTTTGGTCATTCAGATATATATGATGATAGTATTTTAGGGGGAAAAAATAGTGGCTTTGCTGACAAAGAAGTATATCTTTTGGCTAGACCTGTATATAAATTCCATTCTCTTTTCCCCTCCACTAGATTATTAAAGTCCTGATTTCGGCTGGGATAGAATTAAGTTTTCTTTCTAGTAGCTGGTATGGTGCTGCGTTTTGGATGTGGGATGAAAGTAATGCTGCTAACACACCCATGTTTCAGTTGTTACAGAGCAGTGCTTGCACAGAGCCAAGGATTCTTACACTTCTTGTGCTGCCCTGCCAGCGAGGAGGCTGGGGGTGCACCAGGAGCTGGGAGGGGACACAGCCAGGACTGCTGGCCCAGGCTGGTCAAAGAGATGTCCCATACCACGTGGCGTCATGCTGGACAATAAAAATGAGGGAGTTGGCTGGGGGGCTGCCACTGCTCAGGGAATGGCTGGGCACTAATTAGGTAGTGGTGAGCAATTGTGTTGTGCATCGTTTGCTTTGTAATTTTTGCTTTTCTTGTGATTTTATTTTTCTTTTGTTTGGCACCATCCGTGGAGGTCTTTAAAAGATGTTTAGATGTAGAGCTTAGGGATATGGTTTAGTGGAGGACTTGTTAGTGTTAGGTCAGAGGTTGGACTCGATGATCTTGAGGTCTCTTTTCCAACCTAGAAATTCTGTGATTCTGTGTTTTCCCCTTTTTCTTATTAAAATCTCCTTATCCCAACCCATGAGTTTTTGCACTTTCACCATCTTTGATTCTCTCCTCAGTCCCACTCCAAATGGAGCGAGGGAACAGCTGTCTAGTAGTGCTCAGCTGCCTGCCAGGTTAAATCACGGCACTACTGTTCTGGGTAGTACAGGCCTCTCTACACAAAAGCTGTTGTAAAGTTTGCCAAGTTTTGCCACTTGGCAGAATGAAGTACATTTATATGTACAATAGAAACTTTGAAATAAAATGTTTTAGTATTTCAGAGTTTTTACTCTAGAAATCAGAGTATTTTTGTTGTCAAGTGTCAAGAGTACCTTAAACTTTACAATACATGTGCTTTCTTCAGTGTTTTTCTATGAAGCTTTAAAGTAGGAATAACTGAAAATATGTTTTTATTTAACTTTTAAGTAGAGCAGTCTCTATGGATTTTTACCTATGTACTTTGGCTCTGCAAATCCAAGTGTCTCTCTCTGTCAGGGTACTAACATTTATGTTACCAGTAACCTATACAAGTGACTTTCTTTCTACAATGCAGGCAGCCAAGAGATGGACAGATATTTATACGCATAGAATGCCCCTATGCACTTTTTCCTGAGTTACAGATGTCTAATCAAAAGTTACAGGTTAAAACTTGGAACACTTCTATCTACTGCAACCGGTTTTCAGTGTTGCTTTTATTCACAGTCATCATGTTTCCAGACGCACATGGTGTATGTGCCTTAATGAGTTGTAATTCAAATAAACTATTTTTTTCCCCATTTTACATTTGCAGACATGTTTCTTCCTGCTTTCAGTTTTACTCCGGCATTTTTCAAGCCAGATAGTTTTTCAGCCAGTGTCACAGGAAATGAAAGAGGGCTCCAAAGGGAAGCTGCCAGCACCTTATCTATGAAGAGGCTACCACATATCCATAATACATTACACCAGCTAAAGGCAAGTTCAATCTTTGTTGTGAGCTCTGTATTAGTACAGTTTCTTCTGAATAATTTATAATGTTGCTGTGCAATCTGGGTTAGTATTAGGAGCCCTAGAAACTTCAGGTTTCAAAATAATCCTTCTATTGGTAAAAATATTCAGTGCGAAATACTATATTAAAGCAACACTGAAGCTGAGCTTTGGAAATACAAAAGGCAGGAAATGCAGAGTTAAGGTTGCCATGGAAACCTTAACTCTACACCTTTAGGTAGGTAGTATGTTACTGGTTTTAATTACTTTCTCTTTGTACAACTCTATTATAGGTGCCCTCTTTTTCTTATATGAATTCTGATGATATTGAATGCTATTTATAATACATATTAATTGCATTGGCTACTCAGTAAATGTTAGAAATCAGGTGTTACCAGTGACTGACTGTATGTAAACATCTTGCACGCTGATATTAAGATGACTGGTTTATACAGAAAATATTACTACAGCTAACTTGCTGGCCAAGGTATTAACAGGTGCTTTTTCTGAAATAGCACAGTGTGGCTATGACATTACAGAGCATCATCACAGCAAGAGCAGAATTGTAGAAAACACAGGCAATTTACAGGAGGTAAATTGAAAGTGGTACTTTGTGGAAAGTTTACCCATGATTGTGGTATGCTTCTTCAGCAAAGCGTAAAAAAAGAGCATGAGTGCTTTACAAATGTGTGTTGTTCCCTCCAGTACTCCATCTTCTGCTTCACAAGAACACAGCTCTTGCTCCTACTCTGGTTTCCTTCCCGATGGCTTGGCAAGCTGTATGAAAACTGCAAATTTTGTGTTGGGCTACAAAACTGAGATTTCCCCCATCCAGTTCAAAAAGGACTACCTGAAGTTTTCTCAATTATTGAGATATTTCCTGCTTATATACAGGATCCAATGCAAAAACATTTTAACTTTAAAGTCCTTTTCTGTAACAATCTCCACATGCCCTTCTGGCATGTGTACATATGTTTAATTTTCTTCCCATACCCAGAGTTTTTCTTCTGCCGTGTAGATACCTATTTCTATTCAGTGGTTTTACTTCTACTGCACCAGCATGCACTTCCCTGCTCTACACTCACTGTAACTCTGTAGTGCCTATTCTCTCCCCAGCATGCTTAAACCAGTAACCCACTCATATACCAGACATTCAGTGAAGTTTATCTTGACTCTGTTCAGTTCAAAACCCACAATACACACCTCAGTTTCCAGCAGATGATCAGCTCCTTACATTCCCAGTCAGAAACATTTTCCTTGCCCCACTAAAATCCTGTCTATTGCAGCCGATTGTCAGGCCCTCTCCTGTCTACTTTCAACTATTCCTCTGTTTACAACACCAGTTTACCCCTAGTGAATCACTGTTTCATCTCTTTTCTATCAGAATGTTTTTTGTTTGTTTGTTTTGTGTTGTTTTTGTTTTGTTTTGTTTTGTTTTCAGATCTAAGTGTTGCATCATACTTAAAACGTAGGGCTTTCACTAATTTATTCTTCCCTTTGCATCCAGGATACATCTGGTTACATAGGCTTGTCTGGAATCAGCATTCTGCACTCCGAAATTGCTGGTAACACAACACACAAAGAGAGAAAAAGCTAAGAAACTCCTGTACAGTCATCATGAAGACTGACAGGACCATCACCTCAGTGTATCTACCATGCTGAGACATGAAGTCAAACTGAAGGCCAGTAACTAGTTGTGTATCCAGGTGTCAATACTGGGTCCAATGCCGTTTAACATTTCCAAAAGTGATTTTGGCAACATATCCTCAGCTAGTTTGCTGATGACATAAAATTGGGAGGAGTAGCTGATACTCAGAGGGCAATACTGCCAGCTACTGCAACCTCAGCAGTCTGGAGAAATGGACTGACAAGAACCTAATGAAGTTCAACAAGGGGAATTGCAAAGCTCTGTACCTGGGGAGGAGTAAGCCCATGCGATAGTATATATGGTGGGGGTTGACTGGAAAGATCCTTTGCAGAAAGGAATCTTGGTATCCTCATGGAAGACAAATTCAACATGAGACAGTGCATCTCTGTACAGCAAAGCAGGGGATTGGACGAGAGGACTTCCAGAAGTCCCTTCCAACCCTTTTTCCCACAACCCCAAAAGAAGATGGCAAATATCCTGTGAAGCAGCAGGCTTCCTACCTTTAGGACATTTGCACTCCTCTGTGGGTGGCCCTTGGGTAGCAGCCACACATCCCCCAGGGATGTAGCTGAGAAATGTCTGTGACTGCCCATGACCTTGCTGCTCTAGAGCAGATGCTGGTTCTGTACCAGTGTCTTAGGTTTAGGGCTTCTGTGAGGGCACACACACAATGTTCAAGTGACTGCAAGACTGTGGGCTTCCCAGTGCCTTTGTGCAGAGCCGTGGTTGGTGGGGTTATTGTGGGTCTTGTAGAGTGGTTGTACCAGGGCTGTGGGCACCATGGAAGACTCCCATCCAGCCCCTCCATCTTCCCTGGCCTGCTCCTTCAGGTTCCCTGTGCTAACTCCAGCTGTGCTGGTTGTCTGGGAGAGAGCAGGAGTCCTGTGGGTCTGGGACTGGGGACAGTGTGTGGGGGTGAGGCAGGACAGGAGGGTCTGTCCTTGGGTTGAGTGGCCCACCTGCCAGGTGGGGATGCACCTGCAAGGACATCCTTCGGGGTGCCCATACCTCCTCACTCCCACTGCTCTCTGGGCTTTCCTTTGCTTTTCTCCTTCCAGTGCCAAAAAACAAACAAACAAACAAACAAAAAACAAATAAATAAAAAAAAATGCAGAGGTATTTGGGAAACCTATCTTGGCTGGGCACAGCACTGGGCACCCAGAAGGCTCCGGAGCAGAGCAGCTCTGCAGAGATGGGCAGCGTGAGCCAGCTGCAGCAGGCAGATTGCCAGTGTCCCATCTGCCTAGGCACCATGCAGCCCACGTGCCCGTCTGCTGCCGCAGTTTCTGCTTCCACTGCATCTGGTGGTGGGCTACCACGAGAGCTGTGTGCCTTCTCTGCAGGTGGCCTTTTGACCACATCCTGCACGCAGTGTGAGCAGGTTCTGGCTAACAGGAGCATGTGGTCAGCGTGTCTGCCCAGCACCAGAGGCATGCGTCCAGGGAGAGGGCACGGAGCAGGTCCCCACAGTGGCACTCCAACTTGCACCTGCTGACCAGCAGCAAACAGCCTGCGGATGGAAGAAGGGGGCCTGTAGGAAGCCAGCGAGCACTGCAGGGTGACACAGCTGCAGGGCCTTCCAGTGCCCCCTCCCTGCAAGCTCCCACATCCAGCGCTTCTGGGGAGCCAGCACTGCTGAGTGTAGGGCAGCGCCTGGCCAGCCCTGAGGACAGGACCGTCCTCTGCTTTGGCATGCTGCAGCTCTGTGCTCAGCTCCTGCGCTTCCTCAACATCCAATAAACAGCCAGAAGCATTTTGGGGAGTTTTCTTCTGAACCAATCAACAACTCTCTGCAGGGAATGCTTTCCAGCGCTGTCTCTGCAACGTGGGAAGGCAAAAAGGGAGTCTTTCTTGGTTGTGGTTTGGTTTCCCACATACGCAGCAGAAGAGCCCAATTTGCTCATTCTCTCCCAGCCTCCCTCTTCAGGCAGCAGGCTGGGGCTCTCTGAGTCCTTTGAGTATCAGCCGGGCACTTGCCCTAAAGACCTGCTAATCTGGGTGCCATGAAGAGCAGCCGTGCTGACAGCCCTGTCCCTGCTTCCCTTTTCAAAAGCAGGCTGGAGAAGTACCTGAGCCTCCTAGCATACAGCCAGACAAGCACATAATATGATGGGTGAACAATTGGCTCATGGTTCAGATTCAAAGGGTTGTAGTAAATGGGGTTGTGTCAGGTTGGAGACCAGTCATTAGTAGGGTTCCTCTGGGCTCTGCTTTAGGGCTAGTTCTCTTCAGTGTTTTTATAAACAGTCTGGATGCAGGACTTGAGTGCATATTAAGTAGGTTTGCAGGTGATACTATGTTAGGAGAAGCTGTTGATGCCCTTGAGGGCTTTGCAGAAAGATCTTGAGTAATTAGAGGGCTAAGCAATTGCCAACCACATGAAGTTTAACAAGAGCAAGTGCCAGATCCTGCACCTGGGATGGGGCAAACCTGGTTATACATCCAGGCTGGGGGACAAGAAAGTTGGAGAGCAGGCCCACAGGAAGGGATCTGGGGGTTCTGCTTGACAGTAAGTTGAAAGTGAATCAACAGTGTGCCCTGGCAGCCAAAAGGTCCAGCCAGACCCTGAGGTGCATCAGGCACAGCATTGATAGCTGAGAGAGGTAAGTGGTGGTCCCACTCTACTCTGCAGTGGTGTGGCCTCACCTCAAGTACTGTGTGTAGTCTTGGGAGCCACAGTATAAGAAGGACATAAAACTATTAGAGAGGGCAACAAAGGTGGTGAAGGGTCTAGAGGGCAAGACATATGAGGAGCAGCTGAGGTCCCTTGGTGTGCTCAGCCCCAAGCAGAGCAGGCTGAGGGGAGGCCTCATGGCGGCCTGCAGCTCCCTCACGAGGGGAGCGGAGGGGCAGGCGCTGAGCTCTGCTCTCTGGGGACAGCGACAGGACCCGAGGGAACGGCATGGAGCTGGGACAGGGGAGGGTAAGGCTGGGGGTTAGGGAAAGGGTCTGCACCCAGAGGGTGCTCGGGCACTGGGACAGGCTCCCCAGGGCCCAGGTCATGGCACTGAGCTGCCAGAGTTCAAGAAGCATTTGGGCAATGCTCTCAGACACATGGTTTGATTTTGGGGTTGTGCTGTGTGGATCCAGGAGTTGGACATTGTGATTCTTGTGGTCCCTTCCAAATCAGGATGTTCTATGGTTCTGTGATTCCTGGTGTGATCTCCCAGCTCATGCAGCTTAGAGCAGGAAGCTGTTTTGTGCACCTCCCAATGTCCTTTTCTTCCCCTTACCCACACTGCTTCCTCCCCCAGCCAGCTGGACCATCCCCTTCCCCTGCCTTTGGGTCTTCCCTGGGACATCCCAGCATAAGCCCCTGAACAACATCCCCTCGTAACATTTGGGTACCCTGTGTCCTGCAAGGACTCCCACAGCCTTTCACACATTGAATCTCTGCAGCAACTTGCACAGGCTGCCCTGAGAGGTTTTGGAGTCTCCATCATTGGAGATCTTCAAGAGCCATCTGGACATGATCCTGTGCAACCTGCTGTAGGTGGCCCTGCTTGAGCAGAAGGGTTAGACCAGGTGACTTCCAAAGATCCCTGCCAACCTCAGCCATTCAGTGACTTTGTGATAAAGGTGAAGGGGCTTTTAGACTCATAGATGTTTGGGGTTCAGAAGGAAACCGAACTCACCTCTCTAAAACAGCAGACAAAGTCCTCCATCCTAAAATCCTCTGAAATTCTGTTTAACGATAAGAAGAAACATTTTCACTCTGAGGTTTTTCATATAATGGAACAAGTTGCCCAGAATGGTTGTGGTGTCTCCACATTTGGGAATATTAAAACTCAACTGGATAATGTTCCGAGTAATAATGTGCTGTAGTTGGGTGTACTTTGATCGGTGTATCTGGACTGGAGAATTTACAGAGATCCCTTCCAGTCTCAGCTATAGTTTGATCTCTGTAAATGACTGGCAGCTGCTTTTGTCTATTCAGGTTTTGTAGACAACAGCTTTGAAGTTCAACTTTGTGCAAAATATTTTAATCTTTTGTCATACCTGTTCAATTTTCAATTATATTGAAGATGCAAGCCTTCCTTGAAATAGAAGGAAAAGGAGGGGCTGTTAGTGTGCATTAGTTATCCTTTTGCACTCTGCCTGCTGATTGATCTTACATGATGCTTTCATTTCTACTGTACTGTGTACATCAACAGAAGAGAAAGATCATGCTTAGAAGTTACACAGAACACAAGAAAAAGTAGAAAATGATGCTTATGTTTACTTTATAAATTAAGCCTTAAATGTGTGAGGAATAATCTTTTTAGCTGTGTCTTCCAACATTTTGCAGTAAGGGGAGGAAAATTATCCCTTATCATTTCCTGTCTCTGCACCAGTGTTGGGTAGAGGGGCTAACAATACTCTTTCTGTGCGATAATCCTGTATATACTTTTTCCTCATCTGCATTTTTTCTTCTATTTCATAACGTATGAGATAAAATTGGATGTATTTGCTAATGTGCTTCTGAAAAATACACTAAACAAATACCTAGGCAGCACCTGTTGCATGACCATGTAGACTACTGCCACCCATCCTTTTAATGGACAAGATTTCTTTAGTGTCCCCCACAGTTCAGAGAGTCTCTGTGTCATGTCCTGGCAGCACAGAACCTTGGTGCCTGTCATGAGGATGACCTGCTAGCCACAGCTCATCTGGTGGTTTGACTCCTGCCATGTGAGAAAAACTGCAGCATTCCATAGCAGTGGGGCCACATGTGCAGTATAGCAAGGTGTTACATGTCTGTGACTGGAGCTGTGGCCTTCCCCGTGCAACCTATCTGACACTACGATTGCATGCAGTAAGACAGGAAAAGATGATTGTAACTTGGTTACCTAAATGTTATAGCTTAAGTGTAATTCTCATCCACTTGCCTAGGTAAGTTGGTGGAAGGGATGTATCATCCAAGTTATCACTGATGGCATGAATCATAACACAAGAATCCCTAGTTCCAGGAATTACAGATAGATAGATAGACAGACAGTGATAGATAGCTCATTTTCAAATAATTCAATTTAGAGGCATTCTCAAAGGTGTTTTCCCCCCCTCTCACTGAGCAAAGTTTATATAAGTTTATATATGTTTACCATGCTATCCCCTTCCCTACCACCCCTGAAGACATTGGAATCACAACATGGAATTTCACAAATAGGCTATGAATGAGATCGTGCTTAAAAGGCAGTCTATAGCCCAGAACATAAGAAGTGAAAAAGGATGCACTCTCTGTTACTCCAGGTACTGCAAGGTTCAGGGAGAACAGGGCAGCCTTCTGAAAGGTATTGAACTAGCCAGAACATTTTGGCTAGCATTTATTATACAATAAATCCTGTTCTCTCTCTGTCAGAGTTTCCACAAACAGGTCAAATCTAATGCCAATATTCTTCCCTAGTAACACAGCAATATATCTGTGAATCTACGTTGATGAGAGATTTCTCTTATATTTTGGGGGTGGGAGGTATGAGAAAAGCTGTTGTGTTTTGATTACAGGAAGAGAACTCGAAACTACAGTGAGAGGTTTTGAACAGCAAAAATATTTCTAAGAAATAAGAGGTAAAAGCATGTAAACTGTAATTATATGCTTTCCATATAATTTCCAAATATTGTCCAACTCTGGAGAGGTGAAGAGGTGTAGGAAATAACATCCTATTATTCTCTTTGTTAGATGTCATTAAGGGAGTACTGGGCAGCAACAGTATTTTTTCTGTGCATATTTATATGCTGTCGAGTCTTTGAGTAAACCATTATTTTCTATGGCTTAAGCAGCTCTCTGTTATTGATAGGAAAAAACTGTCAATTCTATATATTTGCATTTACAACTGAAGTAATAACATAGCTGACTGCTCACCCTCAAAAATAACTCAAACCTGATTACAACAAACAGGTAAGCACCTGTTTGTGCTTTAGTTTTCTGTCATATATACTGGACAGTTCATGCAGGTAACTCTTTGCAATCTGAGGAGATTAGATGTCCAAGAGCATAAGTAAACATGTTTACTTCTTCAATTCTTATCACTTCATTTTTTTATTTTTTTTTTTTATTATTATTTTTTAAGAACTGCAGTGCTGAAAGGTATTAAACTTATTCCTCTTGAAAGGTCACATCATGATTTTCCTTCCTCACTTGAAGATTGTTTTATACTTCTAACTAGTTTCTAACATAATCCTCAAAACACAGCTGCAATGTAACTACTGCAAGATGGAAGGGAACAACTTTCAGGATATGCTTTTCTTTAAGATCTTGACTGCTGCCATAGCACCATTCTTGTACATAGGGCAAGTAAAAAAAAAAAAAAAAAAATAGGATTAGCCTACAAGAAATTGAGATGCAAGCAAGCTATGACAAAACATCAAAGAAACATCTTAAATACTAAAATTATAATAAAATATGATTTACTTTCTTTTAAACAATTAAGAAGACATGCATTAAGACTCTGAGCTTTATTGCTTGTGGATGATTCACTGACTTTGAATTTATTAAAAAATGTAGTATATGTCCTCCTCATCCCACAGAATTTTCTGACTATGGAAAAACTCTTCTGAGTGTGTCCAGATAAAACACTTAAAATGTAAGGAAAAATAAATTATATATAAGCAGTGAATACAGTTTTGAATACATATATATATATATTCAAAGTGTTACCAGCATGATGCTCACAAACCCCTTCCAGGAGTGGGGCCAATTGGTGACAAAGTAAGAAATGATCCATCTCACAGAGCCCAAAGTCAGCCAGCATCCCCAGTGAAATTTTGTTCTGTCCAGGAGGTCTGACAGAAGAAGTTCATGCAAGGAGATGTCTCTGAAAGAGGGTCCATTCTGGGTAGAAATCAAGTTATTTCTATATAGTAGAGACATAAGAGGTCATCAGACACCACCACCTGAGGCAGCCAGTAGCTACTGCTAACTTCTTTTTCACCTAGGACAGCTAGTAGAGGATGTTTTTTTGTTCTCTCAGACAAATGTTTACTTTTCCCAAACAGTTCTTCTACTCTTCAGTCTGAAAGAGCCAGTAGCTGTTGCTAATTCCCTTTTTCCCAGGCTGTGTCCCACCCTTTGACTGTTGTTTACCACTCTGGACAATAAGTAGTTTCTTGGTTTTGTGCATCTTGAGGGTATCTCAGGATGTCTGTGGTTCTCAGGTACCCAGCTGCACTTCAAAGCTGCCAGCTGTGCTTCCCAAGGATGCTTCAGGTTCACAGGGCTGGCTTTTAGGTCAGGTTCCCAGCCTAGCAGCTCCCAGGCTGGCAAACATCTTCTGTCAGTGTTTCAGCAGATATTCTCTGCTGTCAGTGTTTCCCTGTTACAACTAGCTGTCTTTTATGGCTGCTCCCATCAGATAGGGGAGGAGTGTGAGGAGGAAGAAGTGGCCAAGACAAACTGTTACGGACTGACCACAGGTCCCCTTTTCCCATCCCCTTCTGCTTCTTAAGGGAGAAGGGGACATAGGAGTGAAGTTAAGTCTGGGAAAAAGGCAGAGAGAGATGTGTTCAGGTTTTTCTCTTTGTTTCTTATCATCCTACTCTGTTTTTAACTGTCAGTAAATTAAATTAATTTGCTGCAAGTAAAGTGTGTTTTGCCCATGGTGGTAATTGGTAAATGATCACCCTGTCTTTATACTGATGCATAGATATTTCATCTTATCTTAAAATCCTTTTGAGGAGGGGGACAGAAACTATGGCTGGGTGGGGATCTGCCAGCCAAGGCCAGCCCACCACCTACATCTACAGAAAATAATTTTTCAAAAAGCTACCTAGTATCCTTATTTGACTGGGAAAAAAAAATCTTTTGGCATGCACATCGAAAATATCTCACAGAAGTTATTGTAGGCTCATAACTACAATAAAGAATCTTAAACCTTAAGAAATTCAAGCTGATGGTTAAAAATCAAGTATGTTACTATGTAGAAGTCTAGATCAAAAAATGGACCATTTTCCTGTTTTATTAGAACATACTCAGAGCTGTCATCTGGGCAAGTGAGGGGAATATCTTGGTTTTTAGAAAAGCAGTTTACTCAGCTGTGGAACAACAAGGTCTGAAATGGTTTGACTTTGAGTTCACTGCCCAGTATCACTTCAGGGTATGCAGGAGAAGTTTTAGGTTTCCTTCTGTGACAAGTATGAGGATAGATACTATGAAGTTAATTAATATGCTGAAAATCAGATTTGACTTTCTATCTCAGATTTTTCTTAATTTTTCAGAGTGGGAGTTGTGCCCTCTCTGGTGCTTCCCATAAGGTAAAAGCAGAGATGTGTACAAGAATGCTTCCTAAGGTTTATATAGTTCCTATGAAGTAAGAGAATCTGTTAAAAATAAGTAAATAAAAATTAAAAGTACTAACTGCAGTAGACAATGGGATGGGGTGAGGATGAATGCTACCTCATGGCATCTGTTAGGATACTCTGACCTGCTTTAACTTTCAGACTACATGTACTGGTCAATTGATGGGTAATGGATTATCTACATTTATATGGCTAAAATCAGTATCAAGCAGCATCTGAAGAGATTTAAGGCTGAAAGCTAAATACTTAGAAAATTGATTCAAATTACTCTGTCCTGGTGATTTGAACCAATTTTGAGTGCTTAGGGCTCAGTTACATGGGCAAACAAGCTTATGAGCCCAAATGTCTGGTTATTATACACAGGCCCAGCAAAAGGCACACAACCCCAGGACATCATGCAGTGTCTCAGCAGCAGCACCCTTGTCCCTTCCTGGCCTTCCATGAGGCCATGCCACAGGAGGAGGATGTTGGATGGGACTGCATGGGAGGCTGCACCGGTTGCCCTGCCTAGCCCATGAGCTGATAGTGTGGCTAACAGAAGACAAGGCAGAGTAGCTGGAAGCACACTGTGAGGTGTTTGGCCCTATCAGCAGGCGAGAGGAATTAGAAATAAGAGAGGAAAAAGAAATAGTATTTTTTTATTAGACTGTTTGAAAGAAATATGAGGGTGGAAGTGTCTTGGTTGGTGGTGGGGCAAGACAGTGAGTGCTGACATGGGGCTATTACTGAGCTTGTTAAGTCATTAGGTGAGCAGGATTAAGATGAAAAGACAAAGGGAATAAATGGAATGCATCAGAAAATAGGAACAGAGATAGAGGAGAAAGGTAATGTCCTAATCTGAATTCTGTATTTCACAGATTTGTAAAAAGGAAAACCTTAACCCCTTTACATAAATCATAGACATAGAAAGAACTATGCTAAACTATGCTAGTAGAATTTAAATGTAATGCCAGGCATTTGGAGGTTGGGAAATGACAGAAATGATGTTGCTTCTGTAATTTTAATTCAGCTACTTTATGTGTATGCCTTATGTTGAAATAATACATCTGTTAGTCTGTTCAAACAGAAATCCTATTAACACTAATCCTAACTGTTAGAATCCCCCAAATCTTTAGTCTCCCAGGAGATGGATAGAACTCATGCCAACTTTAGAGGAGCCCCTCAGCTAGAATTGCACAGGTAGTGTAGCAAGGAGGAGTTAGGCTTCCTGGAACAGCATTTGGCTGCAATGACTATAAAATCATCCTCTCTGTTCCTTTATTTCTCCTCTATTTGCACTTAAAACCTGCTTCTGTGGCTCTTCTATGGATCTGTAGCCTTGCACTGTAAGCCTTTTTTTCCAGGCAGGTAAAGATTGTTTCCTCCAGGAAAGGCATACTTTCCAAGTAATGCAATAAACAAGACCTCTTAGAGGAAAGTTTTCCTTCTTCGCAGGTCTGTCTTCATAGCAGAGCTGTCCTATTCATTGAGTGAGGTGGGAATTCTGTGCAATATATATACATTTATATAAAATCATGTAATGACTTCATCATTATGTATATACACAAGAAGAAGACGAGTTTTCCTGTATACCCTCACTTCTGGAATTTCTAATCCTTGGCAGAGGAATGGAGAAGGACTAAAACTGGGAAAAAAAAAAAAAAAAAAAAAAAGATATTCAGAATGTTCACGGCCAAATTTCTCTTTCCTGCTTCACAGCATGGAGATGTTAGTACTTCTCAAAGGAAGCTTGGTCAAAACTTTCTCATAGGCACAAGATAACAAACGTGTAGGACTTCATTCTTAGCAGCAGCTGAAGGCCAGGTGCATGGAAACTCTATAAATAGAATAAATTTATCCAAATACCACTCTCAAAGTCCAAGAAAAACTCACCACTAAGAAGGAAAACTCAGGCAGAAAATTAGGCAGTTTCTTCAAATATTTCCAGAGAGATTCCATTGTTAAAACTTCTAGAAGAATTTTTAAAAAATAAGTAGAAAAGAAGAACTGCTGGAAACAGAAGCTAATTATTCTAAGGCAATCTCATACTCAGTAGTGAAAGAATACTTCATATACTGCAAGCTTTCAGACACTAGGAAATAATCTTAATAATACCAATCTACTATTTCAAAGATGGGAGCAATGGGAGGAACAGATACAGAAATCATGGATGAAATTTGGTATTTGTTAGGAGCTCTACTAGAAATCAAGTTAGTCTGTTTTGACAGGAGTTTGATATTTTTCTCTATCAAAAAGAGAAATGCCATATGACTGCTATGACTTAATCTTTCTGGAAACACAGATCATATTGCCTGTAGTGTAAATATTACTGAAAAAGGTTTTTTATAAGTATGCAGTTTCTCGGATGTGACCCACAGAGAAAAGATGGCTTTTTGTCTGCAAATACAGTTTTGCCAGGAAAGGAGCGTTCTTGGAGAGGTTTCATATTCACAATGCCATTATTGCTATATTGCAAAACTAATAAGTAAAATATATTTGTCTTCTTCTTTATGTTGTTGTTTTATGTTTGTTTTACAGTATTTTCAGCATCTTCAGCTGAAATTGCAAAAATACCTGCAAGGAACTGGGGAAACAAGTTGAGTAATGTATCTAGATAAACTTGGAGTACTTAGACAGAAATGACAAGCTGACATAATCAGTCCGCTGGCATAAACTGTGCTTTCTCTGTGGTCAGAAAGAACATGGGAAGGAATTGCAGCCACTGATAAATCTGACTAAGAAATGAAAGCATTACTCAGGGTTCAGTATCTTAAAAAAAATCCTGTAGGGGTGTAGTGCCACAGAACTGTGTAGGAGATGTGTGATCTATTTGTGGTGGTAAAACAATGAGATGTTGGAAGTGGGTGCCGGAAAACTAGCATTCACTGGCAACAGGACTGAGTTAGAAATATTGGACCATAAGGCATCTGAGGGAATTATGTCATACAGTTGCTTTCAAAAACAAATCTAGTCCTAGTTTCACAGTACCACATTTCCTTGAATATAAAGCAGCACTTAAGTTCCTTCATCTATTCCAGAAGAAAAAAAAAATGGTGAATATAAATTCTTCCAGAATCCCTCCAGGCCCACCTGATATGACAGTGAAGATTTTTTTAGACTGATGAAAATGCAGACAGAAACCTTGAGCTCAGGGAAGAAGAGGCCATTTACTCTCTTCCCCTCTCTTCTCTATTTCATTTATAAATTAAATACAGATCCTGCCAGTGAAAATGATGGAGAAGTGATCCCACTCACTGAAAGAACCATGTGTGTGGGGAGAAAGATTTGTGATTAGGCAAGAGAAAGCAGGGCAAAGAAAAGGCATAAAAGAGTAGGAGGGAGGAAGAGACACAGAACAGCAGCAGTGCATGAGAAGAAGTGAGGAAAGTGCGAGGTGCTGGCTCCCTCATCTTCAAAGGGAATAAACACTCCTTAGGGATTTTGGAATTTACACTCCTTGGGCATTAAACCAAACAGCAGCTGATGTAAGGGAGCAACCCAGAGTCATGGTCGCAGTGGTGGCTGCAGGCTGCGATCCACCAGAGCGTGTCTCCCTACAGCTTCTTTCACCTCTCCCACCTGGAGGCAGCGAGGGCTGCCACCCGCATCCTGTGATGATTCTTCAGTCATTGTCTCTTTTTCACCTGTTTTTTGAATTTAGTTTGGATGGCTGCTCTTGAAGCTACCAGCTCCTTGAAAATCAACCTTTGGATTGCCAGGAGAAATTATCAACAGAAAGTTTGTATCTTCTATTCTTTCGCCCTTTAATATCTTTTGCTCTGTTGTTTGTGTTGGCCTCAGCCAGAACATTTGGAAAGCATAATTACTATGTTACTTCATATTTTAGTTTGACAGACCAAACTAGCCAAGTTTTATTTTTCTACTCTCAAATAACAGTGCTCAGGTTCCCTAAACATCCTTATCATTTGTCTGGTTTTGTTGTGGGTACAATTCCTTTCTGTTCAAAGTGCTGGCTGGAGCTGAACAAGGGATTACATATCAAATCTTTCAACTGGAATTTCCCTGTCTCTCTTTATCTTTTTCATAGGAACCATAGCTCATAACCAATGTGTGATCTATGTATAGAGATCTGGTTTTGCATGGGGAATGCAGAGTTACCACGCAGAGTTACTCAAAACATAGACCCTTCTGTTGCTTGCTTGCTTTTCCAGCCCTGTTCTGCTGCTGTTCTGGGACTTTGGCCAGGCCAGTGGCCATGCTGGTGCTCAGCAGGCTAGGGACTGGGATGGCACAGCCATCTGTGTTTTTTTTCCATCTGCAGGTATCCCACTGGGAGATTCAACCCACGCTCCTCTTAGAGGTACTGATGCTGCTGCCAAGTTTACAGGTGTTGCCCCAGCTGGTTGGCCATTTAGGGCAAGGGTGTCAGAACAGGGCTTGGCAGCTCAGTCGCTGGCTATGAACACACGTGCCAGGAATACGCTGCTTCACAGCAGCAGCCAACAGGCTTTCTCCTGCACCATCCTGTGCTTTGCCCTGCCTGAAGCCATCCACCTCTCGTTTGATGGTGGCATTCCTTACAGAACGTTACAGCCACTGACCTGCTGGTAGTTTCCAGCGAGCAGTGTGTGCTCTGCAGCTTAAGACCACCTCCACCAGTGCTCCAGACATAGAGAAGGTTCTAAAGCAATGGCAAAGCTGAACCTCTAGCTATCACCATCAAATTTCACTGCATTGTATTTCTTCAGTCTTCAAGATAAGGCGATTGTGTATCGCTTCTGTTAATGGCACAGTATGCTGCCTATCACTTAATCTCCTAGCTTGCTGTCTTTATATCTGCATGTACAGTGCAGCTTTAGCTGATGGATGTCACCATGTTTTCTTACATTAATTTGTGGAACGGCAAGACGGAGAAGTGATTTCAGTTAGCTTGGCAAGCATAAACAAAGGCTTTTTCCACCAGACAAATAATGTTAACTCAACCAAATCAACCTGGAAACTTATCAAAATTGTAAAAGCATGTAATTGAGAGGAAGCTTAAGGCTTAGAGATAGCTTAGTCAGACCTGAAGAACAATAACAATAAATATGGAAGGGAAGCAAGAAATTACATGGAGCTGCTACGCTTAATTGTAACAATAAATTAACACTGTTTAAGAGAAGAACTAAGAATAAGGAGAAGAAGAATACGGAGAAGAAGGAGATGAAGGAGGAGAAAGAATACAAAGGAGGAGAAAAAAAAGATACTATGACATTTGGAGGCCTTTTTTTTTTTTTTCTTTTTTTCCCCTGTAGCTCATTACCCTACCCAGGATCTTACCTGTCCCAGTACTCACATATTGTTATTTATAGAGCAGCATGAAACATATAGGGCATTTCACAAGTCAGTATAAATACATTCTTGGTATCCCACACAGGGTTGTTCTGGAGATGGCAGTTTTGTTTTGTCCCTGAATCTGTTCACACCTTTGTTTCTCAAGTGCACATGCATTTTTTTTTTTTTTTCCCCTGGGGGCTCACTGTCTGTTTGGTTTCTTTTATATTTTTTCTTTTATCTTCAGTCTCAGTGAATTCTGTTTTTGCACCCATGCAGTGGGAAAACATCATACTTCATGCAAGCCAAATATGTGAACGAGTTGAAAGGCAGAGAGACAGATGGAGCCATCTCTGTGATATCTAAACAAAATACTTTGGGCATAGTGAAATACTGAAGCGTTTTCATTAGTGTGCAAGCTTGAGCTGAAAGAATAAAACTGATGCAACAGTTGCTTGTGTATGGATTTAAAGCCTTGGTTTCTTTGCTCTTGACCTGCTGTTACTGCATGCAAAATGTCATGTGGGCCTTTGAGAAGCTCATCAATCTGGGCTCCCAGCTCCTTGACATCAAGGAAAATATTTATAAGGCGTGTGCTGTTTACATTTGTCTAGACTGAACTATTTTTTATCCTAGTCTGTAACAGTGAAAAGAGCGAAACAATGTGGAAGAGAAGAAAAAAAAAACACAACAGCGTGGATCTTTGTTTTTCCCCAAACAACAACCGAGACTGCCACGAACAGGCTTGCTGCTAGAAACCTGTACACCTCGTTTGGTGCTTGGTGGGCGATGCACAGAGCTTCATCTCTCTCAGGCTGCGTACGTGCAGCCCCCCGGCTGACACCAGCAGCCCAGAAGCGCAACGCAGCCCGATTGTAACCGTGCACACCGAGCGCTGCCCACACGAAGCCTCAGAGCGACGCCACCACAAGCACTCGGAACTTTCTGTAGCGTGGTGCCCTCAGTTCAGGCTCTAAGTCAGTGAGAAACGCGAAGCTGAGGCAGGCGTCGTTCTCCCCCCGTGTGCCCATCCGTGTGGCACCCCGCTGCTAACGCTGCTGGGGACGGCTCCCGGCAGGCTTCTCACGCTGGGGTCCGTTCGCAGCTTCCCTTTGCCATTTGGCTCACCCGCCCTCCTCTCGGGGACGGGTCTCCTTCCCCTTCCACCCCCCGCGGCTCGCCCACAGCCCCCCTCCGGCGCCTCCCCCCGTCCCCGACCCGCAGCGGGCGCACGGAGGCGGCCGCGCTCCCCCCCTCCCCTCAGCCCCTCCGCCCTGCCCTATTATAGCCGCGCTTCCGGCCCGGCGGTCCGCTCTGACGTCATCCCCCGCACGGCGGTGACGTCAGCGCCGGGAGCGGGGCGTGACGTCAGTGCGTAGGGGAGCGCGGTGACGTGATGGGCTATTTAAGGGCGGCCGGGCGGCGGATGGAGGCAGAGCGGGCGGGAGCCGCGGCGGGGCGGCGCCGTAGGGGCGGGGCGGGGCCGCTGCCAGCGCCCGGTACCGGCACCGCGGGGCCGTCGGGGGCCGTCGGGGGGGTGCGGGCGGCGGAGCAGCAGCAGCAGCAGCAGCAGCAGCAGCAGCAGCAGCCGGGCACCGCCTGACGCGGCGCTGCCTCCCCGCATCCCTCCCACCTCCTCCTCCCTCCCACCCCAGCGGCGGGGCTGTGCCGAGCCCGCGGCCCCGCCGCAGAGCATCGCGGGCTCGCTCCGCGCCGCCCCTCCCCGCTTCCCTCCCTCCGCACCGGCACCGACCCCCAGCGCGATGCCCGCCGCCCGCTCGCCGCAGCAGGAGGCGTGACGGCCGCCGCCGGACCCACCGCCGCCACCTCCCGCACCTCCACAGCCACCGCAGCCACCGGCGGGGGCGGGCGCAGCGGCGGCGGCACCCCCGGTGCCCGCGGGGGGACGCGCGGCCGCAGCCCCCCGCCGCCGCCTCCTCCTCCTCCTCCTCTCCTCCTCATCCTTTTTCCTCCTCCTCGTTGTCGTCGTCCTCCGGCCGCCGCACGCCGGGAGCCCGATGCCGGTGCCGCGGCTCGCCCAGCCTCCTCGGGAAGATGCGCCGCTGCCCGCCGCGCTGCCGGCGGGGCTGCTGCTAGCCGGAGCGGCGGCGCGGAGCCCTGCGCCCACCGCCTGCCCCCGTCCCTGAGCCGCCAGCGCCGCAGCCGCCAGCCCCGCGCGGAGAGGAGGCGCCGCAGGGAGGAGGGGACCCGTCTGCCCCCGGAGCCGCTGCCTGCGGGCGGCCATGGGAGCCCGGCCCGCGGGGGGCGCTCCCTAGGGTGCGGGCGGCCGCCGCCGAGGTCCCCCCGCCTCCCCCAGCCCCGGGCCTGCGAGGCGAGGAGCGGCCCGCGAGGCACCGCCGGTGCCCGGCACCGCCATGGGGTAAGGAGCCGGGGGGCTGGGGGCGGCGGGGGGCAGCGCTGCGCAGCCCGCGGGCTCGGGGGTCGCGGCTGCAGGGAGCCCGGCACCTTCCTTCCTTCCCTCCCTCCCTCCATCCCTTCAGCAGGGAGAGAGGAAGCTTTGCCCTGAGCCGGGCTCCGGCTCATGCAGGAGGAGTAACGCAGGTACCCGTGAAAACTTTCCGCGGCGGTGTCCTCGTGGAGCGCACCCCGCTTCTGTCCCCATCGGCTCCGAGCCGGGTGGGTGCCCGTCCGCATGCACGGGCAGCAGAGGCCCCGCTGTGGTTTGGCTGTCTGCAGGCTCGCAGTGCGCGACCAAGCCTATGTGCTGGCTTTCTCAATGCCGGCACGTAGTTAAAGCTATAGAGGTGACCGCTCGAGCCCTTTTGTGTGCTGGTCGTGCAGGAATCTGAGCGTGAAGGCGGTAATGTGGAGGGAGCTGCGAGTGCTTCTGTGCTCGAGCTGCTAAGGGCGCTTGGTATTCTCCGGTGTAGTAATTTGCTGGGAGGGAGGCAACAGCTGCATCCCTGCCGCTGCCCTAGTCGCTGGAGCACGCTCCCTGTACGAGATGCAGGGAGGAACGGCTTCTTTTCAGTCTTTAGATCTTGTTTTCCTCCTGTATTCATTTCCATTTGAAACAAATGATGCATCCAAGCAGAATAAGCCTAAGCTTGCAGCTGCTGTCTGCATTTTCAGGGAAGTGGTAACGTGTTCCAAAAACCTGCCAAAAGTCTAAATGATAGTACAGTATTTTGGGTTTCTATATTTTTGAAACTGCTAAACAGGCAAGATTACTTAGTCTTTTAAATTCATGTAATGGAAAACATTTATTTAAAATAAGTACTGTTCATAGATTTGTCATGCAGGGGTTAACTCACTGCAAATACTGGGAATGGCTGTAGAGTAATAAACTTGATACTTTCTCCAGAATTAAACCGATCCTTTCTGGATACAAACACCTGACTTAAAACTAAACAAAAAAGGAAGACCCTTCCATTTCATAAACTAACTGCTGCTGCTGTTCTCGTGCAGCAGTGTTCTCATGCAGCAGTTCCCTAATGAACAGTACAAACCCTTATCTGTAGAGGGAATGGTAATAACCCTACATACTGAAGGACTACAAAAATTACTTGGAGAAGGAACGTGAAGTTGCTTGTGTGATGACTTCTGGGTGGGATCTTGGCACACTGAGATGAAGACAAAATTTGCTGGCACATACTCTGAAGACTCTTTAGATGGTACACACTGGGGCATGGCAACGTAGAGTTCCTTTGCAGAACGTCTTTTAACAGATGGACAAAACCAGGAATGTGGGTGTGTGTTACTGGTAGGCTCCCTCCTATGTAAGTGTGACTGAGCAGACCCAGCACCAGCTCTGAGGTCTGCAGTTATGTACTGGACATTTGCTAACATTCATAGCAGAGGTCCTCTTCCAAACACTGTCTTGATCTAAATCAAGATCATCTAAATGCTGTTGCCTGTGGATTTCAGGTTGCTTTGAGACCAGCACATGCTAGACTCTTAATGCTGCAGTTACTTAAAAAAAAAAAAATAAAATACTCTTCTGATACTCTACTAAGGTCTTAAAATCAAGCCCTCTAGAAGCAGATTGCAAGTGACTGATTATTCATCTACCTGGCCACACGAAGGTCTGTGTACTGTATTCTGTATTTAATGGTGGTGCTCATGCTGTATTTAATGTCCAGCATGAGCTTGTCTGGTGAACTTGTAGTGCCTGGATGGTGGCGAGTTTACCTATTCCAGTGGTCAGAACAAAGAAAATGTGGGACTATGGAGCAATACTGGCTTACCTGACCAGCAATAGCTTTCTTAGTCGTACGGTTGTAGCGAAGAATTCACTGTTCTGCCAGCATAGTTCAGCCTGCTCAGCTCACCGTGTGCCATCCAGCACGCGAGGTAATTATGCAGAGTATGCGGTAGGTACTGAGCTCTAGGTGACTGGTCTCTGAAGCTGTACGGCAGCTAATTACTTGCTCTGAGAAACTCAGAGCTTCAGAGCAGTTCATAGGGTGCAGTAGTTGAGGAGCCACTCTTCTTAGTGCTGTATCTTGTGTATCCGTGGGTGTTCCTCTTCTCGTATGGGAGCAGGTAAATGAATCAAGTCTGAGGCATAGACCAGGTGCTCTGGTGTTGGATGTCCACTCTTGTTCCTCTACCTGCCGCTCTCTCTCACTGTCTTCTAGTTTGTGCTTCATCAGTATGTTCTGTGCTAGTTCATGCTGTGTCTCTTTTGTATTGCCAGTATTGAGACATAAAAACCTTACCAGTATTGTGCAATGGCATCTTTGAGCAGGGATTTGATTATATTAAAAATCCTGAAGAAACAGTTAAGTAAACATACTCAGAATGCATATTGGTAGCCCAGATTAATGTATACATTCACTAGTTAAATTACTGCATTTTACTGGTCACTGGCAGTGCTTTTACTTCAGTTGATGGCAGGGGAATTGGAGGTTAGTATTTGTAGGCTATGGTGCTGTCATTGCTGAGGATGGAGTGAAGTGCAGTTGATGCTGGAAGCTGTACAGCCATGAATTCTGGTAGAGAGTTTGTTCTGTGAAACTTAATCTCTGGGATTAATTCCCAGTTTATCAATCAGTACTTTCTCTGTAGCTACTTCCCTTTTTGGCATTTTGTGTTGTGGACAGGAATCCAAATTCATTTAACTGTCTTTTCCCTTCACTCCTGCTGAATGATGTGGAATTACAAGGTAAAAGTTTCTTTAGATCTGCTTGTCTCTGTCATGTCACGTTAATCAAGGTGTCTTTATAAAGACTTCAGCTTCACTTTTGTTGGACTATATTTAGTATGTTGTCTTCGCAGAGATGGTTATGGTACGTGTCAGTTTGAGATGGCAGAATTACAATACTAGAGTTCTTAAGCTGGCTAGAGAATACTGTGGAAGATGAATATTTTAAGATGTACCTATCTGCATCATGGTTGCCTGGAAATAAGTGTTTTGTTTTAATTTTTGACAATTAGGGAAAATTGGCTGTTACTGACTGGTCCACTCTTAGCTCCTATCCTTGCTGACGTACGGTGGGTTGGTCAAACACATTTCCTTAAGGCAAAGTCCTGTTTTGAAGGGAGGGTGCTACGGTATATAGAGGAACTGAGAATGATGAACTCTAGAATGTAATAACTTACAAAGCTAGTCTGAAGCCTTAGAATCTGAAAATATGCATTAATTGGGGATTTGGGGAGCTTGCTGTGGAAAGTGGGTTTTGTTTGCTACCTGTTGACTTCTTGCTTTTTTCAGGTGATTCCAAACCAAACTCTTGTCCTATAAGTTTTCGATTTCCTTTCTCTAGCTGGGTGATGAGCACTAAAAAGCTACTAGGAGCCAGAAGCATTGTTAACCATTGAAGCATTGTTAACCATTGAATTTGACCTCACTTGAGTTCTTTGGCTTTCTTCGCTCCCACGCAGATAATAGGTCTCCCAAAACCTCACCTTAGCAACTTCGATCAGACGTGCTCCTCCTGACACAGAAGTATTGCAGATAAAAGGGCAGAAGGTGTGACTTCTTGGTAGTGTTTCAGTGTTACTTCAATTCCTGATCATCTTGCCATCTCAAGTGCAAAATGAGACGTTTGTTGTGGGAAATCAGTGGCAGCAAGGTAGTTTGTGGTGTCTCCTGTAGCAGTGTGTAGAGTGTAGCAGAAACAGATCAATATCACTTGCTGTAGGCAACACCCACAGAACTTGATCGTCTGTAAAAATTGGTAAGGTATAAATACCTAGACAGATGGACTGTATGTAAATCAGCTTGAAATGGTTAATAAACTACTTTGTGAGGCAGTAAGGCATGGAGACCTCTACCTACTTAAGTTATCCTCTGTCACAGTAGTTTTATAAGCATGAAATTAGCATGAGAAATCTAAAACAGCTCTTCTGGCTTGTCAAAACATAACTGAGTATCCTGAATGCCATGGGGGATGACCTCCATATTGATTCAGTAAAGGTGTTTGTAATAACTTAAGGTTTTTTTTTGAACATCTGATCTGTTTCAATATTGCTGTGCATTATAGATTGTATTGATCAGCTCTTTGGGTGAAGTCCTAGTTCTGCTGACAAACATGTAAATCCTTCTCATTCGTCATGATGAGATTTTTTCATCTCAATGTCTCCAAGCAAACATCAGACTAATGCTTTTTTTTGTGTTCTTGCACAGTCTCCCTCCCAACCACAACTCCCGTCATCTTGCAGGGCTCATGCTTGGATGTCAGGCCAGCACTTGAGGAACTATGCAGTCTTGGAACCAAAGAGACATAGAAAGTAATAAACCGAAGTACTGTAGCTAACATCACTGCTAACCAGGGGAAATGATAACACCTAAGTGGCATGAGACCGTTCATGCTTCCTAATTAATAACATAAGTTGAAATCAGGTATCGTGTTTATGGAAATTTTGTTGGAAAACATTTTCTTTGTGATTGACTCTTAAGACTGTAATTTGATGTAAAGCTCATAGCTGGTCAGTCTTAAAATCACAGCCTTCCAAGTCTATGCCTATGCATTAGCATACTACAAAGAGAAGACAAGATCAAGAGATGCAGCACTGATTTACTACAAGTTTCTCAATAGTGTAGGTGCCTGGAACGTGATTTTAGTTAAGCCCATGATTTTCTAGTGTATTCCAGATCAGTGACCATCTAAACAGTGCAAACATTATGTGCAGATTAGAAACCTAGCTTTTCCATTTGTTTAGATATCTTTAATTCTGAAGTTGCTAAGGTCTAAAATGAGTGTCAAGGGATGGTCACTCTTAAAGAAGTCCTAAGAGGTAAGGGTGTGAATATGGTGTAGAGTTATCCACTGAGACTAGGGCTATACCTGCGGCTCATGTCACTATAGGCATGTATTTATGCAGAAATTCAGTGCGCTTGGGTTTTAGTAGCATGCCTTTTGTATCTGAGACAACAGTGCACTCTTTCAAGAGAAAAATCTCAGGCTTCCCTGTATGTGGTTATAGTTCCAGTACCAGGAAACTGTAACAATGAACAAAGAAACTATTCTGTATTACTTGCTAATAAGTAAAAATAAGATAATTTGGTCTATCCTCTTTTTTTTTTCTTGTTTCTTTCCTTCCTAAGACACCACGTTAGGTTGAAATGTGTATTTAAAGGCCATACTTACACAGAACACATCTGTAGAAGGTTCATGTGAAGAGACATGAATGAGGTGCAATGGGTGCGGAAGCATCACATTAGTAAATATAACATTTTAGACATAATTGTGAACATCAGTTTCTTTTCTTGATTCTGTTGTATCTTGGCTTTTATTTTTCCCAAAACTGGGGCATGGGTCCATACAGGATCCACTGAAATTAGCATTACGCTCAAGACAAGTTAGAGGGAAAGCCAGAGGGAGCTGTGATTTTATGCCACATACAGTCTTGCACATGCACCGTTGGGCCCTTTTGTATCTATACAGTGTCCTGGTGGTAGCATTGTGTCATCTGCTCCATTCTGCAAAGTAATGGAGCAATTTTGGATATAGTATTGATTTTTCTGGAACTGCCTCACAAATGTGCTTCTGGCAAGACACTGCATTCTGACACATTTTTCTGGTGGCAGGTAGTGGTGAATGCCAGTCATCATTAAAAAAAATTTAGTCTAGGCAGACACTGTTTAAGCATTCAATAGATCATGCTGGATTGCCAGATACAAGCATATATTGACATTTCCAGTATCTTGTCATGAATTTTTTTTCCCCAGCTACAGATACCAAGTGAGCTAACTTAAGACACGAGTGTGACTGGTTTTGAGTAATAGCTTTGCTTGAACAAAGAAGGAAGAGCTTGAAATAGGTAGTTCCTCTCAGGTTCTTCTTACTCCTCCATGTACTTGCAAACAATTCACATGCATTGCTTTGTCCATCTTTTATGGCTGTATTCTACATCAATATCTCGATCATTAAGTTTTCACTGAGCTAGTCACCAAAAAAAGGGAACAACAGAAGATGGGGACTGCTTTACCTTGTTAGCACCTACTGTGGCACAAATGCTTGACTATGCAGTATGCCAGGTAAGCATTTTAACTGAGCTACTACACAGCTGTAAAAATGCAGGAGTTGGCTCAAGCACAGTGTCATTGCAGGTGAGTTAGGCCTACCTTTTTCTACAGCAGTATCTGCTTACCCTGGCAGGAAGTGTTGAAATGCCCTAGTTTGCTCCTCAGTTTTGAAGCTGAAGCCTAGAAGGTGTTTCTTTTTTTGAGGCTGTCCACCAGTTTGAGTCTCTCAGCATGTTGAGCAATGGCATTTTTCTTCCTTTCCTGTTGTCTTTCATAGTAAAAGAAATAGCATAATATAGTTAAGGTTTTAGAATTTTAAAAATGTTTTTAAATTACTTGTTCTGTAAACAGTATATTATAGCCTTGAACCCATAGTTAATCTTGGAGCTATTCTTGTAGCAGGATATATAAGGATATCTTCCTTGAGTTTTGAAAACTGAAGAATGACATTTAAATGGTCAACACTTAACAGTGAAGTGTTGGTGAAATAAATCATCTTTGACATGTGTTCTCACAATTCCTACTTCTTGTGCTTGTTCATTTCCAACAGTCTGCTAGCCCTGGCTTCACTGTACAAAAATGTAAAAGAATATTCTGCCTTATACTGGTGAAACCAGTATATGTGTTTTCTCTAACATGTGATTCACAGTGGACTATGCTGCCTCATAGGGTGATCTTAGGGTACAAAGTATTTTCTGTGCCAACAAAATTAAGCGTATATATTCTGGGTAGTTTTGCTGTCAAATTATTCCGTACCATAACTGGGGCTCTAAGCAGCTACTTGGCCAATTGACTTTGAAACTGCTTTTGCACCAGCTGTATTTTCCATTGACTTTTGTGTGAGTATAAGTGACAGATAATCTGCAATTAGACGGGAACAATTTCTTCTCATTTAAATTATTTTCACGTTCTGAATACCATTTTCCAGTTTTCCAAATGCTTTGTCAGCATTCCAGTATATGTTTCTTCCATGCCAATATTTGTTCTTGTTCTTCTGCAAAACATAACAGAATTTCATTCTTTCCTAAATCTGCGTCTGATTTAGCAAACTTGCTGCTCAGACATCCAGAACTCTGCACCTAGACATAGGCAGGAATTGGGTTCCTACCATGAAATTATTGACAATGCTTGGGAAGAAGTGGTGTCTTCTTGAACTTGTCTTGAGCAAGAAATATCCCGAACAAGAATGGCACAATAGCAGTTAATCTTAACTGAACCTTCACTGTCTTGGTGACCTGCTTATGTCACCTGACATCCTAATGAAGTCAAGTTAAAAAATAAAATAGAATACATGATGTTTGCCTTTGTAAAGAAATGTTCATCTTAATTTGCACATAAACACTGAGTGTTTTTTTTTTGCAGTTAAGTATGGTACTTAACTGCACTTAGTACTTCTTACTCTTAGAATTCTGTTTACCAAGCAAAGTAGCTCTGTTGCATAGCATGTACACTGTTTCTAAACACAAAACCTGTTAGTAATCAAGGGATGCCAGTTTCTGCTACATGGACGTGTATTTTCTGCCTCAGTTAAACCTCTTTTGGATGTAAACACATGAGCACTGTGTGCTTCGGTTGGGTAAGGCTATACTGTGTTTTGCATATGTGAGCAAAATGTTTTTACATACAGCTTCTTTGAAAGTGACTTTGCAACGGTAAGCGTTTTGTAAGTAAATAATCACAGAATGGTTTAGGTTGGAAGGGACCTTAAAGATCTCCCAGTTCTGCCCTCCTGCCATGGGCAGGGACACCTCCCACCAGACCAGGTTGCCCAAAGCCCCATCCAGCCTGGCCTTGAGCACCTCCAGGGATGGGGCATCCACAGCTGCTCTGGGCAGCCTGTTCCAGGGCCTCACCACCCTCTGAGTAAAGAATTTCTTCCTTTTATCTAAGCAAAATCTATCCTGTTTTAGTTTAAAGCCATTCCCCCTTGTCCTGTCCCTACACTCCCTGACCAAGAGTCCCTCCCCAGCTTTCCTATAGGCTCCCTTTAGGCACAGGAAGGCCACTATAAGGTCTCCCCAGAGCCTTCTCTTCTCCAGGCTGAACAGCCCCAACTCCCTCAGCTTCTCTTCATAGAAGAAATAGTACAATAATAATATAAAATAGTAAACCTACTTGTTTCTGACCACTGTGTATTTCAAGGATATGGAAACAGTAAGACTTCGTGTTCCTAGTGTTAAGTATCTATTCTAACATTTATGCAAAGGAGCGAGGGAAGGAAGCTTTTCTACTTGGTTCATACATGAGTCTCGAGTGGGTTGAACCCTACCAGTTCATTCGGGTACCATGTGAGAAAAATAGCTCCTGTTCATGAAAAGAGGTAATACTGAGATAACTAGCTAGCACTGGTTCCTGGTCTTTGATTAGATGTTTCCTCACTATAATGGCATGAATTCATTGCTTGAATATGTTTGAATGATTAAATACAGGCTTTAACATAGGTAATTCTAATTCCTAGTGACATAGAGAAAAATAGAAAATTCTAGTTTTACCAGGTCCACAGAAACTTGGAAAAAAACCCTTCTGTGCAGACTGCTGTGCATTTTGTTTCTCAGTTTGTCAGAATGCTGAGCAGTTTCCTGAGACTGGATTCTGTCTGGTAATTCCACTTCCAAGAAGTAAAGTAACTTCCACGTGGGTAAATACCTGGTACCTACCTGCTAACCTAGTCAGAACAACTGTCATTGTTAGGTGCCTTTCTGATGTCTAAATTACACTTTAAAGTGTTGTTTGCAAACTAGTTGATATTTGTGTTCCAGTACAAGTGGCACATGACTCTGCCTTTACCAGTGCAACCAAAGCAAGGATGTGAGCAGCCAGTGAAGAGATGCTTCTTTATTCAGAAGGCAATACCCATGGGTAGTACTGATGGGTTGTGCTTCCAGCACCATCACCTTCCCTGTGAGCTGCTTATTGGTGAGACAGCCTAGTCCTAGCATGGCTCTTCCTCTGCTGCAGTCAGGGTCCATCCCTGTGGCACAGCATTTGGCATGATGTCCTGGGAGTGCCTTGAGTGATTTCTCTTGCAAACTGCTCCAGAGGAATGGGATTGGGGGTCCTGTGTTAGGATGAGTTTCAAACCCTATTTTGCATGTGTGTGTTGTGAACAGTCAGGGGAATGGAGATCTGTCACTTCCAGTTATGGCTCAATATAGATGCAACCACTGCTTCCTAAATTCAATAGTGCTTACTAGGCTGTAAGTTATTAAAAGGGAGGGACTTGCTGGCATGGTAATGGCATACTCAAAGTGAATTAAAGAGGCTTTATAGTTCCTGCAGTGCTCAGTGGGATGATACAAATTGATTTGTTACTTATGAATATAAAATTAATTTGTTTACCTTTCTGGGAGTCTAATTCAGTTCCTTGACACAAATGAAATAATCTGATTCTCATCTTGTGATGTGGACCAATGATTCTTTTTGAAACATAGCATACATCTGCAGCAATCTGGAAGTAGCTGCAGTTGGTGGTGGTGGTAGTGACAAAATGTGTGTTTTTCCAGCCCGGTTCATTCTACCCATTCCATATGTAAGTTCTGATACTTCTGTGCTGGTGGAAGTGCGTCTTCAGCATTAAGGCATCTGCAGTCAAGGTTGCAGTAGTGATTTACTTCAAGGCATCTATTTCTGAGGGTTAAATGTAAAAGCTCTCAAAACTGATTGTTAATGGGCAATTTCTTAATGTTCTAGTAAGGGCTTTGTCGGGTTTAAGCTGGAGATAAAGGGAATGACAAGTGCCAAGGCCACTAGAATAAAAAGCATTTTCTCATGTAGAAGGCAAAAATTAGTAACTTAGAGATGAAGAAGGTGAAATGGATTTGGTTGATGGGGTGAGAAGTGGTAAGAAGATGTGGTTATTTCTGTATGGAGATGTACAAGGAAGCAAATGGAAACTTAAAGCCAATAAAGAGGGTAATGAAAGAGCAGTGCTAAGAAACATTACAAAGAGGGTTGCTAAAAATGATGGTGCCAAGTGAGGAAGCCCTATTTTGCTACAGAAACTCATTAGAGACAAATTCCAAGTGTCTCATACTAAACAGGGAAGATGCCTATTCCTTACTTTATTTTTTTCCTCATGTGAACAACTTGCCAAGCAATCTATTCTTTAGAACAGCAAAATTATATCACAGAATCACAGAATTTCTAGGTTGGAAGAGACCTCAAGATCATCGAGTCCAACACTCGACTGACCTAACACTAACAGTCCCCACTAAACCATATCCCTAAGCTCTACATCTAAACGTCTTTTAAAGACCTCCAGGGATGGTGACTCCACCACTTCCCTGGGCAGCCCGTTCCAGTGCCTAACAACCCTTTCAGTGAAGAAGTTCTTCCTAACATCTAACCTAAAACTCCCCTGGCGTAACTTAAGCCTATTCCCCCTCGTCCTGTCACCAGGCACATGGGAGAACAGGCCAACCCCCACCTCTCTACAGCCTCCTTTAAGGTATTTGTAGAGAGCAATAAGGTCGCCCCTGAGCCTCCTTTTCTCCAGGCTGAACAAGCCCAGCTCCCTCAGCCGCTCCTCGTAGGACTTGTTCTCCAGGCCCCTCACCAGCTTCGTCGTCCTTCTCTGGACCCTCTCAAGCACCTCGATGTCCTTCTTGTAGCGAGGGGCCCAAAACTGAACACAGTACTTGAGGTGCGGCCTCACCAGAGCCGAGTACAGGGGGATGATCGCCTCCCTGCTCCTGCTGGCCACGCTGTTTGTGATACAAGCCAGGATGCTGTTGGCCTTCTTGGCCACCTGAGCACACTGCTGGCTCATATTCAGCTGACTGTCCACCATCACTCCCAGGTCCTTCTCTGCCAGGCAGCTCTCCAACCACTCATCTCCCAGCCTGTAGCTCTGCTTGGGGTTATTGCGCCCCAGGTGCAGGACCCGGCACTTGGCCTTGTTGAACTTCATGCAGTTGACCTCAGCCCATCGGTGCAGCCTATCCAGATCCTCCTGCAGAGCTTTCCTACCCTCGAGCAGATCGACACATGCGCATAGCTTGGTGTCATCTGCAAACTTACTGAGGGTGCACTCAATGCCCTCGTCCAGATCATTGATGAAGATATTAAAGAGGACCGGCCCCAGCACCGAGCCCTGGGGAACGCCACTAGTGACTGGCCTCCAACTGGACTTGACTCCATTTACCACGACTTGTATTGAGTGTTTTTTCTCAAAGTCAAAGATGATCTGAAAAAATTAGTTATGTGTTTTTAGTGAAGTTAAACTTAATTTTAAATACTTGCTCAGTTTATCTTCTATTTGCTGATTATCTCAGTCAAAGCACTTAATGAAGTGACTGTATGATCCTGTCTTCCTTCTATTCCTTTTAGGTTCCAAAATCCACACCTCTCTCTATTGACAAATACACCATCTGTGTCCCTGTTGCCACATACTCATGAAAAACAGCAGTGAGGAAGTTTGGCACAGGCTATGACAAGATTTGATGAAGGGCACAAAATCACATTGAATGTCAAATTAGAAAATATTGAATTTAGAGAAACTTACGTAGTGAGTGGTAAGATCTTGGTCTGGATTTTTTCCAGTAACACTTTGGCATGTTTGTCTGTCCACAGAACTTGAGCAGCACATGGTAGCTGGGGACGTTATAGAAAAGGCTTTTCTTCCAGTTTGGACCTTTAAAATATTAGAATTATAGAAGTGATAGCAAGTTTGAATTTTTTATTTTTTTAATCAGGCTAACAGTACAGTGTACATCTCTTAATTTTATGTGTTCAGAATGCAGAAACTTGTAGTTCAGTGTGTTCTGTTTTGATCAGGACATAAGGACATGTTGGCTCTGTTTGTTTAGACCTCAGCAGAAGTGTCTTTACCATCTTGGGAGCCTCAGAAAGTAGCAGTGCTAGTGACAAAATGACTACAAGTCATTTTGTGCAGTTAGGAGACAGACTTCTAGCTGAGTTTCATCGTGGGGAGGGCAAAAAGCTGACACTATCTAGAGAGCAGGATGAAATGCTTGAGCTACAGGTGCTGTAATGACTCACATCTAAGTAAGCAAAATTTTATTGCAGAATACTCTGTGCTCTGTCCTCTTATTTCAGAAAATGCCCACATATGTGCATGTTTTGGTTTCTGCTTTCTCTGATTTGTGACAAAGCAAACCATGTGTTTTTCCTGTTGATCTGGACATAGAGCATATCTGTTAAGGCCACTTGATTTCACTGTGTCAAGGATGAATTTGATCCATTGCTTGCTTAAAGGAAAATGAATGGAGCCATGCCCATTGTATTCTCAGAAGTACTAATGCACCCAGGGGATTTGATTTCAACTTCTCTGCTGTTATCTCAAATTTTCTTGGGACAAGAAGAAGGAAAAAAAAAGAAATTGGAAGCATCTTCATGCAGTGAAGTTACCAAAATAATTTATTCCATCAATCTCATGAGTTCTAAGTTAATATATTTCCCATCTGACGTTTTAGGTGTCTGAAGAGTGGATGATGAGGCAGAGGACAATTCTTTGCTTCTGAGTGCTTTTGCATCTTCTCTGCCTGATGATGTGGTGAGGGCCAAAGAAGGCTGGCTATGAGGGGGTTGTTCTTAATGTAAGATATTTAGGCAGAATCTAGTTGACATGCTGTGCTCAAAGTATACGAACTTAGTTCATAGATAACTTTGTTTTTAATTTTGCATGTCTTTTTAATTGTTTTAAGAAATCTGAAGCAATGTGTCAGACCTGTCTGTGTAGCTCCGTGTGTGTAATAGCTTTAAGGTGTATATATGTGTATAAATATATGTAGAGTGATATTTGTAAATACTGATCAGACTGTGTCAAAATGAGTGCGATGTTAAGGTAATGAAAGGAAACAGAACAAAGAGCATCAGAGACAAATGTTTAGAGGACAGCTGTTTAAGGGACTCTTATTCCTGCTGCTTTGGAGGGTTTCACAGTCAGTGAAATGGAGTCTACTCTATTCTTTGCACAGTTTTCTTTTTTTTTTTTTTTAAAGACTGTTCCCTGTCCTGCCTGAATAATTTTTTATAGGGGTGTTTTTATAGGGGCACTGATGTTTCAAATATAAGATTTCTGAGAATTTTATGAGAATAAAGACAGGGTCTTCCTGAACTGCCAGAAAGGTTTCAGGTGGAAGTTTTCTTTTGTTGGACACTGGAGATCCAACTGTGAGATAGAATTTGGTGTTAGACAAATATATTTTTTAATTCTACTATTTTTACGGATACTTATATATCTTGCTAAAGTAGAAGAAGAGGGGTTGTCATCACCAGCAATTCCTTATTAAGTGAACAGAATGTGTCTCTGAATGATAGGGTGTCTCTTCAGGATGAAACAAATAGTACAGGTGTAAAACTTGGTGAATATGAAATCCTCTGTTGCATTTCCACTGGAATCAGTACCATGTTATTTCTCCTATATCTGTATTCTTTATTCTTGTTCTGTCTTCTACAAACCCACTTTCTTCCCTTTACTCAGACTGATTTTGACATTGACTCATAATTTGACATCTTATATTATCATGCATTTGGGGCCAAAACCAAATCCATAATCGCCTATCTTCACTAGAAGTAATACCACTGCTCTGGAGTCCTTTCCTGTAAGATATTTTTCAAATAAACCCATAATAGACTCATTTCCAGTAGTAAACAACTCTTAAAGTAACTTGCAGCATGTTGTGATTTCCCATTCACTGGACTGAAGCTACTAAATCAATTTGAATTCTAAAACCAGCTATGACTCAAAGTCTGTGTCACCGTTGTGCAATGCAGTTTGACTAAGAAGGGAGTCCAGCAATGCTTTTGCTTATTTATGTACTCCTTAATATTAGAAGCTGTTTCATCATTTCAGGAGGAGGTTTGCTATTATCTTTTAAAGTTATTTGACATCTAAGGAATTTTAAAAATCTGAATTTTTGAATAATTATTTAGAATTTTCTGTCTGATTTGTAATTTCAAAGAATTGTAATTATTTCACAGCATGCTATATTTCGTACCATCTTTCAGACTTCCTTGTTCATATGTTAGAGTGAATGAGGAGAAGAAAGAGCATGGGAGTTAGCACAGACTGTGCAGCATAGGCACAGAGAGAGGGGACAGAATGCGACAGGAGTCCACAGGCTTGGTTTTGGACCTTTCCTGCCTAAAAACAGGCAATACTCTGCATCAGAATGTCTACTGTAGATTTTTTTAAATGTGTATTGCAAACACAGGCTATAACTTTTGCTTGGAAAAGCAAACAGTGTTAGAACTGGCCAGAGCTGGTTAAGCTAGCAGCCCTTGCAGCTGTCTTGTCCCATATCAGCAAAACCTTGCTTTTTGTTCACCTGTGACAGAAGGTGAATTTCATAAAATGAAAATATGAGCAGATAACTAAATCATTTGCTTCTGACTTCCCGTGTCTTATGTCTGTTAAGTACTGCACAGTATCTGACTTCAAGCTGAAGCACTTCAGTTGGTCGAAACTTCAGATCCTTGAAATTCTCACAATGTGGCGATGTTTCTGGCCCAGGTAAAGGTATTGTTTCCTTAACCTTTTAGGTTTAATGAAATGTTCTAGCCCATTTTTCTCCCCTCAACTCCTGACAAATTGCTGCTATTACTTGTGATGATATGCTGGCTCAGAAGTGGTCAAAGATCCAATACTGAAAGCTGATCGTTAAATGGGAACAAAACAGTTTAGAAAATAGCTTGAAGGCACTGCTCTCTGCAGAATTATGTAGTCATAAAGCATATTGTATAAAGTAAGTCACTGAATGCTACAAGTAAATAGGCATATATCGTATTAACTTATGTCAGAATACTGAAAAATAAGCTTTTAAGAGCAACTTCCTAAACTTTGACTGTGAGTAAGCCTGGCTTAAACCCAAAACCTAACAGCAAAAGCAAGTTTAAGAATGCAAGTGTAAAACTAGATAAATAACTGGTGGCATGGAAGATTTTGATCTGTTTGCTAAATTGTAACTTTTTTCTTACTATTTCAAACTCATTTTATGATAAAGTTCTTACTACATGCATAAAATATAGAAAGCAAAATCCTGGGACTTACTCATTTCACAAGTATACTGAGTATGTTTCAAGTACTTTATAATCTTCATTCTTATTTCAAGATGTCAATTGTCACAGTCGTTTTCTGTCCGGAAAAAGATTTTATTTTAGAGCAGTTTCCCATACAACAATAAGCCAATGTTATGTGATACTATCCCCATAAGCTACTGCACACAGTATTTATCAGACTTCAGGAATTCACACAGCATTTTTAAAATTATGGAAAATTCTGTATTTTTCTCTTGCTCTACTGTGTTTACAGAGCCTGTTGATACAGACTCATGAGAAACCATTGGTCATGTTTGGATGCCATAGTTGACAAATTAGTTTTGACTGTAGCTGCACTGTTAATCTCTTTTCTTACTTCTTTTCAGGGATCCCTCATGAAGCTGCTTAGAGAAACAAAAGCTTGCTGCAGTTTTACGAACAAGCCAGGGAGTTTTTTTTTTAAGACTGTAGTAGGGCATTGGGAGAAAGCTGTAGTTTTGGTATGCTGTCATTTTGAAAAAGCAGAGAAGTCTTTGTCTTAACCTAAATCTGAGGATAACCAGCAAACGTGTGAGATTTCTTGTAGAAGATTCACACTTTCTGATACAAAGAGAAATTGGCATGGATGACAGGTAGTACAGTGGCCCAGAGCTTAGTGCAGAATTACTGCCTGTGAAGCTGTGTGTAATGCCTACCAAGAGAGCTTGCAGTGCTCAGGACTGCCAGAGCATGTGTGCAAGCTGCCACATGGCATAGTCTTCTGTATGCATCACTGCAATGTGCTGAAGGCGGTACACTTTTTGTCCAAGCTTTGTTGTGGGTAGGAAACTTGGTGCGTGGCTGTACCCCTCCACTTCTGAGCACAGGGATGTTGTCCTATTTTATTTGAATATTTGTAGCGTCGTCTCCCTCAGAACCTCTGAAACAAATCTGAGGGGTGAGATCCTGCTTTATGGGTAACTTGCAGATGTGTTGAAAAGGAACTCCAGGCATTTATTGTTGGATTCATCTTGAATAAAGTCTTGTATATGAACTCCATGTTACTCAAAAACAGTCTTGATAAATATGGTTCTCTAATGTGCGTTAAGTTTTCAAGATCCATATTTGGGAAAACAGAAATGGTTCAGATGATGGACGTAACCATTCATTCTCATGGACTTTCTGTTACTTGGGTATTTTAAAGCTATCTTAGCTGAGCTGAGTAGAAGGACCCCATCATAATGGACCTGTTCGTTCTTTCCTTTTGGTCTTACTGCTTTTTTTTTTTTTCTCTAGTCCTTCATCTCTGTTCTTGTGTCTCTAAAGGGCAATCCCTGACTACCTCCCATGTAGTGTGGCACCCCTACTACTAAAGCACTGGCAATTTAGCTCAGTATGAGGTAGAGGGAGGTTTTTTGTTTGTCTTTTTGTTTGTTTTATACACACTGGAAGGGAAGGCAGCTAGGACATCAGCTAATGCTGTAGAAGTTCACACCTATTTTTTCAGTGGCCTTATAGTTTTTAGAGTAGTTAAAACAGAATCCCAAGATTGAGAAGATGTAGATACTTCAGCAGTGAAAATAACTTGGAAGTTATGTTCATTCAACTGTTAGGACACAGGTTTGTCTCCTAAACCTGACTAAGGACAGGGCACATACCAACGAATCGATTTGTGTATCAGTGACAGGAAAAAAAAGAAAGGTGTGATGCTACCTCTTTAAGTGGTGCTTATCATCCTTCTTTAGTCCTCACATTGCCAGTTAAGTCCAGGAGCACTTACCACTTGCTGCTTTTCAGTCTGTTTGACTATTGTAATGTTGCAGTGTAAGCAAATTAACAGTAGCATAGTGGCTTATAATGTTTTTGCCATGCCTGAGCGAACATTTCTAATAGTTGATCTGTGTTACTATGACAGTTTGCTAGTCTGTTTTCTTATTAGGATATTTCTGGAAAAATGAATGACTTCTCATTGTAATTAGTGATGAGTTCTTGCCTTAGTTCTTGTTAGTGCCTTTATTAAGTACTAAATACCTCATGGTCATGAAAGAACGATATGAGAACGCTGAAAGAAAGAGAGGGAAGAGTAAGAAAGTTACAGTTTCCACAGAATTATTTTTACTTAAAGTTGTTTTTTCTCTTGTAGCTTTTATTGGCAAAGGTACATTTATATGTGTTTATGCACACTGTGCGTGTCTGAGCTCTTAGCAAGAGAAAAAGGAAGGTGTTCTCCTGTTTAATACAACTAGTAGTACTTCAGCTGAGTTAATTTAAACTTCCATACTGGGTGAGCATCATGTCCTGCGAGGATAATGGAATAACAAAAAGTCTCAGAGTAAAGATTGGTTAGCTGAAGTTGTAAATATTGTATATTTTACATACTACCTTATGTTTACATCTGAATGTTTTAGCAAATCTAAAATTGCTGTATCGTGTGTTGCCAAATGAAAGTACAGGTGATGTAATTGTACTGCAGCTTTGGAGGTCAATAGCGGCAAATTAGTGACTGATTCTATAACACTCTTTATCCTGTAGACGCAAGGTAACTCACATTTGTGTGAAGAAATAATCAGTATAAATGTTCGTCATCAAGTTATCCACATATCTATGATTTAGGTTCAGTTCTTTTTTTGTCTTTTTAGTTAATGTGGTTAGGGCCATTATTTTCTCTTTCCAGTGTCAGCCTTCATCCAAATAATTCTGGATGGCTTCTAAGACTTTTTTTTAATGGTTTCAGTGTTAAAGAACTGGTTGCATTATGGTAATATGCATTACATTGCATTTGGGTATGCTCAGCTGGGAAATAAATGGAAGATATTTTCATCTAATATTGAAAATGAGAACAAAATTTTAAATATGAGGAAGTAATTATAGACATTCAAAGGAGCTATAAGAATTAGTTTAAAGATTATGCAAAACAAAACGGCTATAAAAGTCACTTTTGCATAACTTTTCTGTTTGTGCAAGGGACTGGGGCCAGGAAAACAGACAGCCAACCTCAGATAACTGGGTGGTATAGGAGAACGTTGATGATGCTGAGTGTATGAAGGACTAGCAAATGCATTGATATCCCTTGGCTGTATACCTTCTTCTTTACCTCTCACTGAAACAATACTGTCTTTGGTTTGTTCCATATTCCTCCTATAGTTCTTTGAACACCCAGTGTAGGAGAACACGTTCTGGCAGATGGGCTTCAAGAAACCTTAACTTCACAGCGGAAGAATACAAGTCTGCTACTGAAAGCAGCTGGCCCTGAGTGCTGTCACTGCCAAGAATTAGAAATCTTACTAAGAGTTCACATGTACTTGTTTATAATGAGGCCAGATTGAAACCCTTTGACTGTGATTACCCCATGTCCTAATTTCTTCTTTTGCTTTTATTTTTGGCAGAAAAATGTATTAAGAGTTTGCCTCTTACTTAAAGGGAGATGATGGCAGGGACAAAAGACATGTTTATTCATGTCCTAGAAATGGGAGAAAGCAAAATAAATAAATAAATAAACCTACAGTTATACCCAACTTCAAATTTCAGTAGTTCATGTCTTTGGGAGTAGATGGAAACATTCCCTGAAGTATACAGAAATCTATTTATCAATTAAGTGGAGTTAAATTCAAAGTAACAACCATCTTAGTAATACTAAAATATTTATAGATTTCTGTGCAATACTGCCTAGAATCAAAGAACAATTTCTAGTGGAAAGGACCTTAAAGATAACCCAGTTCCAACCCCTTTGCAATGGTCAGGGATGTGTCTCACTAGATCAGGTTGCTCAAAGCCCCATCCAATCTGGCCTTGAGCACTTCCAGATGGGGTATCCACAGCTTCTCCATACAACCTGTTCCAGTGCTTCATCACCCTCTGAGTGAAGAATTTCTTCCTTATATCTAACTTAAATCTTGCCTCTTTTAGTTTAAAATCACTACTCCTTGTCCTATCACTACAGGCCCTTGTCAAAATTCTGTCTTTCTTACAATACTCCTTTAATTATGAAAAGACAACAATGAGGTCTGCCTGTAGCCTTCATTTCTCCAGTCTGAACAACCCCAACTCCCCTCAACCTGTCCTCACAGGACAGGTGCTCCAGCCCTCTGATCATCTTTGTGACCCTTCTGTGGACCCACTCCAACAGCTCCGTGTCCGTCTTGTGCTGGGGACCCCAGACCTGGATGCAGGACTCCAGGTGGGGTTTCATGAGAGCAAAGCAGAGGGGCAGAGTGATTTCCCTTTACCCTGCTGGCCATGCTGCTTTTGATGTTCCTCAGTATATGGTTGGCTTTCTGGGCTGCAAGCTCATGTGGCTGGCCGATGTTGAGCTCTTCCTTTGCTGTCGTTCTCAGGTTCCTCCCCATGTGGTTGCTTTCCATCCATTTATCCTCTGGTCTGTACTCATTTTTGGGATTGCCCTGATCAAAGTTGTGGGCCTTCATGATTTGGTAAACTCTGTGAGGTTCATCTGGGCCCACTTCTCAAGCCTGTCCAGGTCACTCTGGATGGTATCCTTTCCTTCTGTCATGTCAACTGCACTGTTCAGCTTGGTGTTGCCTGAAAACTTACAGAGGACGTGCTCAATCCCACTGTTTTGTGTCATTGGTAGTGGATTATATTAAATAGTACTGGTCATAAGATGGACCCATGAGAGACATGACTTGTTGCTGATTTCCACGTGGACACTGAGCTGTTGACCACAGTGGTCTGGCTGCAGCCATTCAGCCAGTTCCTTATCCACCGAGTAGTGCTGCCTTCAAATCTTCAATTTAAAGAGAAGGATTTCATGGGTGACCATGTCAAAGGCCTTGCAGAAGTCTGGGTAGATGACTTTGGTTGGTCTTCCCTTGTCAACTGACTTATCTGACTGCCAGGACTTTTCAAATATGCTGGAGAGAGGCATGGTAACTCTAATAGTCACCTCCCTCAGGACTCTGAGATGCATGTCATCAGACCCCCTAGGCTTGTGCCTGTTCAATTTCATCAGGTGGTCAAGAGGTAGTCTTCCTTTTCTGGCTAATGTGCCCATAGAATCCCTTCTTAGGATTCTCTGCATCCCTTGCCATGTTCAACTCCAGCTGTGCCTTGGCTTTCTTTATCTCTTCCTTACCAGCCTGGGCAGCATCCCGATGGTACTCCTAGGCCACATATCTTGATAGTGATCATGAAGAAAAGTATGTTTAACGTTTGAAAGTAACTTTTCAGTTACATAATTTTATTTGCTAAACAGTTAACTTTGAACAATGTTTGTTACACATACTTAGTGTTTCTGTGAAAACATTGAGGTGTAAAGTTTTTAAAGAGTGAGGGTTTCAGAAAAATTATAATGTTCCTGATCCTAGTTAATGTCAGTTTTAGAGCAATCACCTTGAATTAGTCATTTCAGTTTCAGATTATGGCCATAAGATGTATTTGAAAAACCAGAGTATTAAAAGACTTGAGAAGATAAGCACTCAGTTTCACACTTTCTGCAGTGTGCAGTGAAATGAGATGAAGTTTTACACGTGTATCAGTGGCAGCTTAGTGGGATAGGTGGAAGGTGATAGGAGGGGAAGGAAGTGGATGGGACAGGGCCGAATGTATGTTTAGAGGTGTCTTTATCTGACTGTACAGCTAGGTGTCCATTTTCCCTGCAGAAGGCTTACATTTTGCTTGTGTATGTATGTTAATGCTCTTTATTTGCTGTTTGCAGCAACAAAAAAAGTTATTGGGGAAAAATACTGAGCAAAGTGAAACACAAATATCTCAGTCGGCACAACTGTTAGATAATGTTATTGCATATAAGTTACTTCCCTATCAAATTAATGACTTTTACTTTCTGTTCTTCAGGGAACAACCCATCTTCAGCACCCGAGCTCATGTCTTCCAGATTGACCCAAACACTAAGAAGAACTGGGTTCCCACCAGCAAGCATGCTGTTACTGTGTCCTACTTCTATGACAGCACAAGAAATGTCTACAGGATAATCAGTTTGGATGGCTCCAAGGTAGATTTTATTTTGGAGAACTTGCATGCTGATTGATTTTTGTAATTTTCTAGTCTGACATCCTTCATGTATCTTCCTAGATAATTCTAGCATTAGTGATGTGCTAAAATTGTTATATTGTTTCACTAGATGTTTTCAGTGTTCACTGAAAAAGTGTTTTACTTGTGTTCGTATTTATTTTGATAAAGCTGTTGCTGAAGTTAACGATGACCTGCTACTTAGTTAATATTGAGCTGTCTAAAAAAAACATTCCCCATGAGGTGTAGTAAAAAGCACAGGGTGTTACAATAAGCTCTTTCTATTTCGCTGTCAATATCATTGGCTTCAGCATTATGAAAGAGATCTGTTCAGTGCCTGTAATCTCTCAGTAGATACTTCTTTGTTACCTAGTCTTCAATTTTTAGAAGTATAGAATGTGACTTTCCATAGTAAGCTTTTATAAAAACTCATTTGGGTTGGCCTTTAGGTGGGGGTTATCTTTTTTTTTTTAAGTTAGGAAAAATAATGTGTTGAGCTGCTGTTGTAAAAAATATTAATGTAATAATTTAGAGGACTTGGGGAAAAAGCTTGACTGTTGCATAGGTTCTACCCAAGTGGGTATAAGAAGAGTAGCTTTACAAGCATTATGTCAGAAGCTTCAGCAATAAGATCACTAGATATACAAAGTGTAATGGAAAGCTGTAATTCTTTCAAGGTACATCACTTACAGCTTCTGGGGATGTGTCAATTCATGATGGTTGGAACTAAAACACTGGTAAAGCATAGTAGTATTCACAGAGATTTCTTGGCTATTTGTTGAAAGCTGAACAGCATTACTCTGCATTTTTAAGAATATCTAGAGTATTTCTATTTTAGTTGAGGAAAGAATTTCTATCATACAGAAGTTTGTAGGAGTTTTTTGTCAAAGATCACTTATGAATACCTCTTTTGGTGACTGAGACTGCCATAAAAGTTTAGCAAAATGTCTCAGAGTTTAATTCATACTTTTTCTTCCTTTCCCAGCCTTCTTTCCAATGATTTATTCATTCTGTCAGATAATTAAAATACCTTTTGTGTGACCATTTAGAAAATACTTTTGGACTGGGGCTAGATGCTGTATGAAATGGAGGCTGCTAGTTGTAATCTGAAGCGCCTAAGCTGATCTGCACAGTTTACAAAACCCTTCTGATATCCACTGGAGTCCCTTTGCCTTTGTCTAAAGCCACACTTCTTGCAACATGACTGCTGAGTTTTTGTTTACTTGCTCTTTTTCTACTGCAGCATTTCCTTTATATGTACAGTACTATTGGCAAAGTGTATTGATAATGCGGTCTGTCACTTAATTTACTCTCTGATCGCTGCATTGTTAATAATGTTTTCATCCTAAGTGTTATGTATCTGACTAAAATCGAGGATCACAATCATGATTCAGACCCATTGTTTTAGCTATCACAACACTGCTCGGAAACATACACAGATGAATAGCAGGGGCACCTGTGGAAGAACTTTTAAGAGGTTTGCAGCACAATTCCCAGTGATTTTTTTAATTTCTAATTATGGTCTTATATTTTTAATATGTGTATATCTGTGCATATAAAATGTATGTATGAAGAGCTAAATATAAGTATAAAGCATTCGTGATTGTGATATATAGCATACATGTAGTTGTATGGCAGTAACACTACAAGTTTCTGAGCCTATAATGCCTTATATTGTCGGTCACACAAGTGTGAAACTGGCAAAGGATTAAGAAAATGTAAATAAATTCTCCATCTTTGATTTTTGAATTGAAATTGTATAAAGATTTTTTTCTTAATTTACATTGAAAATGTCTCAAACTTACATGTTGTCAGCTGCCAGAAACACTTGTCAAACTATGTTGGTTTTGCAGCGCTCATCCCTCAAGGGGATTAAATAGATTATCCAACATTATTTTCTTGGAAGACATAGTACTGTCGAGGTTTATAGCACCTTATGGGTTTGTATGTTGGAGAGAATGAAGTACATGTGGTTGCTCAGCTCCAGTGGGTTAGGTGCTGAGCAGTTATTCAACAAGTGATAGCAACTGAAACGCATGTCCATCTAGACTGTAGAAAGGAAAGTTTGCAAGAGAAAGATACTTGATTTGAGTGATAATCCTACTTCTGCCATCCCTGTCTCTTTCTGCTCTTTAGGTCCTTCCTCTTCCCTTAGGGTAACTGAAAGAGCATTAGCAAAACTTCACCCTCTGCAAAACCCTCTGCAGCTCTTAAGGAGCATAAGCATTTTTAAGAATATCTAGAGTTATATCTCAGACTGCTTATCCTGCCAGAAGCTGGATGTTTCAAATCAGAGTGCGGAGATACCTTCTCTGAGAGCTATTTTCCATACCTGTTTTTAATTGAGTTTGTTTTTCTGAATTAGTAATTGGGACGATTCTTTGATTGTATTCTCAGAGTACCTTGAAACAAGGAAGTTTTGGTGCTGCTTTGAAGGGAAAAAATACATGAGGCACATGATTTCTTTATTTTTTCTCAGTTTCAGTAGGTTTGCTGGATAAAACTTAACTTCTGTACTGACTGACAGAACATGATTAAATATTTCTGCTTGAAAACATGATGTTTGTAAGACGTGATCTTTACTCACCTCTGAGAAATTCTACCATACATCTCAGATATCCACTTGAATTTGCTTGTGGAGATCCTTGGTGTGTTTTGTGAGAGGATTTTTTTTCCTTATTCCATATCAATTGCTATGTGAGCCAGATTCAACTGAGATAGGTCCTACAGAAACAAGTTCTATTTATTTTTTTCACAGATGCAGTAAATAAATGTATCATATAAACTGGGTGAAGCAGCAGCCAAGCATAACTCACCCAAACAACTTTATTCCTTCTCAAAATGGTGTGAAATCAGTCATTTTTAGCTTGTAAATTAATGCTTATGTAAAACAAAGCATAGCTGGGCAAATAATTGGGTTAATGCTTCCTGTGGATGCTAGTATTTAGGTAGACTTAACTGTTCCTTTATGAGTCCTTTGAGGAGTAATTCCACAGGATGTTTTATTATTCAGTCCACAAAGTTATGCACTTTTAAAGCCTGTTCACTGATGTCCTGCTTCTGTGTAATCTTGTTTTCTGAAGATACTGTCTTAAAATACCTCATACAAGAAATAATGCATCTCCCTCTGACTTGCCTCTGGTAAGCACTCTAGTACCATAGTGTTCAGTAAACAGGCCATGTTTTATAGTCGCATTCAGTATCTGGATCTCTGACACTGATGTCAGGGATATCCTGATGCAAGTAATCTGATAGAATTTAAGGCTGATTTGTGTGACCTCAAGTAAATGCCTTTTATGCAACCTTTTCCTCATACAATCAAAGAATCAAGAAGAAGCCTGAAAAATGAAATCTCTTATGCAACACAACATGACAACATCGAGAAGCTGTTGCTAAGGCTTTCAGATCTCATTAATTATATAGTCACTTCATATCTTCCTGTGTCTTAGTGTTTTTTTTTGTTTTTTTTTTTTTTCTCCTAGGTTGTAGAAGGATGCCTCCATTATTTCTCCAGTAACAATGCAGAGATTATTCCCATAACCCCTCTGTCTTTTCCATTCAGTCTCTTGCAGTCACTAAGAAAGGAAAATGAGTGGTTCCTACAGAACTAGTTAACATTGTGATACTGTTTTCACAGATGCAAAATTAGAAAAAATACAGTAATTTGTGCTAATCTAAAACAAAAGATGACTCTGGAAAATAGTAGTCCATAGATTCTATAAGCTATGCATGTAATATTTCTGAGTCAAGTTGGCCTTCAGTGTTATTGCAATAAGTGATCTTTACATTTTAGAGACTTTAAAATAAGCTAAAGTCAGATTAAATTGATAATCTCTCTAATGATAAATTCAGGTTTAACGTAAGACCTATTAGCCTAGGTCTTCAGTGATGGTTTTGAAGAACTTCAAAGGTGCTTTGTGTTTTAACTATTATTGGCATCATCTTTAGCACAAGATAAAATCATACTTGACTGCCGCCGCTGCTGCTGTTTTTCTTGCAGGTGTTGGGTTTGCTGTCAGTAAAATGAACAGCTTAGTTAGACACATGCCCTATTTTCTCATAGCTAAACTCATTTGAAAGGAAAACATGAAAGCTATTTTGTTATTCCAACCAAATCTAAAGATAACAAAATCAGTTTTCTTCAAAAGCTAAATGTCTGCCTGTCAGATTGACTCTGTTCTGTTTTAAGATATCCTTGTACATTTAGACTAACAACATTCTTAAAAGATTGATGAAATATTTGACATTTGTTATATTGGTGACTGTACAGTGAAATCTCATGGCATAGAGGAGAGCAGTTACAAACAGTACCTATTTAAGTAGACAAGACAGGTTTGATTATAAATGATAATTTAAAAATTGAGTTTTTTTTAAGCTGAAGGTTTGAGGGAGTCAAATCTAGTATTTCCAGAAGTGGCTAACAAAAGCTGTATCAGTAGAATGCTCTAGCATGCACACTTCAGGCGTAATTCATTTAGCATGAGAGATTGAGCACAGCAATGCTTTTAATTCAGAAAGAACTGAAAGCCTTGATTTTCTTTTAAATTTGGTGTTTCTAATGAAAGGATTTGTCTTTATATCAGTGGGATCTGAGTGTAATCTTCCCAGCGATAAACTTGCTATCTGCAGACTAATGCTGTCTGCTGGAGTGGAGCGTCCTTATTTTTCTCTGTTGGAAGACAAAGGGCAGAATAACAGCAACTCCTTCTCAGTGCAGTTATTTTTTCTGAAGTTTTTCTTCCTACCAAAAGGAAGGAGGCAAGTTAGGTAACCCAACCTAGATGCAGACTGCTGTCAGAACCAATATCACATCCTGGTCTATGCACCCTGTTCCTGGATTTTCTTCTGTGTAGCCAACCCTGTGGTCAGCTGAAGCAGTGAGCAGCATCAGCTGAAAACTGGTTGGTTCTTCCAAGGTTTTCCATTAGGTTAGTTTGCAGTCACTATATCAGATTCCAGTCCTCAGGCTTTCAACCTGCCTGTTGCTTGCAGGTTCTTGTGAGTTTACTCACGTTGCTCTTCTCCACCACTTCATCTGATAATCCGCATATATGCTTGGAAGCTCTTTGTAGGCTTTGCTAGCACTTCAGCTGATAATTTTTCAGGGTTGGCCTGTAGAATTCAGACAAAATTTGATGTGGATTGTGGCTGTTCACCTGGGTCCAATTTTCAAGCTTGTCCAGGTCCCTTTGGATTTTATCCGTTCTTCTTGTTGTATGGACTGCAACACTCAGCTTGGTGTTGCCTGAAAACTTGCTGAGGATGTACTTGATCCCACTGTAAGTGTCATTGGTGAAGACAGTAAACAGCACATGTGCCAAGACAGATTCCTGAGAGACATGACTTGTCACTGATTTCCACGTGGACATTGAGCTGTTGACCACAATTGTCTGGCTGTAACCATCCAGCCAGTTCCTTATCCACCGAGTAGTGCTGCCTTCAAGCCTTTCTTTCTTCAATTTAAAGAGAAGGATTTCACGGGTGACCATGTCAAAGGCCTTGCAGAAGTCTGGGTAGATGACTTTGGTTGGTCTTCCCTTGTCAACTGCTGTAGTCACTCCATCCCAGAAGGCCACCACATTGGTTGGGCACAATTTACCCTTGGTGAAGCTGTGCTGGATGTCTTGGAGCAGCTCCTTGTCCTGCGTGTGCCTGAACATTGCTTCCAGGAGGCTCTGTTCCATGTTCTTTCCAGGCACAGAGGTGAGGCAGACTAGTCATTACTACCGCAGCTCTTCCTTCTACCTGTTTTAAATACAGGAGTGATATTTCCCTTTTTCCAGTCACTGGGACTTATCTGACTGTCAGGACTTTTCAAATGTGCTGGAGAGAGGCAGTTCCCTTAGGACCCTGCGATACATGTCATCAAGCCCCATAGACTTGTACCTGGTCTGCTTCATCAGGTGGTTTCGAACCTGCTTTTTGCTAACATAAAGAAAGATTTTCTTCTATATTGTTTTCTGCTCACAGTATATATAATTTTCCATGAAGTTTTAAGGATGTTCTTTATAAAAAAAAATTTCTCTCATGTCATTATCAAAAAGCACATGCTGACCTATGCTTTTATGAAAAGGGATGTTATTTGTTTCACAAATATAGTTGAAACTTTTGATAGTGCCAGATGCATAGAAAGCATACGTCCATTTCACTTTAATATGCATGTCTTTGGCTTTATGACTAGTCTTTCTTATTTACATTGGTTATAAACTGTGGTAACTGTCAGTACTTTAGTTAAATTGAACTCATTGGTGTCATTATAAGACTATCCAGGCATACTTTCAAGTCAACTGTTCAAATAGTTCCATATAACAGATTTCAAATGTTAGACAAAGTTTATTGTGATGGAAATACTGTTGAAATCGATGGTTAAACTTCAGCTGGCTTTAGTGGAAACAGCATATCATCTAAAAGTTGTATTTTTCTTTACACGAGAATAAATTTTATGTTGGAACATGTGTGTGTCTTCCATCCTGTACATAAGAACGAGAGGAGAAAAATATGAAGTAGTAGCTCTTCTTCTGTAGTTGTATGACCCTGTCATGGTTAGCCATGTTTGTGTGTGTGTGTGCAGAGAAGAAACAGGTTCTTACCATACAAAAGCTTAAAAAGAAATTGTGCTTCTTGATTAACTGCATGTTTACTGGTGAGAGTTGTATTTGCAATAGTGGGGATTACAACAGATGAACTTCAGAGGCCTTACCTTAGGGAACAAGGACACACACCAGTGAGACAAAACAAAAAAAGAAAACAAAAACTTTGCTAGTTCTTTTCTTCAGATCGCCTTAGCCTATGTGGATGCTTTAATGGGCTCTTTTTAGACTTATTAAATCACTACTTGTAGTTGCAAACAAGTACCCCCCCAGCTTTTGCTCGTCTTTTTCAGAAAGTATGCCAATATGTTTTCATAGTTTTAGCTGTGATTGAATTAGAAGACAGTTCCCTAGTTGCTAGTTTGTTTCATTCAATGTACACAGAAAATTGACTACAGTGTTGGTAGTTTCAGTTACAAGTAGTCTTCAAAAAAAAAAAAACCAACTGAAGCAAACAAAAGAAAAACACTTTTTTTAAACTTTTACTTTTTTTCAGGCAATAATAAATAGCACTATCACCCCCAACATGACATTTACTAAAACATCCCAGAAGTTTGGCCAATGGGCAGACAGCAGAGCGAATACAGTCTATGGCTTGGGATTTTCATCTGAGCATCATCTGTCAAAAGTAAGTGTGACCAATGGAAACTATTTGGCCAATCAAACAGCTTAAAAATATTTGTTTCCTTCTCGTTGTATCTTGACTAACTGTTGTTATTTACAAATAATTTACAAAATCTGTATCTGTGCTTATAATGTAAAAGACAAGACGGGTCATGATGGCAATATGTTTTTAACACTTTGATACCTGTGAATTTTTTAACTGATTGAGAAAAGGAAGGAGATTAAAGCTATCACACTGTATGCTGTCTGTGACTTCTATTAGTTAGATTTCTCAATTTTAAAGTTTTTCTTCTGTTACAGTTTTTCATGACAGAGTTTAAAAGAGTAGACATTTTAGTGTTTCTTCTATATTGAGATAGTCCAGGAAAAAAAAGTTGTTGATAATCTTCAGATGCACTTTTGTCTTTGAAGCCACATTTGTCTTTTCTGCTATGTAGTGCATCTTGTTGCCAATATTTCAACATCTGTAGGCTTAAGGTAAAGCTAGTGGGAAAACTATTCCATGTAAAATAAAAATACAGTTTCTTGTTGGAATACAAATTTCTTGTTGAAATATTTAGTAAAGAAGCTGAGCCCGATATATGGCTTTTCTTTATCTGGTCTAGTTATGCAGGAGAGTAGTCAGCCTTAATCCAAGGAAAGCAGTAACCCCCTTTGAGTTTTTCTCAAAGTGGTGGTATAGTTCCTGTGAGCGCTAATTCTACAATACCTCTTGCTATTGATACCTACTTTAGTAGGTAAGTCCATGAACATGTACAACATCATCTTTCTCTAGATAAGGACTTTCCATTTAAGAACATATAAGAAGAAATAAGAAGAAAGTTTTACCAAAATATACCAAAGATCTGGAAACCCAAATGCAATAAAAAGGAGTGGTAGTACATGTTCAAGTAAGGAATAGCGGTTGGCTTGTTTCAAAAACAATAACAACAAAAATCAACCACACACACACACACACACACAAAAACAACAGACCTGCCCACTTTAGAAAATAGTTGTCGCTTTCCAAGGGGTAAGCATGGGCCTGCTAAAAAAAAAAAAATCATTAAAAAGAAAACCAGTACATCTCCTTTGTTTGGACAACCTGATATGCTTATAGGGTTTCTTCATTTCACAATCAGAGAGCTTTCATTACTATGAAGAACCACAAATCCACAAAATTTTGAGTGATATTAATGTATTAATGCTGTATATATGCGTGTGCATTTGTGTATATTATTACCTCAGTGAACTTAGAAACTTTCTCATTTATTTAAATTGGTGTGTATGTCCTAGAAGCACAAGCTCACCAATCTGGTTATAACTCTTGCTAATATTTCAAAGAATCTAGCCTAATAATTTGAAAAGCTACAGTAGATATTTTGTCAAATGACATGTTTGATTAGCAGTTACTCAGATTGTTATGATTCATGAAGAATACACAAATCTGTTGAGAAAAATAACAAGTCACCAACCTATTCGGAAGATGAATCCTCAGGACATTTTCAGGAAATTGTAGTATACTATATCAGAATTACAAACTATGATTTTGATTGTAGTAGAAGTTGCTGATCATTGCTACTTAATTTAAGATGTGAAATTTTTCATATTCATGTTGTAAAATTAATGAAGATGTATTTGAGGAAAACCAAACCGATTTAGATCATAATCTGTTTAATCACAGGAGCTGGTAGCTGTACTGGTCTTGGAATCAGAAAAGCTGAATTAGAAACCCTGAATCTGCTATGTAGTTTCAGAGAAATCACATCTATCTTTCCTTTCTTGTCTGTCTGCTCGAGTTACCAACTCTCATTTCTATGCAATGACATTGTAGTCGTGTTCACCAGAGCACTCTTTCATAGGCCTACTACTGTAGGACATGAAATCTAATTAAGGGCTAGAGGTACTACTGAATGGTAGTAATGGTGCTAACAAACTGTATCAATGGTTTTATTCAGAAACAGGTTGATTCTAGAAGTAGCCTTAAAATTGATCCTGGAACGTTTTTCTGTATTTGTTTTGAAGTCTCAAAGTGAACAGCCCTGTTATATATAATTTGTTTTACAGTAGTGTTTCTGGGCCCCAGAGAAATATTAAAAGTTCCAGGGAGCCAACAACCACAAAACACTTAGACTAGTCTGTGAGTGATTTCAGAAGACTAGTGAAACATAATCAGGACTTGTAATAAAATATTTATTATCATATATCAATATTATCAATATATCATTGTCTGCTTAGCTGTGTCTCTCTAAACAAGCAGATCACTTCTAAAGCTCATACTAAGTATCTGACTTCTGGAATACTTGGTTCATGTACCTTTGTCCTCATAAACTGATTACTAGTGTAGAGTGCGACAATGGTAGGCTCTTTCTGTATGATAGTTGTGACTGAGAATATTTGATGGAAAAGTAAGGCATAGTTACCAATTCCTTACGTACAAACAGGATAAAAGAAAATTAATTAAACATTTGTTTATCTTCACTAGACCTTTTCTCAGTATGTCAGAACACAAATTCACTTTAAGATTGTTCTGTCAGAAGTCAGGCAGAAGTCAATGGTACTTGAAAGATGATCTCTATCTTGGAGTATTCTCTTCAGAGTAGTACAGTAGTACTGCACTTATTACAGTCCCTCTTGCTGGTGTAGTAGGAGCAGAATGTCTCGTGATATTCAGTGAAAATGGAAGCTCATTTCTCAACCAAAATTTAAGTAATATAAAAGATAATATATATAAAATAAAACTTTATATAATTTAATAATCATTTAATATATACAATTATTTAATTAATCACTAAAATTAAAATTTATATAAATGTTTGTATAAAATATAAGTAATAAAATAAAGTACCAAAATATCTTGATACTCTTGATAGTATTCTGTATGGGAAGAAATACTCCTCAGATTTGCTGTCTCTTATCCCTTTGAACTAGTTGACCTTGTTTATTCTGAGTAATTTAAGAGTATGTTATATGGCAAAAGTGTCATAATGGGTATTCTCCTTCCACAATTTTTCATCTTTTCCTTAGATTATTAGTTCTCCAGAGTAGCCTTATTTTCATACCATAAGATCTCATCTTTGGTAATTACGGATTGTTTCAAGAGATTGCTATAATACGTCACATGAATGTATCAAGGAATTCTAGTAAATTTATGAAAAATTCCTCTACATTAGCCTTGTTGCCTCTTTCTCAGAATATTTAATGCCTATTTGTTTGTTTGCTGTAGTTGTTTGTTGTTTTTTTTTTACAGTTTCTACCTTCTTCTGTGATACAGAAGATCATATTAATTGCCTAGTGTTTCTTCAGTCCTGTGTTCTAGACATCAGTGGCGTCATGTTTTCTACTTATCAGTCCTCTGTTCCTCAAATCTATTTAAATAATAGGCTACCTGTGAGATTTTGAGGTCTATCTCTGAGTCCTAAATGAGTATCGTATAGATCTGGGGATCTGTTGCCAGTTCTATCATCTATTCTAAGACCTCTTTTGATGCTGGATTAGTTTTTCAGCGTGGCATTTGTCTCCTTCTGTATTCAGGAAGTGTATACTTTTAAATAATCTGCCAGCTGAAATACAGGATTCAGGAGGAGAAAAATGATACTTCCTCAAGTACTAATAGCACACCAGGAGAAGTTTAAAGACAATAAGATTTTTTGTATCTTGGATAACAAGTGAAATTCTGATTGAAAATAGTTGAGAAGATTGTGTCACACAAAAGTAGCCTTCATCTTTCTAAATGCATGCAGTGCAAAACAGCTTCTTTGTATGCTGTTGCTGGAGAAGTTTAAAAGCTATTGATGAAGGTCTCCAGTGTTTCTGCAAAATTATTTCAGTCTTTAGTTGATTGTAGTAAGATCGTATTCTGTACAAAAGTGGTAGCAAGTGAAAATGAGCGCTTGGCTGCTACAGCAATTGGTGTAATGTAAAGCTGAGACCAATGGAGCCAAAGTTTTTTCTGGCCAGAGAATCTAGGCTAAAATTGATTTAACTCTGGAACTTAAGTCTGCACGTATTTCTAAACTGTTGCTTTACAAGTACATGTAGCAGAGAAATCAAGCTTCACATGACAGTTACTACAAGAAATGAACCTGACTAAGTATTCCCACTGCTGATTTCTTAGTTTGCTATTGGAATTATGAATGTTAAAATTTGGGGAAAAATTAGCATTTTTTCAGTTAGGAAAGAATGGAGCTTTTTGAAGTGAGTAGTGACCACAGTAGGCTTCAGAACCCAATCATTCATTGTGAGGAAGAGAGTAAAATCTTAATCTGAAAGCCAATGTGTAAGTCAGTTTTACCACTATTACTAGCCATACCTGAGGGTCTTTTTAACACTGTCAGCAACAGATGAAACTTTGTTAAATCTCAATTTTCCTGCCATTTAAATGGAGTATGTTATGTCTGAAAGGTACTGGAAGGTATGTCACTGTGTAACTTGCTCAGATAAGTATCTAATAAGGAGAAAAATTAACAAGTTCCACTGACAGAATTTTATGTTGTAAAATGTTAAGTACAGCGTTCTGTTCTGCATGTAAAGTAACTACTTCACGCCTACAATCTCTCTCTCTCTCTCCCTTTTAAACTTACGTACCTTCAGTTTGCGGAAAAATTTCAGGAATTCAAAGAAGCTGCACGGCTGGCAAAAGAAAAATCCCAAGAAAAGATGGAGCTAACAAGTACACCTTCCCAAGTGAGTCTTACTGCTTGATTCAAGCCTAGTACTTTAAAGTCTATGCTACTTAACTGTTCTTAACTGTTTTAAGAATTTGTATTGTATCTTACACACACATGTTGGACTAAAAAATGATCAAGGTATTGCCCAGTTACTCTGAATCCTCTCAATTGCTCCCTGCAAAGTCCAGAAGGCTGTGTGTGGGTAAGAGATGGGGAGGGGACACAGCCAGGATAACTGACCTGAAATTACCAAAGGGATGTCCCATACCATGTTAAGGGTGGATTATTTATTTGCTTATTTAGGGAGAAAAATAGGCCTCATGTTTTTTCCTATTCCTTTCTTTGAGGTTTCCCTAGAAAACAAAGATAGTGAGCGGTTACGTAAGCAAATCTATAGTGAAGACTTCTTGTGTCTTTTCCTATTATATCTGTGAAACTTAAGTTGATACATTGTAAAGAACTTAATATAAGAATCATAAAAACAAAAATCAAAGCCAAACCAGCAAACTATTTTTGCTTATTCCCTACTGTGTGGTACCCATTTGTGAAATGTGTTAAAGGGAGATGACAGTCACATGCGACTTTTATTACATTTAGCTATGTTGTAAAACAAGAGTCCAAAAAAGACATCTTAAAACATACAAACTGGTCTAATATAGGCCCAACAGGAAGTTAACTTAATATAATGTAATCATACTGACATTAGTCATGTATAAAATTAATTTACTTGAAAATGGATGCTTTGAATTTGCTTTGAAAAAAAAAAGTAATTTTATGAGGAATTTATGGCTCTCTCTTCCAGCGTTTCTGGCTCTGTGTGTAGCCATGTTTTATTTTAAGTGATAGTAAAGACAAAGGTAATTCCTGCTTTTGGAGAATGAAGCAGCTTTAAAACTTCAGTAGGGACTCCTGAGTTGAGTAGGATTAATGTAGCTGAGTCTTTTTTTTTTTTCTGGGGAGTGCATCTTTGTTCATTGAATCAGTGCATCTCTTGGGTGCTTTGCACTACATTATGCTTTGATGGAAGAAGGATGGCAGGCAGTTTACAAGATGCTGTAGAAATAGGCTTATTGCTACCAGAAAGCTACATCTGGTGCTCTTCCAAGAGAAGTCAATGGAACAACCACAAGCATATACACAATGAACCAGCTTCATGTTTTCCCTGGCAGGCATTTTGCCCAGGTGCTCAGTTGGCTATGAGTATTAAAAGGAAGCTGATAGCTGTACCGTAACAGGAGAAAAAAAAATCAGTCTTTTTTCAGCCTTTTTTTTTTTTTCGGGTTTTCTTGACTGTCCCTAAAGTTATGGCAAATTCCATAAATAACCACGTAGACAATAAATATGGGTATTTTGTTGCTATAACCTAGTATACACTCAGTTTTACAGCCAGTTGAGTACTTCAGCCAGGCCTCCAGTTACTCAGTGTTACAGGCAAAGCAATTACTGTGCTTCTATTTTGACACGTTGATTAATAGTCTGGACTCCAAAGTTAAATCTGACATTGTCAAATGGAGTGACTTACTTGGTTTGGACATAATTTTGAATTACTCAGAGACAGGATGCTTTCATCTGGCTGTTGCCTATGGTTAAAGCTTTCTCTTATTCTGCATGAGCTATTAATATTGTTCATTTTCCTGTACAGATTTCCCTGTATACTTGGAGCCCAACATTTTATGCTGTAGGCAGCTATAGAAGCGTTACCTTGAGCAATTCGATAATGCACGTTGAGAGCTGCAATTTAATTACTGCACACTTAGGAATAATTTCATATTCAGGCCTTACTTTTCATTTCTTGGCTTTTAGCTGTGTTGATAAGTTAGTGTATTATTTCAAAAGATACAGTTAGTGCAAGTGCTGACACATCAGCATAATAGCCGTCACATACTTAATGCTTCTCATTAGTTCCCCAGAGAGAAGGGAGCTGAATCAGGAACTTTGGAGTTTAGAACAGATGAGAAGTGATGGTTTCACAGCATACTGTAACATTTCCATAGTGCTGGGGCTCCTTCAAAGACATTAATGACTTGGTGTTGAAGATGGGTGGTGGTTGGTAGTGGGGAAGGGAGCTGGGACCCTAGAGGCACTTGATGGAGTACTTTCTGTCACTTTGATTGTCTACCAAAAATGATAGCAAAATACGTAATTCCAGTGTTGCATTTCTCAGTCATTTTACAGCTCTCTTTCCCCTTGCTCTCTGGGGACAGCAACAGGACCCGAGGGAATGGCATGGAGCTGGGATGGGAGGGTCAGGCTGGAGGTTATGGAAAGGTTCTGCACCCAGGGCACTGGGACAGGCTCCCCAGTGCCATTATCCCACTGCTCAACTTAAATTTTGCATTCCTATTGTTTCTTTAGTACTGCTTGTTCTCCTCCTATTGACCTGCAGCTTTTGCTTTAATTTCCCAGAATAGCAGGTGATGTATAAACTCACCATTGAACTTGATTCTAAAAGGAACTTTACTTGTCCAGAGAAGGACAGTGGTCTCAACCAACAAATTACAAAAGAGATGCTGCTTTGTTATGTGTAAGTCCCACTGAGTGCACTGCTTTCTTCAAATAAAGAGAAAAGCATTATTGCTGTGTCAAAAACTTGCACTTTCTACCCACCTCTATTAGGATATATATAATAATACAAATGGGCTGTCTGGAGACTTCAGTCCGAGGTGTACTTGAAATAAGTTGTCTATTTTGGTACTTCTAAGATCACCTGTGCACAGAGGTACCCCATCTGTTGTCCTTTTATCTCAGGTTTATATAATAGGGTTTTGCAAGGGTCTTACCTCGTTTATATAAAAATAAAATGCTGTCCCTCCCTGCTCTGACACTTCTTCATTTCCAGACTCATCCTTCAATAAGAGAATTATTTTTTTTCATGACATAAAACCCATGACAAGCCACCTATGGCCCATTTTCAGTTGCAGGTTTTCTTGTATACTGAAAGAACAACACTTTGTTCTGCAGTTCACCAAGCTGCATGAAGCAGTAGCCCGAAAACCTTTTTTATTTCTACTTTTTTTTTTTTTTAAACTAAATTTAATTAGGTTCAAGTACAGAACAAAATGGTGTGGGTTGGGGTGCCTTACCCCCATAGTCTTAAAACCAACTGGAGTCTGAACATCTGTATTTTCTTCTTTAAGCCACAATCTGTCCTCAGATATTTCTTCGGACCATTGTCATTTTAATAATATACCTGAAATCGCGTGGTGAGTAACTTATTCAAAACAGTTCAACTCTTCCTTAAGTAATTCTGAGCCCCTCCCATGCACACTATTAGGAATAGTTAAGTTTTAGTGTTATTTTTTTTTGTTTTTTTTTTTTACAGTGCAAGGAATTGGATGATTTGGGCAAAATGGTTGCAGTTCTATCGCTTGTTGGCTTCTTTGTGCAAGCTTGCAAAGCTTTTGTTTGCTTATAAAACTTGTGAAAAAATGACTGTGGGATGTTTGATTTTCTATACTAGAAATACTATAGTGTCATATTATAGTTTCTGAATTGGTAGCTGACAGCTGTGTGCTGTTGCCAATCAGTGCTGAACAGAGAAGCTCTTTGAAGAATGGCAACTCCAGGGTAGTGGATGGAATGCTTAATAGCAAAAAAAGAGAATAATAATTAAAAAAAAAAATGATTTAGCTTGTTCTTATTTTTAGAACAACATCCTCCTTTTCTACTGTTCTGTATTTTTTCACCATTGAAAGTTGGCCTGATTGGTGCTGTGAAGTCTGCTTGTTTTACTGTAGAGACTATTCTTTGGCTGCATGTTTACAGGATTCTGAAATTTTAGACATCTTTTGATGCATTGCTCTATGTTATGCATAGTTCGAATACCACAGGCACTGTCACTTATATATTTTTTGGCATCACCAGCATCCTGCCTCTCATTAGTAGGGCCAGGGCTCCTTTATACTGTGCAGATCTATGACAAACTCTAGAATAACAAAATACTCCTGAGTATAATTCTCACTAACTCGTGTAAATCCAGGACTGGTGAGTGACTTGAAGTTCAATATCCTCCAAAAACCTATATATGATATGATAGTGGCCTTATACACAGGAGAGCTGGTAATCCTTTCTTCTCAAATGTATGAAATACCTATTCGTAGTGCTCTTGAGAGGAAAATAGCAGACCTTAAAGTATATAATTTTTTTTCAGAAATACATGACATTTTCAATTTAAGCACTGTTTTCTCCATACAGGATCTATGCAGTGAATGTTACAACTAAGTTATCCTACTCTTTTGACAGGAATAGAGGGGTGAATATCTTTTTAAGCTAACCATAGTTTCTTCCCCAGCTCTGCAAAACCATCTGATTTGGATATGTGAAATTATAATGCAGAATAAAAACTTGGTTACTTAATCTCACAAAAAAATGATTCTATAATTCTTTTGTTCTCTCTAAATAATATAAAATGCAAATAAGTTAGTTGTAAACTTTTTTTTTTTCCAGTGTAAGTGATGCTTTTTCTGTTGCATTTGGTACTTTATTCATAGACAGCTTCATTACAGTTGGCTGCAAATAAATGTGGCAGGGATAGTTGTGAGTGTATGAGAGCACTGACTGACCTATATTAGCAGAAGAAATATGTACTAGGTTATGATGCTTCTCTGCTACATACGTATCAGCCCCTCATGAATTTGCAGGCAGTGAAACTTTAGGTATCACATAGACTGCAGTGTTTCTCTGTGTGAATTTTTGTCACTTGAATTTCATTCAAATTATAAGTCTATGAAAGTGCTTTACTGAAGAATAAGCCTAGGTAGAACCTACACATTTTTCTTATAGTGAAATAGTTTTCACGCTTTTATAAATAAAACATGTTAATAAATAATCTTTGGCTTTATTTGTGCAATAATAATGTTGCAGGAATTTCAGCTTAAAGATAAAAACAAACCAGTCTTTATGTGATGTAGTATGTATTTTTCAGAACATGTAGTACAGCTGGAGAAGAGGAGGTAGTAACAGATTTTGGGGCCCATAATGCCTTTCATTTAACGTTAATGGAAACTGTTTCCCACATCAGAGGAAAATAATAGACAAAAATGCCTAATTTGTATAACACAATGTATATACCTGAATATCTTGCCAGCTATGCTTTCTTTTCACACTTAATTTCAATTCAGTTTCAGTTCATTAAAAGCATTCTGTAAAAATCAAGATTTATTTTTTTTACTTTTATATTATTATGGAAAAAAATAAACAATTTCTCTGAAAGTAGGAAACAATTTATGTTCATATAATAAACAATTTGCATTTATTGTATAAATTAATTTGTGTAACAAATTAGGATCATTATTTTCTTCTTTATAACCCACAGGAATTTAATAAAAAGGTGCAGAATGGAGACAGTTGTGCACATGTGGTGTTGCTTGATAAACACTAAATACAATAGAACTTCAAGTTAGTATTAAAATGTTATAGTACAACTCTATCACCCACTAGTTTGTGTTGTAGAGTAAGACACTTGTCAGAATGTGAGATATGTCTCATTATGTGAGAAGTCAGAATAAAAGCACAATTTTGATAATTGTTGTGCTGCAACTGCTTAATGTAATTCAAAGTACGATGAAAACTTTGATCTACTGTATTGTTGGCTAAGTAACACCCAGTGCTTTGTGGAAGGTGACGTTGACAGCAAGAACTTAAATTCATCAAAAGATCTGCATTTTTCCATCTGGTTAAATCTACAAGTCCTGTGCCACCTTTCCTATAGATGGAGGATCAGATTCATTACTGGCTTTCAAAAAGCCTAATCTGTGTAAAGTAGTTGAAGGCTGCAAATGGAGGCTCAAAATTAGAGCTTGATCTCTTAAGACAGTGAGCATCTCTAGGTACTTAGCAGTTCCTTCTGTGACCGCTGTTCTTCAGCTTTCCATGCAGAAAGAAAAATTCAAAGAGCTGGAAAGAGAAGCAGTTAGCCTTTCAGAGACTGTGCTTGTGGTTCAGATTAGTTATATTAAATAGCAGCATTATCTGTTACCCATGCAGATGTTTAGATGTTTTGTGGCCATAGAGATGCTTAGTTTTTGGAAAGCTTGTTATTCAGCCATCCTCTACTGTTTAGACACCCCTCCATGACATCCACTGAACTCTGTTCATGAGTCTTCTTCCTTGGAGTTAGATGATTGATTACTAAAAGCTTAGTAAAGTATTTTAAAATCAAGATGAGCTACTTAGCTTATGACTCTATTATCTCCTTTGAAAGACATTATTTGAAAAAGAATATATTAGGAAAGAAAATGCTAAAATTAAACAACATACAGGGATTGGATGTGGGCTACATGGTTACATTGTTTTTTAAAAAATACATGCTTTTTGGCAACTAGAAAACAGCAAATAGTATTTGTTGGTCAAAATACAAATGTACATGCTAGCATGGTAAAGGCTGATTGAAAATGCACCAGTGCCTTCTGATAGGAGGTAGCCATTGATTTTTATTTTTTTTATTTTATTTTCAGGTATCCAGTTATGTAGCAGTAGTGGAAGCTGTCTGGTTGTTGGAGTATTATCCTTCCCAGATAGTACCACCAACAGCAAGAGTGAGGGCCAGGCTAAGGTGACTGTGGAAGTTTTGCAGGGACTTTGCTGGCCAAGTGTTCTTTACAAGTGAGGCTGAAGTGTGAGGCTGACTGTACTAACAAGGGCCCTCCCACTGTTCACTTTGGTTAATACTGAATGTGAAGGTTGGATTTTGAAACACATATCAGAATTTGTTTGTTTTGTGTTAGAATATAGTGAGAGATAAGAATGCTGGGTGTAAGCAGTCATCAGTTTGTGATTGAATGTAGCATCAGGCAAGAGTGAGAGAAGTCTGTAGTAAGCAGGATGATGGAGGCTTACAAAGAAAATCATATGCCAGCTGTGTTTTGCACAAGATGGTGTGAACTGATGGTAATACGCTTCTCAATTAAAATCACATGATGAAAAATATCTATGGGAGATGTAGGAAATCTGTGAGCCTCATATCAATATTGCCTAAAATTAATATCTTATTTGAGAATTATTGTTAGTGCTTATAAGGACATTGCCTTCCTGAGGAGGTCAGTTTGAAATTCTAATTTATTATTTGTTTGTTTTACTTAAGGAATCAGCTGGAGGGGATATTCAGTCTCCTTTAACACCAGAAAGTATCAATGGGACAGATGACGAGAGAGCGACGCCGGAGGTGACACAGAATTCAGAACCAAGGGCTGAACCAACCCAGAACGCATTGCCATTTACCCATAGGTACAGATTCCATTCCCACATCCTAATCAAGTGATACCTGTCTCCTTCCTCGTTAAAGGGACCTTCTCCCATGTTGTGGCTTCCACCTGGCACAGTTAAGAATTAAGTTACCTGATTTTTAATAAAATATAAAATACAGGACTGGCTTTCAGATTTGCAATATACTCTTTTTTTCACAAACCAAAACCACGTATGAGGAAATCTCTTGGAATGAGACTGGGGAGGCATTATTTTATAACTATATCAGCTGAGTGCAATCATTTGAACACTCATTAGTGCAGGTGTCCCTTTAACAGGAAGCATTATTTCAATGTCTGAGATCTTAAAGTTAACCACTTCATAGAATATTCCAATTAAATTTATTTTTTCTGCACACTTTCTTTAAATGACTGATAGTATTGGATCAGCCTTTCAGTGACAAGTTGTTGGAAGAAAAGGGACTCTTACAATGCTTCTGGATTATACAATTTAAAGCAATCTTTAATTAACAGTTCTGACAGTTGAAAACATTTTTCAACTTGTATTGAGAACAGAAGAGATGTGTAGTCCTGCTCCAGACTGAATTATTCATTGCTCTAGGAAGCAACCTGATCTAGTGAGAGGTGTCCCTGCCCATGGCAGGGGGTTGGAACTGGATGACTTTTAAGTCCCCTCCAACCCAAACCATTCTGTGATTCTATGAATGCTGTACTTCATTGTTCTTTAAAAAAGAAGAACTTTTTATTTAAACAATGAGTTAAGATGGATGTATCTTGCTTGTTAAGTTATCATTAAGTGGGATACACTTAATAAAACACATTATGGACTGAGAACATGTAGAGTACTATAAATATTTGGTGAACTTAGAGCAAAACTAAGTATTCTACATTTATTTATGTTTAAATAACACGGTCTTATTGCAGCTTAAGTTGAATTTAAGATCAATATCTGGGGAACACTAGCACCTCAGATATATCATGCAAATAATTTGAAATGAGTAAAGATGGTATTGTTGAAGAGTTCTCATTTTATGTAAGAGAATAATGCTATTAAAGGTATCTGGAAAAAATAATCTACATTTTCAAATGAGGAAAAATAGGATAATTTTGCACTAATTTTTTAGCAGAATGATTCTGTTTATTTTTATACTTCAGCTATTACCAGTGCATCTATCATATATTTTAGAAGAAATGGTGCTTTGTAAGAGTACTATGTGCATGTTGAAAGAGTATTACAAATGTTGCACATCTGTCAGTGTTCTGTAAAGAATCTGTTTAAACTTGTTACTTCTGCGTTGGAATTCTCAATATTTTTGTGAAAAGTAGTTGTGTTAAAGTCTACACACTAGAAATGTTTCTATGTTGTAGCTGCAAGATCTTCCCTCTCTTTTTGTATACGTAAATGTGTTCTCTGGTATGCTAATGTAGTGACTACTTTGCTCTGCATTGAGCCTGACCGAAGATATTTTTGAAACTGTCCAGTTGTAAGATGGGATAGAATAGAGGTTATAAAATGTACATTCTTTGCATTTTTCTTTCATGTATGCAGTGTGAGTGCCTTTTTTTAGTTTATTGCCCTGTCATATACCACTAGCTAGAATAATTTTTATAAACAAAAATTTGTGTAGGCCACTGAAAAGCTCAACTGAGGCTTTTTATATACTGCTACTTAACTGAAAAGAAAATGCTTTTAAGTGCTTTCTCACGATTTTTTCTCATATAGAAGGCAAAGAAGCCTTTTATATGTGTGTGAGTGTCAAGGAACACTATCTCAACCAGAGGGAAGCTACCATTTAAAATCCTATATATTTCAGAAGTCTCCAGGTACTTCCCAGCCACCATAATGTTTTACAAGTTGATGTCTGAACTCTGTTTGGGAATGAGCTGCCTCAATTGGATTTAATTGTTAGCTGTAATGAAACTCTAATGAAGGCTCTCTAAAATGGCACTATATAACACATGCATGAAAGAGATGGAAGGTGGGGCCTCCAGGATTGTGTTAGCTGTGTCTAAGTGGGCATGTTTTTGAGAAGACGTGATAATATTAAGTGGGCAACTAAGTAGAGATACTTGTGTTGGCTGGAAGAGTGCTCTCTGCAGGCAGTCTGCCTGTCCTTGATTTAAAAAGAAAAAAGGTAAACTAACCTTTACACTCTGATCATTTGCAACTCCTTGGGCTTTCCATGTGTCAGTGGTACAGAAAGGGATTGTAGCCCTCATGGTTTCCTTCCTTTTGCTGAAGCTGTGTGTTGGTGGCGCTCCACGTTTGACAGAGAAGTGCTGCCATGCTGAACCCTTTCCCTCTGCACCCTGTTGACTCCTGCCGATCAGTGAGCCTTCTACAACCTGTGTTTCAGCAAAAGGAAAGTTTAGGTAGTGCTTCTGGGTGAGGAGGATAGTACTGGAAGGTGTGTGTCTAGTCTTGCGTGCAGCAACGCTATGTACATACTTTTATTTCAGGAACTGGTCAGATGGTAAATGCTTTTCAGAAGAAAAGGTTGTACAGTAATCCCTCCAATGAGTTCAGCTGTAGGGGATGTGAGAATTACTGATGCTGGCTGTGCTTCACTTCTCCCGTGAATAGGAAAGCTATATTCTACTATAGCATGGCAGTACCTGCTCATCCAGTGAATGTCCTCAGCATAGGCTGGAGCATAGGAAAGGCACATGTGGAGCCACTTGGCAGGAGCCTGGGCAGCCAAAGGGCAAAAGTTGAAGTTTTGTGGGCAGGACAAGGTGCTGTGGCACCACATTGTTGAGGTGGGAACCACATTGCTGCTGAGAGGGTCAGTGAGCACAGCTGAGTGCAGGCATCTTGGCAGTAGAGGATGGAAGTAAAAGGTTGACAGGGGTTGTTTATCAAAACAGTGATCTGGGGAAGGAGTTTATATGTTTTTGTGTGAACTGGAAGGGCTTGATAGGAGCTGACAAGGTCAGAAACCAGAAGTGTGGAGTTCATGTGTTAGTCTACATCTTGTCATTTTTAATCTGCATACTTGAAAAATGTTCAATTTCATTTTGTTATAACACATCCTCTCTGGACAGATACGGCGTCTTCTGCAAGCATTCTTCTCTGCACTTCGTATGTTCTGGTGTAGGTAGTTGAGCTTGTCTTGTTTCTGCAGCATAAATGTAGACTACTTCGGTATTTATAGTTATTTTTTGACCATTTATACCCAAAAGCTGAATAAAAGCATTATGCAAGTCACCAGAGTTTTGTTATTAGAACTTCAGTTTCCAATTATTTCAGTAAATAATTGCTAGTATTGAAATGAACTTTGACTAGTATATATCCACAATTCCATTCATATCCCATGAGCATAACATAGCAAAAGTCAGTCTAGTTGCTTCAATTTATCCCTAACTGGGAAATCCTAAAGCTCTTCACAAGCAGTGTGATTCTAGTCAGATGCTTGAGAGAGAGGGATATTAAACAGTCATCAGCCTTGCACAGAAAGATAAACTCTTGCAATTAAACCTCTTTTAAACCTTTTTTTTTTTAACTAAATATGGTTAATGTTGAATTATGAAGTAATATCACTTGGGAACTTATTTTGATGTATAGCCTGAGCACTGCTGTCATTACTAAATGTTGCCAGAATAAATGAAAATAAAAAGCATAAACCTGACATTAGAATTTTAATAATCTTGACTGAGACACTGATCAGTCCTTTTCTGAACTGTGATTAGTCCAGGAATGCTTTTTTGTAACAAATGCTTGTTAATCAAATCTAATATTTAAAATATGACTGAAAAAGGTATAGATTTCCTTTCTTAACTAAATTGTGGTCTGCTTAGATATTGTTATTTTTTATTTCTTCCTTTTTCCCCCCAATATTTTGCATATTATTTAGTGATAGTTTTTTTTAAACTGAAAAATAGGTTGGTCATGAAATGGAGTTTGGAGAGAAAAAGATGCTAAAAAAATTTGTAACCACTTATGATGTGCCTGCACCTTGCTTTTAAATAAAAGTTTTAATCATGCCGGTGCACAGTACAGAATGCCTAGTCATCTGAATGAGCCTAAAGGAATACTATTCTAAGCTTATTCAGCCTTAGAATATAAGTCAAATACAAAAACTGAATAGTATGTAAATCTCCAACTGCTGCTTGGGATGTTTTGGTACCTGCTTGGTGAAATCTGCATAGTGAAGTTGCTTTTACTCCCCCTTTGAAAAGAATACATTTGTTTGTAACAAGTTTTATTCCATTCTTGGCGCTTTAGAAAGCTGTGGGATAAAACATACTTTCAGAAAAAAAACTTACTATAAGAGGATTCTTCTGGGATGAATCTTGAACGTCTTCAATTTTCTGTCAAGCATGACTTGAACCTGTTATGTCATTTTTTCATGTAATAAGCTGTTCCATCTAAACTTAATGAAACCTGGATTTTCTATAACAGTGTTTCAATTAGACAATATACATGTTTGTTGCTTGTTCGTTAAAATTCCTATTTTTGTATTCAAACAAGTTTTTAATATGAAATTTTGACTCATTGCCTTAGTGAAAATGGACTTATTTCAAATGATGTTTATATCTTAGATATGTTATTGTCTAGATAGCTTACTATTTAATAATGCTGCATGTAAATCCAATGCTGTAACAACAAAAAAGATAAGATCCTCCTAAGATCTTGCTGCTAGCTCATGTTCCTTAACTGAGTTTTCATTAAAAGTTGTATGCAGAAATCTGTTCAGTAGACTTTTCACTTTGCGTATCATAACCATGCACTTCTATAAGCTTAAAATATTTTAGTTACCTTACAGTAAAAGTACTTTGTGGATCATGTTGAATTAAGTTGGCTTTGAAGACAAGTTTTGAGGTAATAAGTTTTTGTGCTGTTTTTTTTTTTTTTTTTTTTTTTTTGTTTTGTTTTTGTTTTTTTTTTTTTTTCCAATTTATAGTCAAATCCTAATGCTTGGATATTCCTTAGTGTTATATGTAGCTTTTTTACCAAATGGGGTGGGAGCATGCATAACTTTAACTCTTGATTTTCAACACTGTCTAAGCTGATTGTAGCATTAATTCATGTTGTGAGGAACCTCAGGAGGTGTTTAATGCCAGTTCCTGCTCAAATATGTCAGCCATGAGATCAGACCAGGCTGCTCTAGGTCTTACTAGTTGGTTTGAAAACTTCCAGGAATGGAAATGGCTAAAGCTAGACTTTTTTGAAAAGGTTTATCTATAACATAAAAGGCAGTAACTGTTTCCAGACTGCATGGTGCTATAACGAACTGTGGCATCTTAGAGCACATCAGAGGAACACTGGTAAATTAAATTACTCTGTTGAGAAAAGGTTATTATTTCTTCAGGCACATTTAGAAAAGAAACTCAAAGGTCCCCACTGTCAGTATAAGCACTGGTTAATAGAGCAACTTACAAGTACTTCTTGACTTCACCTCAAACAACATTTTGTTTGATGTTGTGAAGGCCTTAGTTGTGTTATTCTTCTTCCTCTTGTGCTCTACCAGCAAGACCCTGGTGGTCTCAGGAAGAAGCACATGGAGAAGGATTGTTCTTCCTTTCCTCCCTGACCCAACTCCCACTGCTTCCCTCACTCCTACACTTATGCCTAGGTGACTGGGATTTAGTTCGAGTCAGACAACTTTGCAATAAAAGTTCTTGCTAGGAAATTAGTGGTTTGAAGTGAAGATCTTGTGTTTGTGTAAATTATTTTTTCTCTGACTTCCCTGATTGTAACAATTACTGAAAGTGCTATAGGAAATCTGGAATATGTGCTAAACCTTTACATATTTTCAATCCAGTAGTGTGTCAAGCACAGTATAGTACATCTCATACTGTAACATTTCCATAAGATGTCTCTAGGTATGGAAGGAGAGGTGGAGAGGACTTGTATATACTACTAGAAGAATGGCCATGGTATATGTGTTGCTTACAAATACTTTCAAATAAAGCAGCTGATAATATATATTATAATGTTTGCGGGAATGGATGACAGCCAAAACTAAAAATAGCCCAACACTTAAAAAAAAAAAAAAAAAAAAAAGTAATTTCACTGTCTCCCTTGAGCTCCTAAGCAAGTTCTAGTTTGGAGCATGTGAATTATCCACTTCCTGTCATTTATTTAATGAATGCTCCAAGGGGTGATTCAGAAGATGAGAGCTGGGTGTTTGAAAAACAGTGATGTAAATACCATCCTCAGGGACCAGTGAGCACTCTAACTTATCTGGCAAGTACATTCTTAGAAGAAGAATACAATCCTTATGTAATTTAAATTAAAAAAAAAAAAAGCATACAACTTGGAACATGTAATTTTTTCCCCTTTCAATCATATGCATAAAAATTAAAAAGGAAAAAAAGAAGGCCTGGTAAAAATGAAAGAGCTAAATTGCTTAAGGAATAAACTTTCATTTTTAAAAAGAATATATCCATTCTGTTTTACCAATACAAAATATGGATGATATTAAAAGATTCTGTTAACATTTCATCAACTATAAACATTGCTGCTATGATTATCACATACAGCACCAAATCAGTGTTCTCTAAGACACATCATGAATTTTGTTATGTATTCTTGAAATGTATTCTTGAAAATACCTACTCCCTTTAGGAGTCTACTGTTACTACATAGTGGCTTTTTTGCTATATTTAGGCACTGATGGTGGAGCTATTCTCTTTATTCTATATGTTCCTAGTAATTTAGTTTCACAATGAACTTTTGTATGTTCTGGTACTGGGTGTGTATTCTTGTTTAAACTTCTGAGCAAGTATCTGTGAGGTTTCTTTTATAGGATTATTTGTACATCTAGTATTTAGAATATCTGCGGTTTTCTGAGTTTTAAGCGCAAACATGTCATCTTTTCAAGAAGAATTCCAACTGCAATTGTAGGTAACCTTATGTAGACAGTTCGTACCTCATGTTTTCTTCACTCATACTTCCATTATTCAGTGTCTTTTGGCATTGCTGACAGATCCTCACAAGAAATCGTTCTACCAATAACTAGGGATAAACTCCAAACTGAACTTTCCCAGGACACCATGAATAAGTCTGAGAGGTTGTCTTTAATACACCAGAGATGTCTGGATAATTTTCACTGAAATTAGGTCAGCACTTCTAACTATAGCAAATACTTCTTCTACCAGTGGCTTTTGAAACTGTTTTCAACATTTTAGCATTAAAAAGCAGACACCAAAGAAATGCTGCAGCTCTCAAATCACTCTTCTCCAGTGGGGAGAAAAAAAAAAAGTGAAAAATGATGAGAGGAAACGGACACTTTGAGGAATTGCTATTTTTCATAAATCATCTGTGGAAAGACTTAATACTTTGAATGTACAAATGGCACGCCTTGTTTGGGTTGGAAACCACAGTACATACCTACATCTATTTTTCAGACACCCATTTAAAAATGTGTTTACATGAACAGAAAGCCATTAACACCTGAAGTTACCAGGAAAAAAAAACACACATTTCTATCAATCCCCGAGGTCTCAAGTGCATTTTCTAACAGTCATGACCCTTGAAAAGAGAAGCCTTTATGAAAAGCAAAGGCAGAGGGGATGTTTTGCAGGGCAAATATGACCACACTTTTAATAGTGCCTGATTACTCAGACTTCACTGTCTCATCCTGATTGGTGAGGGAAGTAGGTATGTGGAACTATGCCTTCATTTTAGGGTCAATTTTTGATCAGGAAGTTGGGGGCTTTCTTTAGAGTCTGGAATTTGACTATTTGTAAACAAGACTTTCCTATGGCAATCTCTTTGGCAGGTAAGAGTGTCACCCACTTTGCACTCATCAGTACACACATGTGCGTTGCTTCCCCAAAAGCGAACCTCTTCAAATAATGGCCCAACAGACAGTAAAAAGTATGTTAGAAGAGTAAAAGCTCATAGTAGCTGATACATAGCTGCTTCATTTCAGGTGCAAGATTTAGGCCACCTATCTTTGCCAACACAAAAACAACACTTAGGCAACCATCTGTTTCAGTAAACAAGAAGCAAAGAAACTTTCTCAGATTTGTTCATTTGCTGTTTTCTATCTCTAGAATGGACTCTGGAGTCACAGTCTCATTCTGTGAAAGTGGAGAATAGTCTAAATCTGGGTTTCAGGTTATGCATTCCCATCCATACAGAAAACATTGAAATGGCTGCATAGTTTCGGAGAAAGGAAGATTCAAATCACTCTTAAGTATACTGCAGAAAAATATGCAGTACTATTTTATTTTGATGCTTGTTTCATTTTTTGTTCATTTGTTGTCAAGTTTGGATTATTTTGTAAAATCATTATACAGAACATTGATGAACTTGTTTAATTTATAGCAGTGCTATATTCATGGTAAAATGCTCCTGTCATATTCCTGAGATGTGCGGGACTATGAAGCACTCCTGAACAACTTTGAGCTTATAGTCCACAAGCTAAAAAATATCTTTAAACAAAAATGCAGAAAACAAGAGTCAACTTAGTTTTTCGTAGTTCAGAAGGCCAACATTTTCAGTCTGGTATGTTAAAATCCGTTACAACTCATTCCAATTATAGACTTCAAAATTATAGCTTTATTTTTTTCAAATCCTTGTAAATCTGTATCCCAAAGCCATTCTTTCTTGATTTTTTTTTTGTAATGTATATTCTTACTGAAGAAACTTCTCCAGTTGTAACTCTAAGTTCATCTGTATTCCAAAAATTATTTTCCCAGTTTGCTGAAAAGATGGGATCTAAAATTAAATCATATGAACAAAAGTAGCTGTAAAAAAGCTCCAACAAAAATAAACCCAAACTTTCCAGTTATTAGGTCTTTACAAATGCAGCCTCTTTGTGTTTCCAAGTTGCTTGCTCCATTGAACACAGCTGATGCCAATTTAGTCCTTTTCTTGCTGATAACATTGTTTGTCTTCTATGTTTTCTGAGGTGTAGTTTTGGATCATGAGACAAGTAGTTGTCATATGAGAAGTTGAACATACACATGTAGATAGATACCCAGCTCTTTTTTTTTTTTTTTTTTTTTTTTTGTGTGTGTGTGTGCTGCGTGGGTACAGTTTCACCATCATCCAGAATACTGGTTGATAACATATAAGTATGGTGAAAACACAAATGGCTTAATTACTATTCTTGAAACACCACAAAACTCATTTTTCTTCTCAAACTTCCAAGCAGAATATAAATAAATACACCTTTTTAAAAAAACACAGCCTTTAACAGCTCACACTGAAGATGGAATGATCAATTTAGTTTATGGATTTTTATATTCCTTCTAGTCTTTTCTGCGTTACTGCCTTCTTAACTGTCCCTTGTCCTTGGAGAAGAGGGAACTCTGGAAGCAGAAATCAATCTACCCAGCACCATTCCCTGTAGTGATTTAATCTGAAGAGCCTATAATTTACTTTATTCTTGTAATTATTTATAAGTATATGATTAGATATGGGGCAGGGGAATTTACATTACATCTGACCTAAGTTATAAGGTGCCTATCATCTTAAGTCATATAGTGTTTCCACTTTCAGTATGGTGAATTATTTATTAATTGTGGACTAAAAGGTACTACATAGATTCAGAAAAGAGTGTTTTGCCATTTGCAAAGCACTCAGGTTGAGTTAATGAAGTCCATATGGACTTATAAATTAATTATTTTTTAATTTATTAGATAACTTTCTCCTAGGGGATTGTTCATAGAAGTCAGAGCCACTGATAGCTGACAACAAATATTTTATTTAAGTTATGGATTCTTTTCCTGTTGAAGTTATGAAATAGATGGGCTGCTCTGCCAAGTTCTGTTTGGGAAGAAGCAGAGAAGGTGTGTGAGTTTTGGAAGTGGTTGCACCTCCTGTTCCTTTGCCATAGTTCATGCTAATTAATACCTAGAGCAGCTGGTATGGACTCCCCAGAGGTCACAGAGCAAACAGGCTTGAATAGAGCTGAGTGAACGCTTCTCTCGCCTAGAATATTTTTTACTTCCAGGCACACGTGGAGCCCAGCTTAGGCAGTGACTGTGCTGTGCCTGTTGAATTCTTCAGTTCAGAGCCAACACAGGGCAGTCTGTGTGGTGCAGAGAAATCATGGTGAGCTTGATAAAGCCATTTGATGGTCTTTTTATGTTTACTGATAGGATCCTGCCAAACGGGTTACCTCTGCCCACTTCTTGAAAGAACTCTTATTTAAAAACTGAAGTTTGACAAAGCAGAGAAAAGCAGTTTAGAGGACTTTCTATATTAAAAATACATAGCATGACTATTTAGTGTATTTTTAAAATAATTGTTTCATGTTCAAATAAAACCCTTAAGCAAAAAATAGCTTTAATCAAAGTAATTTTTGTACAGAATTTCTGTGCAGTAGAGCTGGCTGACTTTCATAAGCTGTGTATGCTTTGACGGGTCACTGCGTCCCTGCAAGAGATATAGGACCAGCGGCCAGGATTTTCACATAAAACAAAAAACTTGTTTTTGAGTCTAATTCCTGAAGATCCACACTGACCTATTAGTAACATACTCTTTGGAGCATGACATTTTTGTTAGATGAATTAGGATTGCAGAAGATTTTTCCCTAACTTATAGGTAGGCTTTACAAGTAAACCTAGTTAAGGTAGTAATTCTTTTGGAACATTCTGTGGCCTGTATTTGCTGGGGTAAATCAGCAAAAATCTGTCTCATTTGTGTGACACTGAGGCCTGTAAATTATGCCTTCTATAGTGCCTGACGCGTTTCACCCTAGATAGTCACCTTAGATTGGCCTGATGAACTGCCATCTGAGGATACTTGACTTAGCTTTCAAACATCTAAACTCGGAGAAGATGGATTTCATCCACTAAGCTCTGCTTACCAGGTCCAGCGTAATGTTGTACCTCCTGCCAACATTACAATTCAGAGTTATGTGTTTTGTTTTTCTATGGAGGTAAAACATTACTCTGCTCCTTGGCATTGCTGTCATCCTGCCATGGCTCCTTGTAGGCTATTATTTAATTCACTTGACCTCCCCAGCTAGGTAGGTGATGGTTCCTATCAAGATAGCTTAAGCCCCTGAAAGACTAAAGTAAAAGCTCATTGATAAAGAATCCAAAGCTGTAAGCCATTTCAAAATGCATTGAAATGTACATAAGCATTGTTGAGGCTCCACATGCATCAGGTGTGTTACTGAAAATAGTTGTATCGGGATGGCTGTCACATTGATTATTTTCTGTTGTATTTTGTTAGGCAGACCCTTTGCAGAAGTTCAGTGGCATCAACCTTCCTGCAGATGTGGGTAGAGGTTAGGGGTAGGCACACATAAACGTGGAAGTGGAATATTTTATAAGTCAAATTTATGAAGTACTTGATATAATCTCTTCTTGAGCTTCAAGAATAGAAGGGGGAATACAGTTAAATGGAGATCAATATCACCTATAATTTTTCATCAGTTTTATGCTTTAGGGAAGCATAAAAGAGACATTTTTTTGTTTGTCAGAGTTTTGTCAGCAATGAATTGGGTGGACACAAATCAGCAGTCATGTAGAATATGAGGGTTTCTCTTTATTGGCTTTTAAGCCACATGGCAAATGAAGGAAGCTGGAGCTGGGTGAAAGTGATGAAATAAAATGCCTCAGATGTCTAGGACTCTGTTTTCTCAAGTATACAATAACAAAACATTGTTAGTGGTCCATCCATTGTGATGAGTGTAGGGGTGTCACCTTTACAATTTATTTTGTGGCACTTCAGTGTAATGGCATTCTGTCTTCTCATGAAATGCAAAGGGTTCAGTTTCAAAATTCGACTTAGAACTCTGGAAACCATTCTTCTGGGAGGCTGCCACCACATAGGAAATTACAAAGTCATTTTATTTAAACAGCAAGGCCCATACAAAGCAAAACAAAACAGACACACACATACACCAACTGAATTGTGCTTCGTGCCAGTAGTAAGTTATCCAACTCTTTCATTTGCTGAAAAAAAAAAAAAAAGATATTTTTTTCCCTCTCTATAGCGAGAATAAGCATGGAAATGAAATACGGGTTTGTTGTCTTAGACCAAATACTTTTTCATGTAAGCTATACATTCCTATTAAGTTGGCCTGAATTTTAAAACGATAACTAAAATAGCTTGCTACATGCTCAAATTGTGCAAATTGTGATCCAATCACTGCGTGTGACTGCAATTCATCTTGTTTTATCTGTGCTGGGCTAACATTTATTCAGAGCAGTGGGAGGCTCGGGAATGCCTCACAGTAGTTTTTAAACATCTTGCTTGCTTTTAAACATCTTCACATCCTGTGGCTTGCCCTACCCTATTGCTATTCCAGGTGCCTTATCAATGAAAGTGAGATAGAGCTCACAATGTTAGAAAATAAATGTGCTCCAACACTGTTGTGACATGTAGGCACAGCCTTGTGAAAGTTTGCTATCTGTGAAATCACAACTAGCAGAAGTCACATGCTGCTTTCAACTGAACTAGTAGTTCGGTTGAAAGAAGTGTTGAATTTGGAAGAACTGGTCTATATTTTTTTTTTGTTTCTAACTTTAAGCTAGGTTATGAGCCAAATCATATGATCTATGTATTGTTCTGAAAAGAGGCTGAAGAAAACAAAATCATTTAGTTCCAGCAAGTCTAGGCTGAATAAAAAAGAACTAGCAATGACCAGTGAATTAAGGAAGATGACATTCTGATTTTTTTTCTTAAAGAAAAACTGTTAATTTTTTACAATAGGGGAAAGAGAGAAACTTGTATAGGGTCTGTTTCTTCCAAGTGTTCACCTGTTTATCATACAAAGAGTGCCAGTATCAGAGACTTTCATGTATCAAATTTAATCTTTTTTCATCAATGCAGTCTCTCTTCAGTAAATTTGACTCTAGAATCAACCTAGTGCAAGAAATATATTCTTTTGGTGGATTCAGAATTGGTTTAAACAAGACAAATTTAGTACTTTGATTCTCTTAAAAAAGCTGTGATGGAAAACGATGTGAATGGCAGTATTCACAGAGAAGTGCTGCAACACACTAGAAAGTTGTTTTGTTTAAATTTGTACAGTCAATATGTGGTTTATTGTGGTCACATAATTTGTGTGGACTTACTGCTCGTTCTTCAAAATAATTCTGACAGCTCCACAGGTTATTTAGTTTGGGGTGTATACTTACGCTATTGCCTCTGAGTAATTGTACGGCTATCACAGGAGATAAATGAAGCTTAATTAAATTTACCATGCTTTCACGTAGCTTCTGTTCCCTTAATGGAATAAAATGATATTGTTGTCAGCATGTAAACTGACAGTTCATCTCTGATACCAACTGTGCGATTAATTCATGTCGTCATATTTCCCAGGATAAGCAAATTGACAATTGTAATTCAAACATGAATTGCACCAGTAGTTGTTATTTGATACTGGGACATAACCTAATGTACTAGCTGGGCAGATGCCAAATAGTCACCATTCAGAACCTTTTTCCCACTACCTAATTAAATATAAATATTTCTGTCATTCTATAGCACGTCTTTCTGTTCCTATAGTGGAGTTGTAAGGCCCTGCATCTGCAATGGTTGTTCAGGTAGATTCAGTTTGTTGTGATAGTGAGAACAGGAACCAGCATTAAGGGTCTTAGAGACTGAGACGTCTTGTGGTACCACTGACAGAAAGTTCCAATAAAATCTAAAATAAGCGCATGTATACCTTTCACATTATACCACTCGTAATGGCTGCTCTCATCAGCAGAGGTGCCACACACTCTAGTTTAAGCTATGATAGTGCCCAGGAACATGGCAGAAGCTTTTGCAAATAATTTCCAACCCTGGCATGTGGTGTGTGTTGGATTTAGATGACTGGGAGAGAGCCCCTTTACCACCTCACTGCAATATGTGCTGCAGCCTGGCTGCCGTTCCTCAGCCCACTCTGGTGCAGCTCTATTCGTCTTCACTCTGTCATTGCAAATCTGTCTATCTCTGCTGATCTCCACAGAACCAACTTGTAGCTGCAGCAGCCTTTTATTGGCCATGTCTCCACAGCTAAGTAAAACAGGCCTGGACAATGAAGGCCAAAACCACATCCACGTGTTACAGCATGGGCCCACACAGTGTCCCTGTGGCCCACAGCACAGTTACTTTTGTGTAGGGTCCTTTTCCTGTTCCACATATCTGCAGTGATTTAAGGGCTACGTTGCTACCCCCGGCGTGGCTTCTTCTTGCACAACAGCAAGGACGTGCATGCACCACCAGAAGTGTTTCAGATGGGCAGGGGAGGGCTGCAGGTGGCGTAAAGCCTGGTAGGGTGATTTTGGAAGACTCTGTAGATGCAAGGGCACTATCCCTGCCTTATGTGCATGTCTTATGATCCAAACTGTGCTTAGGATTGGGCCAACTGGTGTGGATCGGAGATATCTGGGGAGACTGCAAATTTGTATGGCCTTCAGAAGCTCCGGGCCTTCGGGCCCTTTTTACTTAGTGGTGGAGTTGTGATCACTGGGAAAAGAGCTGTTCCTTGTCCTTACTGTCACAGCATGGTGATGGTGAAAGTAGAAGAGTTTCTCAAACTCACAGAGATATAATTGAGAGTGCAGTTCAGATAAACCCTTAAAGCCAGAACAGCATTCAGTAAATGAGTAAGAGAACCGGAGGGCAGTCAAATAGTCTCTTACCTTTTCTTACATTACTGACAGAGAATAGATCATATCAATGTACACATAAATTGTTGTTATAGGTAGGATTTTTGAAAGAAACTGGCCTTTTTCTACCTAGGGGCCTCTGGAAAATTAATCTGTACTAATTCAAAGAATTAATTTACAGTTAAACTGCTTTAAATTCTTGTGCATACAAATGAATTCCAGAATGAAAGCAGCCATAATTCAGATAAGTTCAGAGTCAGAATTCAAATAAGTTTAGAGTCAGGGTCATCGTGTCCTGTTACCTCACTTGCTGATAACCACATCATCTAATTACTTTTTAAAACTGATTAAGTGCCATAGGAGCCCAAGGCAGTTTGACTTTCTTCACAGCCAAATACCTGGTCATTTTAGAAAATGAGACATAAGTTCCTAAATAACCTAGGTTGTTTTTGAAAATTTCATTTTCTTGGAATATTTGAAGTGCTCAGCACCATAGCAACAGCATAGAATTATGCCTCATCTTCTATAGTAATTTAATATACTAAAAAAAAAAAAAAAAAAGACTGGTTATCAGTTTTGAAAAATATCAGTTACATTACAAGTGTGAGAATAAAGTATCAGGTCTAGTGATACTGATAAGCTATTTCTGAAAAGGAATAAGGGCAAATCTTTTATTTTTTACTTTTTCAGAGGGTACAATGAAATTTTAGGTCTGCAAGGTCTCACAAGTTTGAGAATAAAATACTCTTACTGATACTAATAAGTATTATCAATAAAAAAGGCAAGGACAAATCTTTAATTTTTCAGAGTATGCTAAAATTTTAGGTCTGCAAGGATTTAATGGTTAGTGCAAAAAGGTAGGAATTAATTGGCTATGCTTGCTCTTGCAAAGAGCTAAAAGTTTTAAAAAAGAATTATTGATTTTGTTTTATGCTATATGACCTTCATAAAGAGATAACCTAGTGTCCCTTTATTGTATAAAACCAAATGACTAAGACAAAAATTAGATCTCGTTAAAAGAATAAAATTAAAATAAAAGTTGAACCTCTTCAGAGGAATCAGGGATTTTCTTGGTGCTGCTGTGATAAATTAGATTAAATACAAGTCTTTTGTGTTGTGTTACAATATATAAAAGACATGCATTAAGTTGTTAATAGTGTAGTTTAATGAGAAACACTTTAAATGTCAGCTATGTAAATAGCAGACAATACAAGAAGCTTGGAAACTTCTTTCATTGCCTCTGTGGAGAGGAGTGACTCTTCTCTTTTAACACCACTTTAAGCTGGGTCAGGACTGCGATCTAAATCCCTGATTTATAAGGATCATAGCTGAAGCATTTGTTTTGTGTTAATGCCCTGTCTTCTGCATCCTGTGGAGTGGTTTTCAAGAACTCTTCTACTACTAGTGACTCTTTGTGTTCCAGTAAGCAGTGAATAACACCATACCTGGGCATTTTTGTTTCAAACTTTGTTACCTTTTGGAAGAGTATGATACTGGGATATTGTGCAAAATACTTATATAGAATTTTCTGTCCTTTAAAAAGAATTTAATTTGTTGTCTGTTCCTCAGGGTTAAGCTTCCATATTGAAAGGTTTGTGTTATGATGGTTCCCGTAGGTTCTGTGATGAATTAGGACAGTATTATGAAATATAGAATGTAAATTTAGGTGGTAGAGATAAGTAGGATATAGCCACTGATTTTCATTACATAGTCATCTGCCACATAGTGGAAGGGGTCTGTACCATTACTGAGAGGTTTCTTTGGGCAGCTTCTTTGCGGAAGGTTCCTTCTGCGAAGATTTTGACCCTGCCCCAGTGACTGATAAAACATGACAAGATAACTAATAACAGAACAGCCTATAACAACACTGGAAAATCAACACTTCTGTCCACAAGCTGTATGTGTGCATTGGGCAATTCAAAACCGAGCACAGTCAAACTCAAAGGTTAAATGCAAATGAAAGGTTATATTTGAAGCACCTTGAAAGAAAAATCGCTAATCACTAATCACTCCATAAGCACTCTTCGTTCCAAATTTGCAGGAAAAGCTTCTACGTTTCAGTATTCTACACTGAGATAGGAATTAGGAGTTCAAGCATATTGTAGCTCTGAATTGAGTAAAGAGGTGTAAACAAAAAATAAAAACAAAAATAAAAAACAACAACAGAAAATACACCCTGGACTGGGATAAACCTTCAACCTTTGCAAAGAATACTTTTCAGAAACTCTCTGAAAAGTTATGCTCTCACCTACTGATTTTAGCCATACTGTAGCCTTTCTCACTTTCAAGGAGGTGTGTTATTAATCTCCTCACTTCAAATATGATGTGCCTCATGAGCTTCCCTAATCTTTTTTGCTAGTATCAAATTGTCATTTAAACTGTGCACATTATTCCAGTCTAAAGAGATGATTCACAACTGTTTCCCTGGTTTTGTGCTGATGTAACTCCATTGAGATCATGTCGATATTCCTTGTCCCAAAGGGAAGAACAGATCTTTCATGCTCAGTTAACATTCCTACTTCTCTCCCCAGGGTACCTATTCTCCTTTGCTAGAGATTCTTTTGAATACTCTAATTAAGAATAAGAATCTCATTGAATATTAATTAGTTTTTCACTGGCCTCATTGAAAATATTTAACTCAAAGCAATTTCCTGGTAATTATCTCTTGATTATAATTTTGAGAGGACTTACCACTTTTTAAAATAAATTCCATTTTTTGAAATACAACTTCCTTTTGCATGTGTCCAGTTTGTCACAACTACTGATAAAAGCACAACAAGCAGTAGCCATGAAGAAGTCATTTTGTTTTGTCTTACTTCTTGGGCTTCCTTTCTACAAAAGCTGTCATTATGTCCCTAGCTTTCCTTTTGCTGTTTTTCACTCTAATTACTTAACTATACGGCAGATGACAGCGTCCTTCATGCAGACAAGTTCAGAGTCTTTTCAGGGATTGAATCTATTGGGCTTGTACAAGCAGACAGCTCTGTATTAAGGCCAAAATGGCAAAGCAGCTCAAGACTTTTCTTTCTTGCCTATTCCTGGAATGGTGAGATAGGACCTGATTGGTCCTCAGCTCTTTCTTCAGCTTCCCACTCACTCTAGGACTCCTAGTTAGGTATAATTAAATACATGACAAAACCCTTTTCTGCTTCCAAATTTGTTTTGAATATTCAAGAGAGAGGAAGAGACTGCAGAATTTGAATTTCATGCCCTAGAACATATGGTGCTTTGGACTAGCAGCAGGACAAACTAAAACCATAATTTTTATATCCTTCCTATCATAGAAGAAGGAAGTGGAAGTAGCTTTTCACTTTTAATAGATGGCCACAGCAGATGCTCTTTGAAATCTCTGAAAAGGGGTAAAATTCCCAAAATGCCAGAAGTGTGTGGTTGTTTTGTTTTGTTTTGTTTTTCTAAATCAGGATGTGAAGTAAGGAGTCTAAGACTAATTCTCAGTGAGAATGAAAGAGTAGGTTTCTTGTGAACTTTTAGGAATACTTTGAGGAATGCTGCAATCATCCTGTGTGCCAGCAGCGTCATCATTGGCTTCTAACAGGGCAGTCATGTTGTTCCAATGAAAGCAATTGCAAGCATAGCCCATTGCAGAGTTCTCAGCCTTCTTGCCTGGGATCTCAGCATCATCCAGAAGCTTGTGAAATTATCTTAAAGCACCCTTTAAAGTTTACCATCTTATTGCAACAGCATCATATATAGATTCCATTATTGTGGCCAGGAGCATTAACCATTCTCAGGCCCCTGTAGAAGAACACTTACATGGCTTTATTTCATGTGAAGGATTGCATAAGGACTTCAGGCGGAATTCCTTCCCAAATTCAGCTGAAAGCCTTATGTAAGTCCAAACACTTGCCTTATGCTTCCAAAGAGAAGTGATGCTGATTGAATGCACTAGAACTCTCAGACACTACTGTAAGGGAACCAAATCATTCACAAGAACCCTTTGCCTCCTTGAGCTTGAAGAGCTGCTCTGTGCAGCTCACAAGAAAGGTTGTCAGAAAGGATCAACCTTGGCTGCCAGTGCAGCTAATGTGTTGCTACCAGCTGGTTGACGTACCTCTCCTGCTGACTGGTAATGCTTACTTCACCAGGCACTTGGTCTGCTTCCAGCACATGCCTCTATTTATAATCTGAACAGCAGCTACAGGGACTCTGCTCCATTCATATTTGTCAAGTCTTATGGAGTTAGTTACTATACCAGATGTCAAATTTTATAGTGAAAGTACTTCAGTCTCCATTCAACCAAATTCCTCATTTCTGCCACCCCAAGACAGTACTGCTCATCATATATCTGCAGTGCAGACCAGTGACACTTGAAGAAAAGAATTTACTTGCCTTTGAGCAGCTGTAGTTTGAAACTATGACTACAGTAGAATAAGAAATCCAACTGTTAAATTAATTCATTTTTAAGCAACAATTCCAGAATTAAAAACATAGAATATTAATAAAGCATAATTCTGCACACCCTTTATTTCTATAAATCTAAACTGAAGCTTAAACCATGTTTTATAGTGTTGATATTGCCTGCAATGCAGCAAGCAATGAATAAGCAACGCTGATTCCAAAAGCAGAAAACATCTTTTAACCTGGACTGCTTTTGTTTCTTTGTTTTGTGAAGGGATCTCTTGAAGTAACTTAATTTTGAATGCAACTCATTAGTATGGGCTCCCTGCACCTGCATTTGCAAGTCTTCTCCAACTGCCTAAACAGGGGGACTGGAGCTTTTAGGATTAATTTTCCTTAAGTGACCTACTTCACAGAGAAAGATAATCGTGTGTTTATAGCCTCTTGCATTCTATTCAGGTCACAGATGGACAGATAGCAAAGCTATTCCTCAGTCACTTACTGGAGTTGCAGCTAATATCTAGTGAGAGTGGAGATCAGGTCAATGTTGATTGGTCAGAATGCCTAAAAGTATTGAAAATCATCGAATCCTACTTCAGTCTCAGGAGATGTCACAGTTATGCCCTAGGATACTAGTCAGTGGTTTGCTCTAGGAATGTGTTGTGGTAGCGATGAAATTATTGTGTGCTATAGAAGTTAAATACCTGACTTTGAATCCTCTGCCTTGAAGGTGGACACCATGCACCATTCTGGCAGTGAACATGTCTAACATTACCCACATACCACGTACTGTGGCCGACAGCAAGGATCAGAAGTTCTGGGAAGTTTTTGAGCTTTTACTTGCTAAGAAGTGCTTATGATCCCATGAACAGTCAGCACTGTAGACATAATTTTACAAACAATCGCTGCGACCTAAACCTGTGTTACGGAAGAATTTTTTTTTTAATACCATGTTCAGTGGAAACAATAAAACTTGTATTTTGCTGTTAACCATAACAGACCTATTTTTGCTCTTGCATTGGGCTTATCCTCCACTGCTGTGGAAACACTTATGCAGCTCTGTTTGTAAAGCAGTTTGTCATCTGTGTTCAAATATTCAGAATTTTCACAAGGAAATGACAAGGCTTCATTTTCTGTTATGATACTTTTAAAAGTTCAGTGGAGCTTTTCATGATGAGAAGCGGGCAAGAAGTATGAAAAATGTCTCTTTTTTTTGAAAGACCAACTTAAAGTGTGCCAGGAAGCCAGTGATGTTAATTGTGACAAGTCTGAAGAACTAAGTATTTAAATTGTGATAGTGCCAGCAAAGGGATGCCTGGCTTTCAGAACAAAACAAAACAACATACTTATGCAGGTTGAATTCTTAAACTGCAAATGTGTGTGTGCCTGTGTCACTGCGTGTATATGTACAGCTCATCTTTTTGCTCTATGGTGTAACTCTGACGGGTGTCCTGGCAGAAGTTACATTGTAATTTGGATCACTTTCATCACTGAATAAATGTTCCCATTTCATGTGGGCCAATAATCTTGGAACACATGAAGAATGTTTTGGTTTTGTTTCATTGTGTAATGGTTTTGTTACAACCATTAAGACAACCTGACAGAGGTGTGTTTGTATTTCCTCTGATGCAATGTAATACAGTGAGGACAAAAGCAATTCCTTTTAGCAAAAAGCCTTTCAATCAGGAATTAAAAAAAAAGGTTTTAGAGAGAGACAGTATGGGTAGCCCACCTACACCTATCCTAAGGGACATTAGTGCAGCTGTTTCATCATAAAAATCCTGGCCACAGGCTCTAGCAGTTGTTGTGAGCCCTTTGGGTTTTCCAGGCGTGGTACTTTCAGCTTCAGGACTTGAGCATTTACCATCCCAGGTATTAGCTCCAGAATTTTCTCTCCTGAGGGAGAATTCCCTAAAGTATGTGCCTGAAGTGTGTGTTTCTCAGTGTTCACGTTGGAGCTGTTAATAAACTTGAACACATGTAGCCCTACAGATCTGAGCATCGATGCACATAATCTAATCTAGTTTAAGAACAGCCTGTTGTAGGTGTGCTTTGATCTGTTTCTAAAATAATTAATTTAAATCAAGATAAGTCCAGTTTTAGCCAAAATAATTCACAAACCATACATTTGTCTGTGTGCATGTGTGTGTGAAAAAGTTTTTGAAAATAACTACGTACTGCTATGATTGGTTACAGGCTATTCTAATCAGATTATGATTGTATGAAGTATGGAAATACAAAAAAAAAGTATGTGTCTTTGGCCCTTGTTTCTTGGTATGATATCCATCACATTTTTGTGTCAAAGAATGTGGAAGGTTTTTTTGGAAGAAACAGGATGTCTAAATAGTTGAGAAATTATAGTGTATTATCAAATACAAAACTAGACTAAATCAAGTAATATGCTTCTATTCGTGGAGCAGTAGTACAATCTACAGAAGATGTTGTAGAGATTAGTTGTAGGAAAAAATGTACAGTGTATGTTATAAACAACTTCTGCATTACAATAAGCATGTTCAAACCCACTGTATTAGATTTCCTAGGGGTAAAAAGTAAAGTGGAGAAATAGTACTAGTGCAGTCCTGTTGAAAGTGACTGATTTAAAATAACAAGCTCCAAAGAAACCTTCCAGCTTTTGAACGAGGGTAGCTATAGCAGCTACAGAAAATACATGATTTTTATTTACTGCTGACGTTCCACTGTACAAGAAATAACTGAAGAGCTCCTAGCTGCTTTCTTGTCAGGGTTTCTTGTAAGGGCACTCGGCAAAGATGCAGGTGAGACATGCCAGGAATCCCACTCATGTGGTTACTCAGCGTTGGCTAGGACTCTGTCTCCTGGGATTTTCATTGCTTATAATTTTGCCTTGTATTATTGTGAGTATAAACAATACGTTGAAAAAGACCCATTCACTACCCTTTTTGCATTGTCAGTTATGATATGAAGCAATCAAACGGTTCCCTTCCTGTAACCATCCCAGATAATTAGCTTGTAATCTGCTGGGTTACGTGAATATAGAATCTTGTGTGTATATTTTTCCTGTGAGAAAAGACAAATAGTAAGATACATTTTGTAAATGTGAGTAAGTGTCACACGCACAGTTAACTTCTAGTCCTGCTGTAGCAGGGCTATGAAATAGGACCACTCACTTGCATGAACTTGGTGTGGAGATTTGTTTGCAAGATCAGAACATCTAGGAGGAAATGTGATTATGATGATGAACTAAAATTTTTCACATGATTTTTACAGAATTTGTTGATCTGCTGTGCTACTATAGATGAAAAGTAAATCTGTTCAGAGAAACAGAAGTATAGATATTGTTACATAAATTTGTTCTCATCTTCTTTAATATGTGAGTCAGTGCTCCCTAATGAAGTAGAATTATCATTATATTAGTTTAGTCACTGAAGATTTAAAATTTCCAGTGGTGAACTTCTAATTAGTTGAATAGATCATGAAATGCTACAGCAATTTGAAAGAACCTGTATTTCTTGTCTGAAAGAGCTCGTATTCCTGTTCAAGGGAAGAAGCAGTATATTTGAAAGAAAATGCAGGAGCATGGAAGAATCAGATATCTCATTTTAGTGAAACAGTAGATGTGATCTGAATTGATAATGAGTGGCACTTAGTGACTGGTTGACTTTGAACACCTAAGGAGTTTTTATAGGAATCGTAATGTTTTTGAAATGTGCATTTGTGGAACAGACTGTGCATATGCAAGAAGTGAGAAAAAGAAACTTGGTGGGTGAAATGGTGGCAGAATGATTCATATGTGCAAAGTTCAAATAAGCCTATCAGCTTATATACAAAATATCAGTAAACTATAATTAAACATATGGTCCCTTCCAACTCAAGCCATTCTATGATTCTATGATACTAAATTATATTAAGTATTAGAAATAGATTACAATAATTATTCATAATTCACTATAAACTTATATGCAAAGTCATTTTGATTAGAGTTACAGATCATTAGTTGTCAGTGATGCCTTTAATAGTAAGTTAATTAGACAAAAATTAATTATTTTCTTTATGTATTTTTCATGTAGGTATGGAACTCAAATGTGGTTGTCTTTATAAAAGTAAATGATAATGACCTATTTGTGTACAAATACCTTCGCCTGATATACAAGATGTTTTTCCTTTGCATTCTAAGTAGAAGGACAGGGTCTACAAATGATGGCTAATTATTTTTGAAAATTAAAATCCTGTATTCGTGCAGATAATAACTAAATTATAGGCAAGGATTGTTCCTCCATGGCTACATTAATAAATCCCAACATCACAATCCTATTTGCAATAAAGCAATAATATCTCTATGCTTCTTGATCTTTAGTTTCTTCGCTGATATTACTGAAGTATTATTAACAGCATTATGTTGTTGAAATTCAAGATCTTTGATTTTGTAAGTCCAAATTAAGTATGGTATTTAATAATAATAATAAAAATTATATTTCAGGCATAGAAGGCTTGCATTAGGGCAGCTAATCCGTAGTTCCAAAGCACTACATTAGCTCTCTTAATCATGTTGGTGACAAATCTTTCCCTATAATGTCTTTCATTAAGTAATACATTGAAAAAGCACTTATACATAATACATATATATTAAAGTGATGACTAATCATGTGCATATTCTAGAATTACAAGCTGTTGCTTTTCCTAGAATCACAGAATGGTTTGAGTTAGAAGGGACCTTAAAGATCATCTAGTTCCAATCCTCCTGCCATGAGCAGGGATGCCTAGATCAGGTTGCCCAGGACCCTATCCACCTGATGTCTTGAACCCCTCCAGGGATGGGACATCCACAAGTTCTCTTGGCAACCTGTTCCAGTGCCTCATCACTCTCTGAGTGAAGAATTTGCTACCAACATCTAAGTATTCCCCCTTTTAGATTAACCATTACCCTTTGTCCTATCACTATCTGCCCATGTAAAAAGTCACTCTCCACCTTTTTTATAAGCCCCCATTAAGGATTGAAAGGCTGCAAGGAGGTCTCCCCTGGAGCTGGTTGGATTTCATCATCTGTAACATTTTATTTAAAGAAAATAACCTCTTGAACTAGGAAGGCAGAGGTTGTTTTCTGGTAAAGATATAGCTATATTAAAAAATTTGTTGGTGAGTACTTTCTGAATTTGAAGTTTTGATGATTTGCACACTTGTATTCTCATTTGAACATTTAGTCCTAGAGGTTTGAAGTCTCTGACCATTCTCATTCTGTCTTTGCAGTTCGACAATCAGCAAGCATTGGGAGGCAGAACTGGCCACGCTCAAGGGTAATAATGCTAAGCTCACAGCAGCCCTGCTGGAGTCCACTGCCAATGTAAAACAATGGAAACAACAGCTTGCTGCATATCAGGAGGAAGCAGAACGTCTTCATAAGCGGGTAAGTTGAGGCAAACAGCCAGGATCATTGAGATGGAAGTCCTGGTGACTGTATTCACTCATTTTGAAGTGGAACAAATAAGCTTATTGTTGGGGCTTTAGGTAAATCTTTGAGACGGACACTAAAGATCACTTTAAAGCACACACTATTTCTCAGGGAATTCTTTTGTAGCAGTTCCTTTTCTGCAGAGGGTTTTGTTGTAGCCAGAGTTATCTCTGCTGTAAACCTTAGGCCACCTTTGCCAGCTTTCACTCCTTGTTTTATGCGAGCTGCATCGCATCTGTTTCAGGACTTTCACCATAACATTACATGTGACTCCCTCCTGCCTCTAAGCCTGTAGAAACTTGACATCAGATCTGTAAGTTAAAGGAACCCTGTTGTAGTTCCCAGAGTTACCAAGGACCAGCAGCTTCCTTTTGAACTTGCACCGAAAGAAAACCAACCGTGTGTAAAACCAAACTCATTATATGCGAATAATGGTCTCTTCTTGCATTCATGCAAGAGGAGCAGGGTCTTCTTCCCTTCACTGTAAAATTTGCAGAAGTCATTTGGCAGAACAGAAATTAGAACACAATTGGGGTAGGAGTAACAGCCTTTGAGAGAGGAATAAAGCTTATGCAGTGTTGAAGTCTGCATTGTGAATACAAGTATACAATTCCTATTCTCTTTTCACATATGACACTTAATATATTGGTATAATTTATTCATATTTGTCCATGTGAATTTAGTGTAGGGCATACTTTTGTGCAAAATGAAGGCAAGCCTACACGTGTGTAGTGAAGATGTATTTAGTGGAGCTTTTCTAGAGTTTTTTTTAATGTCAGAAGATGAATTTAGTTAAGAAATTAAAAAAAAAAAGTGGCAGAAGACCTATATACTTTTGTGGATGAAGACAACTTTCATGAATAATCTGACAGACATGAAAGGTAATGTAGCAAACACAGCAGATTTTTTAATTTGATTTTATAGACTGTAGTCTCTTATATGAAATAAGATATGGAAATAACAGTTAGCTAAACCCTGCAAATTCCAAAGGTTCTTTCAGACCTCCACTGGACCTGTCCAACTGAAGGCTATCACAGGAACAAGCATCATATTGATCTGAGGACGAGAAATTCATCAGGTTGCACCTAACCTTCACCCAGCTCTGGAAGAGTAGTGAGAATTCCCATGACTTGAGAAACCTGGGGAAATGTCACGTTGTTGGGGCTATCCTATACCTAGACTGAACTGAAACAAGGATCTTGAAATCCCAGCCAAATGAGTTTAATAGGGAGGAGTGACAATTTCCAATGGACACTTACTGCGTGTGTGATACCTGTCTGAATGAAATTTAATTAAAACTGGTGCTTTCAATTGAAGAAATTGACAGTTGCTGACAAAAATGCATTGCTTTGAAACTTTTCTGTTCAGGTACAAGCTTGTCATATATGTTTGTACAGAGATGTTTTCACTTATTTGTCTCATTTAAGCATCTCCCTTGGCAGGGTGGAAGTTCTAACCTGTTTTCCAGGTTTGTGGATGAAAGATAATAGTCATATTTGATAAAATTTTGGTACTGCAGAATACCAGGTGAATTTCATTACTAGTGAAGTTTTACAGTGAAGAACCTATTGCTCAAATATAGACATAATGAGGTATCATTCTTCTTAATAAAATGTATTAACAACTTCAGTTGCAAAGGTGAGAAAATAGAGTTCTGATCCAACAACAAAAAGAAAAGCAACACAGAACAAAAAAAACTGAATTATTTACCTGCTCTCTGTGGGGAGACCCAAACAGACAAAATGAGCATGGCATGGTGATAGAAGGTCCCTTTTTCTTGATATTACTGTCACTCTTAGCCCTATCCTGTCATTGGCAGTTTGTTACTGGCAAACACAATTAATGAACATAGAATTTCTTTGTATGTTACTTTGCTTGCACCTGATACTATAGTAGTAACAGAAGTAGTAACAGAAGTAGTAACCAAGCGAACGCAGCAATTTTCCCACGATTATTTTGTATTTCTGAGGAAATACAGAATGTTATAACATGGAATCATCTACAATGTTCTTTTACAATCAGCTTTTATGTGCTTGTATTAAATCTTTCTGTAATCCATGACCTCGGGGCTTACTAGTATCTCACAAACCTCTCTGCCTGTCTCCGTGGGCATGCCCGTAAATTACTACAGCTCAAGAATACTGCCCTCTGTTGGAATTGCTTTGAAAAAGATATAGACTTGGCTAACACAGTAAATCAAACTGTCTAGGCAAAAGTGTTCAGAGGATGTTAAAAATCAATTTATCTGTTACCCCTGCAGCACAATACAAGAGCTATTCTAACCTGCATGCTGGGCACTGATCTTTCAATTTGAAGTAGTCCCACATTCCAAAAAGAAACTGTAATTCAGATATTTCTCTGTTACATGGACAGAAAATGTGCTTTTGAAAAGGTGAATGTGGAGACTGTTGGCTATGGTATGTTTGATAGCAAGCAGCGTTAAAAGACTATCATGTAATCATTCTGTTAGGTTTATCTGTTAAGCTTGGTGTACGCACCAGCTGCAACTGATCCAAAAATGCTCTCTAAATTGGAATCCATTTCTCCTGAGATTATGTAGAAGTTACACATCATGTTTTGGACGGTCCTCTTTTTTTATATAGATGATTCATATAGACACAGAAACATGAATGGGTGTACCAGTCTAAGACAATTGACTAACGTACTGAGTTAATTTGTTTCTGTAAGTGTTTGTCCTTCTCCATAGATAATCATCTAGGTAATCCTCTAGACATGTGATGAACTCCATCTTTAGTTCACAGAATCACAGAATAATTTAGCATGGAGGGGAACTTTGGATCTTGCCCAACTCCCTACTGAAAGTATGTCCAACTTTGAAATCAGATCCAGCTCCAGGGTTGGATAAGGTTACTCAGGACAGTGTGTCAAACCCAGAAAAATAGAGAACCCACAGCATCACTGGACAACCAGTTCCAATGCTTGACCACCCTTCTTGTCAAATTGGTTTTCCTAATATCTGTTCAGAATTTGCCGTACTGCAACTTGTGGATGATGCCAGTTCAGAAGAAAAATGCTTTTTAATCCAAAAGAAACTGCATCGAGAAAGAGTTGATAGATGATATTTTAAAATACTTGTAGAAAAAAACACTTCAAGGATAAACAAAAGTTTGGAAATTAGTTTGCATGTTTAATCGCAATGTAGTTGTTGTTTTATATGCAAAAGTTGGCTGTTACAGCATCTTGCCCACTGGAGAAGTAGAATGTGTGTAGATCTGTATTCGTTAGAGGGATACACACACTTATAAGATCATAGTGTTGTACAGAATAGACCAGCTTTCAAAATAAAGAACTGTACTTCCACCACTAGCTGTTAAGTTTAGAGCAATTTAATAACATATTATGTGGTTTATATATAATGCAATTGTGGTATTCACTCCTTACATGCTTTAAGTATATCTACAAGTTCAGGTACCTGAGTCATCTATCTGCAAGCCACAGCAGACTCATACCCTCTGTCAAATGTGGTATTGGTGAGGAAATAATGCATATCGATTAGGAAATTTTATCTTATTATTTCTGTTTTTAGCTTCCTCTTTATATAAATAGCTTTATAAATAGTCTTACTTAAATAATTGCCTCTATTTAAAAATAAGGGAATGTTTTTTTACTGCTACTGCTATTTATTAGGTAACTTTTTATGGTACCTTTCTCCACACTTTGAACTTTGTCATGTTTTATTTATATATAAATATCCTTTGATTTTATATCATATCTCACCTGTATACTTTCCTTTATTCACATTCACTATGATAAAATATGTCCTTTGGCTCATAAAATCATAGCAGCTAGGCTGGAAAAGACCTTCAAGATCACCAAGTCCAACCATCAACCTGACATAGCGAGTCCCACCACTAAACCATGTCCCTAAATGCCACATCCACACATCTCAAATACCTTCAGGGATGCTGACTCCACCAATTCCACGTCCCTGGGCAGCCCATTACAATGGTTGTCCACCCTTTATGACAATAAATGCTTCCTGATATCCATTGTAAACCTCCCTTTGTGCAACTGAAGGCCATTGCCTCACATCCTATCACTTGTCACCCAAGAAGAGTGATCAACACCCACCTCACTTCAACCTCCTTTCAGGTAGTTGTAGAGAGTGATGTGGTCTCCCCTCAGCCTCCTTTTCTTCAGACTAAACAGCCCCAGTTCCCTCATCCGCTCCTCATAACTCCTGTTTTCTGGGCTCTTTATCAGCTTCATTGTTCTTCCCTTAATGTCTTCCACCAACTCAATATCTTTCTTGTAGTGATGGTCCCAAAACTGATGACTCAAGGTGCTCAAGGTGCGGTCTCACCAGTGCCATGTTTGAGGGGACAATCCCTGCCCTAGGCCTGCTGGCCACACCGTTTCTGGTGCAGGCCAGGAGGCTGTTGGCCCTCTTGGCCAGCTGGGCCACAGATGGCTCACATGCAGCCGGCTGTCAACCAGCACCCCCAGCTCCTTTTCTGCCAGGTAACTTTCCAGCCACCTGCCCCAAGCCCGTACCACTACAAGGGGCCAAGTGCAGCACGCAGCAGTTAGCCCTGTTGAATGCCATGCAACAGGATGCAGCCCATTGACCTAGCCTGTCCAGATCCTTCTGCAGATCCTTCCTACCCTCATACAGTATTCATTGTAAACTTTGATTTTTCAGGTGTTTTAAATTCTTTTAAACCCATAATTTTTTTTCTTCCATAATTGTTTTCAGATTTGACTGAAATAGTTAATCTGTGTATCACGGATTACACTTTAAAAATAATAGAAACAAAGCTATAATGCTCCCTCTTTGATTTGTGATTTAATTTTTAAAAAATTAAGTTAATTTATTATCTTTTTTTTTTTTTTTGATTAAGATTTCCTCATCTGACAATTTAGTTTCTCACATTAACCTGCACTTATTTGCTTTCTCTGAGGCTTTTGTTTTCTTTGTTCCATTTATTCTCTGCATTAGTAATGCTTAGAGCTGAGAAGAAATAGAATACAAATTCAGTGTGTCTGAGTGCAAAGTTCTCCATAAATTAAAAGTTTTGTGCTCTCTTCTGTTATATTTTGAGCTTAAGTCAGAAATACTGTATGTTGATATTTTGTCAGATATTTTTCAAAAGTTGACTAAATTTTTGAATGGACTTTTCCTTTCAAAATACAAAGAGAAAATAATTTTGAGAAGACACACTGCCCAGTCAAGAGCTTAACTTAGAGCTCTGAGCCTTCTGTCCTCTAATCTGTTCAGAAGCAGCTTAACAACAAGGATTTCCCTTGAACAGGGTTGGGGAGCACTCCTACACACCCTGCATAACATTTGAAGTCAAAAGGGATTCATGAGTTTAGAACAGCTCAATAACAGAAAAAAACACCAACTGAAGTAGCTACTTCAGACAAATAAAATAGCAGTGGTACTAACATTAATCCTGGTATCATAGAAAGGAAATGATTGAGTGGTGATATAAATTATGCAACATATCCGAAAGTTTCATCTTTGTCATGTAAAAAATTACAATTATACATTTTTTTCTTGCATGCTAACTGCTAAAGTAAATCATCCTATGACACTGGGCAATAGCTCAGAGTAATAACACCAGTGCATAATAAAAGAGCTGCAGTCCTTGAAGATCATTTATCTGCAGGAAAAGAAACCTGCAATGACAAGATGAAGGCAAGTGATCAAGTTCTTGGGTATTTCTGAAAGAACAGAGAGGTAAACTCTTGAATTCTAGGTTGTTATTTTACCAAGATTACTTAGGAAATTAGATAAAATTAGCTTATTATGTTCTGGTTCTTTCATCTGGTGAATGAAATAAGTATGAAGATACCTTATGCAGTCATCAAGAACACCTGACGAATAATGGATCTTGATTTCACTACTGTAAAAAGAAATTTTGAAGTGGAAATTTAAAAAATGCATGAGCATACAGAAATAAAACTATGATCATTTTACCATGCCATTTCTATGCTGATTAAAGAAAACAAATGTCTAAATGCAGTTGGTGAAGTCCACAGGAAGTATGAGGCCCCATATCTCAGATTATCCTAAAAATGTCTATAGAAAATCTTTGCAGACCCTTAGCAGTCACCTCCACATTTCCACCACCTGCATTAATAATTGAATAGCCAAGACTCAATTTCAAACGCGCAGATGTGCAACTGCTTGCTGAATCAGAGCCCATACTGTGGATTTCTGATTGGCTGAGAAGTCAGTGCTCATTGAAGAATTTATTATCACCAATATGAGACTACTGTGAATAACTTACTTGAGTGAGGAAAGAAATTTTCTAAAAGTGGAAATATGAAATAAGGTGACAGAAAGAGTGGTAAGAAGAAGAGATTTAATCCAAAAAATTATTGGCAATGCATGCTTTTTGTGTGACGTCTACCTTTTGTTATACAGTCTTCAAGACTGTGTCCCTCCTGTCCTTCCTGAAAAATATGAACTTATATTTAAACTTAGATTGCTTGATTAAAGAAAAAGGCTACTTGAGTATAACTTCCTTCTTAAATTACTGTAATTAGCATGCAGCTTGGTAGTCATGTGGTGCCATTCTTTAATGAAGAAAATAGATAAGCATTTTGCAGGGTAAATATGGTTCATTTGGCAATTTAATTGAAACAATGGGACTATCACTTTGCTAACATTTTTAATGCATTTAATTGAAACAAATGTGTGTGCAGTTGGACCAATCCTAAAGGAACAAAAACCAGACAAATAAATCTGTATTTTTACATATGCAATCCATTAATCTGGAATTGCAAGCAAATTTTTGTTGCACTTGAAAATACTGATAAAGCAAAAATACATATGTAGCTTTTGCCCAAGTGATGTTAAGTAATGTTAAATATTGACCAAACGTTCTGGGGAGTGTTAAGTTAAGAAACAACAAGTTAAGTTTCTGTGTTGGAAAGGCTAATTGTTCTAACTGTTAAGTTTCTAGAAGATATGTGGAAAAACAGTGACTTTGCTTTTTATTTTTGAAATTGCAATCATTTCTTAAAAGAAGAGTTTATGTTTTAAAGTAGGCTGTAATTACCTTCCTAAGGTCGGTTATCCTAACAGTAGAACTAGTTTCTAATAAAAATAAATCCATAGTGGTATTTTAAAAATCTTTGAGAAGAGCCTTGTGACTTGACCACCTTTGTTGCATGATATTACGGGATAACCAAGGGAAAAAATGTGAGCATTTTATTTCAAGGGATATATATTTTTCTCTCAGATGTACAATATCCATATTTTTGTCCAATATCCATTTCAGCTATCATAAATTTCATACTGGTTTTGAAATTCTATTTGTTGTCAGTCTTGAATTTAGAATGTCAGAATGATTAGAATGATTCCTTGAACAGAAGTGTCTACCACAGACTCCCAGGTCCCTTTTTAGGCATGATTCCTAATACTTATAATCCACATCTAGCCTTTATTAAGATTTAAACCTTGTTTAAAACTTAGAATTTACTGAAAAAATTGCCCCTTTTCAGACAAAGCAGGTGAATCGGGTTATAGTAGTTTTGTTTCCTGTAATCAGAATGTTTTTGTTTGTTTGTTTGTTTGTTTTAATGGATGGTGAACTGAAGGCAAGTTCTTTATCATCTTCTTCTGCTTGCCTTGATTTGCTTTTAGAGTAGATTTCCATTTATGACCCAAGACAATATCTTTATTTTTTTTTTTTGTGGAAATTCCTTTACACTGAATGTGGGGTGATAAAAAAGTGACTGTTGTTACTCTGGGATAGTAAAAAAAAAAAAAAAAGTGTTTTCTCTTAAGGACCCTCATCTCCATCTTCATCATCTTTCTAAAAAGAAGGAATATTATTAAGATTTGCAGGTTTTACAAAGCGCACTTTGTGGAGACATACTACAGCATTTTTATGTAGTCAAAGCTTTGTAGAATGAAATATAATTCCAAAACTCTATTAGAGAATGAGGAAATTGCAGGACTTAAAAGTCCACAAGATTAAAAGATGACATATCTGTACTGTGTTTGCTATTGCATGTATTTTATGAACTGGTCAGATAGCAGATAAAAACAAAAAACAAAACAAAACAAACAAACAAACAAACAAAAAACACTTTCTAATTGAATTTCAGACAAAGGAATATTCCCTGAAGTTAGCATTAACACTATCACTTGCAAATAGCAACGCCTGGCTGAAGCTCAGAGCAGCAATTTTAGTACACTTCTTGTATTTTCATATTTTCCTACTTCAGTCTCATTTTGTTTTTCACACAAATCAAGCAGATGATGGATTATTCCTCTTTCATCTCTGCAGAAATATCTAACTGTAGAAAACATTTTGATATTTCCATGGCTTGAGGCTTCAGTGCCCACAGAGAAAAATGTGTCCTTTTCAGCAAAATCTTTAATTGATTTCTAAGTTGAAAAAAGTAATGTATTGTTGGTAATACACAAAACTCTTCCCCTTATCCTTAGGTTATCATTTTATCCATAGATAAATCTTGGAAGACTACAATAGTTAATTTGCTGTCAGAAGTGATAATATGATAGTGCACTTTTTGTTTTTTCAGCAGCAACATAGGAAAGCAATTTTCCTTGTTCTCTGCGTTTTCACATTTATTAGAACCAAATTTTTTCTCAGAGTTTTTATTCTTGAAAGCCATACTAGATTGTTTCTTATGGTTGTCTTGTTTGCATGCTGTCTTCCATCTTACTGTCTACCATGAAGAACTGAGAAGTGTCTTCTGCAAAAGTTATGTGAAATTTTATGCAGTTATTCCTTGTTTTGCTGAGCTACACAGTATCATTTTTCTACTTACTGTGGAAAGCAAAGGGCTCTTTTTAATTTGAAGGACGTTCATCTTCAGTTATTGATGGAATAATATCACAATCACAGTTGAGATCCATTAAGCAAGATAACTGCACCAGCTAAAAATACATAAATAATACTTAAATTCTGTCTTGCATGAGTACTCTCTGTTCTACACTGTGGCCTGGGTTAGTAGACCCTGAATACTGTGTTCCACAATAAATATGTGGAATACCTTTAGGAAACAACAAGTTAAGATAGTCAGGTGTATCTATAAAATAGACTAAAGCAACACCAAAAATGTACTTTAACCCATAATTCTCAGCATTTTTGTAATAGCTAAAGTAATTTCTGTATGAAATTTCTGTATGAAAGAAGTTCATGACTTGTAGGTACTGACTCTTAAGATAATAAAAAAAAACAGTTTGTTGATTGAGATTAGAAGTATACAAATCTATGTCAGGAAAGTGGTATTAAAAAAATTAATCAGCTTTGAGCAAATGTAGCTCAGATTCATTCTGTCAGTACTTGGTCTGGGAGGGTGACCACTTGAAATATTTCTGTCATTCCCACTTCTTTGCTTCAGTCTAACCAAAGTCTTCACTCATGAAGCAGTTGTCTTTGTTAGGATTTGATACAATCTCTAGATTTGTTTTCTTCATGCTTTGGTTTGGTTTGTTTTCTTGGAGAAGCTCTGTGCAATTACTGTCTTAAGCTTATATCAAATCTGTTGCCCCTTCTGTTATGTGGCCTCACTCCTCCTGTCTTGGCAACAGCTGCACAGTATGATGAAAACTTCTGCCTGGCATTCTCCTCTATTTATAGGCTATTGACCTTAGATCAGAATTTCCAGAAAACTCTTCAATGGCTTCTGCTGAGAAGGCTTAGGCTCTGTCAGAACAAGTTGCCTTTCTGTCTGATTTCTACTGATGTATTTCTCACTAAAGTATGCATTTAAGTACAATAATGTCCATATGAGAGAAAAAATAGCCCATTAAATAGTCACTAAAAAGCCCTTTCAGAATTTCTTTCTCTACAAGCAATCTTTACCTGGATGACAAAAGTAAAATACAGAAGCAGGGGCTAAGAATAATATTCCTTTAAGTCTCAAATATGAAGCCACAGTACAGACTTTCCAGATTTGCAAGTCAGTGCAGTCTTATGATGAAGAACCTTGTTTGGTCAGTTATTGTTCAAAGACTGTTTTTTCAATCTTTGTCAGAAGTCAGAATACAGTCAGAATTCTGTACTGGAAACAAGTTTTAATCAGAGATTCGTTATTTAGTGTTGCTGTGCAAAGACTTGAATGATTGCTTGAGTCTTGCCCTTAAATGTGAAAAAATAAATGAGGAGATGTCCCTGAAAATAGCATGTGGGAGGGTCAGACTAAAGCATTTTAGCTTCCTGTTATGCCCCCTTCTGTGCATAACGCATAAACAGTCATTTTTGATGTTTTTTGGACCAATGGTCATTAGAAAAATAAATTCAATTTGAAACAAGGAAATAGAGCAAGTAAATGTTATCCATGTTTTTTTGCCTAGAGCTTTATCTTTTGTTACTTCTGTTTTCAATTACGTATGCTTTATATCGCATCATTTTCCATCTTACTCTACAGATTTTTTGAAAGGTTCATAATATGATTTTCTTTTTTAAAGGTGCATTCAGAAAGAGAGCATATTTGACATCTTTTCAGACCTGTATAGGAATGGGCATTTAAATAAGATTATTATTAAAGTAAACATGTTTTCAAGTTGAAAATTTTTTCCCAAGTTACTGGGCTTTCAGCAGTAAAAAAAAAAAAAAAAAAAAAAAAAAAAAAATTTGAACCATGCATTATTTTCTTGCACAAGCAGTAAAAAATGGGTGTTTGCCTACAGGAAAGCTGGACCAGAGCAAGGTATCACAGCCCCTTCTGAGAGCAGTTGACTGTTGGCAAGAAAGTTTGTGGAGCAAACTCTACCCTGCTCAAGCAAAATCAACTGTGTTTGCTTAAGCAATTTCAATAGGTGTCTCAAGTTAGTATGTCCAGAGCACACTGAGGAGTGTTCATGCGAGCCATGCAGCCAGTGGGTCTCTCACAGGAGGCATTTTTGGCTGGTAGCAATACCTGCAGCCAAGAGCAAGGTATTTCACCCACCCCAGCTCAATCCACCAGCCCCTCAGACTCCAAGCTTGCACTAACAGTATGCATGCATCCTCACCCTGTGTGCCTGCTCAGAGGAAACCCCATGGAAAACAGTAGGGTTCAAGCTCTTCCTAAGTCACAGGGAGAGACACCTCTGCCCCCTTGCTTCTACAGCACCAGGAGAAAGGTGTTTTGGGGACTGATTTTTCCCGTCTTTCCTGTTGAGGCTGTACCACTCGGTGTAAATGAGTATTCACTGCACCAGTACTTGGTAAGAGCCAGTGGGCGTAACAGCTTTAAGAGAGAGATTGACCTTCTTGGAGGTTATCGTATAAAGTTCCAGACTTACAAAATGGGTGGAAAAGTGTCTGAATGTGGGTTTCTAAATCAACACTACCCCTGGGTTCACAGAAGCTTCTGCGTCTAATTCAAGACTTTGTTCAGCAGAAAAGTTTGGAAATGTTTACTAGGTTGAACTTCAGAAGGGGTGAAGATGGTTGATGTGGATAAAATTGTGGTGACGCTACTAAATGGTAAATGGTTCCTGGCTGGACAAGACCCTGAGCAATGAAATACAACTTAAATTGCCCTGGTTTTTAATGAGGGGCCTGGACCAAATGAGCACCAAGCTCCCTTTCCAGCCTAAATTATTCTGCGAGTTGATGATTCTTGATGTGTTTACACAGTGTAATGTCGAACAACATGTTAGTTCAGGCACTGTTTAGACATAGCTTTATCCCAGCTGGTGCGTTGCAATTCTGGTTGGTTGTGTCTGTGTAGTTATTGTGCTGAATACCGTAATAGTAACAATTGTTAGCTTGTAACAAATGTTACCCCCCCCCAAAAAAAAAAATCTAAATAGATATATTTTTGTGCAGTTTTGGCAAATTGAGGAAAAGGTCTAAGACTGCAGTCAAAATGCTCAGTGACGTATAAAACTGAACAAACTGCTGTTACTTTGCGCCATGAGCACAGATGTTTCTTCTGGGGCAATTCCAGTAAATAAGATAGTTCTTGGGGGGTCCTGTGAAGCTACCTTCTCTTCCCTCATTCCCCTTTTCCCTCCAAAGAATTGCTGTAATTTTTGTGTCTCTACATTTATTAACCTGGTGTGCAAAAATGTCAAATGACAGCTTTCCAGGAGGAGAAACGAGACTACTCATCGCTGTTCAGGCCACAGGGGAACACAAGGGAATTTCATGCCCTGTGACTCAGAAAGAAAAGCTGAGAGGGATTTTGTTTTAATTTTCTTGTATTTCAATCTTGGCTTTCCCTCAACTTCTCCCTGCATTCAGTAATCTACTTTTTAAGCCTACAAACCATTCAGAGTCTTAAATTACTGGCATCACAGTGGCTTCTCTGGCTAGACTATATTGGTGGTGGAAGGCACCACCCTTGATTCCTCAAGATTTTCATCTGAGAAAGAAAAATGTCCTGGAGAATACATGCCCTCTCTTTAGGGGCTACTTCTCTAAGGAATTTAATTTGAGAGGTTTAATTAGAGGTTTTCCTTGACAAATTGGGTAGCACAGAAACATGCTATGTTCAAACTAGTTTTTGGAGCAGATTTGTTCTGTAGGTAGATGTTGCAGCTCTGTCAAACACTGTATACTAAGATTGACAGACAGTCTGGGAAAAAAAAAAGTTATTGGTTTTTAAATTGTATTTTTTTTACAGTTTGTTCTTAAACAAAAAGGTTTTAGTGCAGAAATCTATGCAGACGTGCAGTGTGAGAGTTCCCTGAAACTGCTGTAATTTGAGAGGTACATGAACAATGTCTCTCTGTGTAGACTGTAGCTGCATGAAATTTTATTTCTTTAATGCATAAGCCATTTTTGACAACCATTTTTCTGTGAATGCTAGGACATTAACATCTCATCAATTAAAAAAATAAAATGAAAAGGGCATACTATTGCCAGGTATCTTATCTTATCCAAGGGCAGATGGAGAATGTTTGCTGCCTGCTAATAAAGAGGAACTGTACAAATCCAAATTGTGCCATTAGTTGTTAGTTTTGTGACTGGGAGACGAAGTCTTGAGACTACAGGAAGTAAGAATCTGGCAGCTGTACATTGGTAGCTGAGTATCTTCTGATGCAGAGTCAGAAATTGAGGCTGTGAAATGTTAATTGGTGTGCTAGGAAAGGGGTGAGCATTGTGGCTTAGTTGATTAAGATGGTGCAACATTAAAAAATGTCAGATGGAGAGGTTACTTAGATCTGTGTTTAATCATCTAGATGTTACTGTTTCTGAAATGGTAATTCAGCTTCTTCTGTAAAATTTTCAATAATTAGTAAGTATAACTTTTAATTAATGTTCTTTTCAGCCTGCAATATATTAAATTTATTGTTCCCAAGTTATTACAGTAAACATTAGAAGTCACAGCAGCCATTTGCTGCAAAACAACTTGTTAAGGAATTGTATGCAGACTTCATAAGAACAGCTTCACCATTTTAATCAACATAAGTCACCCAGAACTAAGGGTATATTTCAAATTCAGCTATTTATTCTAAGAAATACTGGTACCTTGAAATTGTTGCAATTAATTCTCTGTGTGTTGCCACCACTTATTTCAACAGGTGACTGAGCTAGAGTGTGTGAGCAGTCAAGCCAATGCAGTCCACACACATAAAACAGAATTAAACCAGACAATACAGGAATTAGAATCTACGCTGAAGAAAAAAGAAGAGGTATTTGCTAATGTTTGTTTTGGCTTTTTTGTTACATCTATTCTTAAGGCATTCAATATTAATCTTGCAATGGCTAGCAAATGTTGTGGTATTTCCTTTTAATTTTTCAGATTATTTGAAATGATTAATATTTTTCCTTCTACATCTGTCCAGTATAAAGCAAGGTATCTGAAGAACAAAAAATATAATTTTTTTGTCTTTGCTTTTACTCTTTGCAAAAGTCGGTCTGCATTGAGGCACATGTGATTTCTTTAGAGCAATCACCACACTGATGCTGTCCACACTGACTAAGAAGGGAAGCAGTCATAAGCATGCTTTCCTTTTTCTGGAGAGAGAGGTTTGGAGCAAGAAATATATCAATGCCTTTTTTCAGGCCAATCTGTTTTTCAGTCTATGTTAATATAGCTGACTTTTATGATCCCTAAGATAAGCCCTCTCCTTCAAAGCGTGCCAAACCCCCAGCCTGTAACTTGGATGATATTTATTGTGCCATCTGCCTTGGGCTCAGTCAGCAACAGGAAAATACAAAGAATTGGAGTAACACCTGCACTGGCAGGGGTCCTAGAGGAAAACAGATTTGTGCCACAGAATGACTGGGGATTGCCCCTTTATGGATGGGAAGAAGGAGGTGGAGAGGGCCGTGTATGATGGTTTGCTTGCCCTGTTTAAGACCAGATCCCTTGAGCCCTACATGGGCACAGACAAGCATGCACTGGTATGTACATTTGGAGGGCCAGTGTGTCCCACAGGGTCTCCAGCTGTGTCGTTGTTAGCTGTTTCTGAGAAGGATGCAGGAGAAGAGCTCCTAGGAGCAAACAGAACATCCTCCCAAAATGGAGGAAAGCCTTCTTCAGGCTCCCTCAGACACGAGATTAGCCTTAGGTTGGTAATGATTCCCATTTTGGTGCCCTTGCTCTTTCAAATTATGCTGAGTTGCTGAACACAGAGATACCTTTCCAAGAGGTATTCTGGAAGGTAAATATGCCCCTGTAGGGAGAAATATTTGTTAGCTTTAAGTTTTTTAAAAAATCAATGCTTAAGGCTGTCAACTTTTTGATGCTCAGCCCTTCTGCTAGTGACATAATAAGCAGCGAACAGATGAAAATTGGATTTTTCTCATGAAAAAATGGGGGAGGATAGATTATAACAGAACATAAAAAACAAAATTGTTTCTCAAATTACAAGGACCCTTAATATTCCAAGAAAAAAAAATCAAGTCTTTTGTATGGAAAGGAGGCTTAGACTTGCATGACAAAGAAAATCCTTATCTTTATTGTTTATTCACAATGGGATTGTCTTTTGGGGACTGTGATTCAGGAGTATTGGGAGCAGAGCTTAAACTTCATGTGCTAAGATAGGCAGTAGCCAGTTGCCAGTTTTGGTATCATTGCTATGGAGAAGAAGAAGCAGCCAGCTTACCTATACTGAAGCCAATCCAAATAATGTGTTGCTAAAAAAGTTGTTTCTTCTCCTTCAGGAAATAGAAAGATTGAAACAAGAAATTGACAACGCCAGAGAGCTCCAGGCACAGAGGGATTCTTTGACCCAGAAGTTACAGGTGAGCTATAGTACATCATCTTAATTTAGGCAGAAGGGCAAAATGATCTTCAAGTGAGCAGTTTACATCAGCAACTTCTGCTGTATTGATCGAAGCTTCTGGGTAAATACGTAAGTAGTAAAGTGGTGGGTCAGAATGCTCCTGGGGAATTTGTACCACAATTTCTACCTGGGGTAAGTCATTATTTTTTTCACTTAGGGAACAGAACCAAATTTCATTTATAATGCTACCGAACTCCACCCAGCTCTGAGGCAAGCAGATGTCCTCCATCAATACATGTCGTGGGCAGTTCTGGTCTCATTTTCACAGCAATGTCTTGTCATAGGTCTTGTGTGCCACTGAACTATCAGGCTTGTTGATAGGCATCATGTTGGGATGAGTCTATATTCATCTTCTAAGCATTCTCTGATAAAGGTTAAAGTGTTCTTGCAGAATACAGACTTTAAAAACAGAATTGGACATTTTATTTTGAGGATTATATATAATTATTTAGATTTTTTTTTTGTTTGTATTGCTTTGTTTTGTTGTGTTTTGTTTTTTGTTTTTCTTCTTTTTCCTGGGTTGATCCTTCACTGTGTGTATAGGCAGATACCTCAGGAAGCAGTGCTATGTCTGAGCTCTTGTCCTTCTGTTGCTGGGCTGACCAGCCAGCATGGACATGCCCCCCTTAGTAAGAATCAGCGTTCTGACTGAGGCTGACCCAGAGCTGAGATGGGTTTAAACTTTGAATTCAGACATCAGAGTTTTGATACAGCTGGAAACTGAGGCATTAAATAGCTCCAAATCTAAAGTGCTGAAATGTGACCAGCACTATTCTGCATCTTGACCTAAATCATGGCAAAAACAAGCTCTGCCAGGCTATCCACAGCTAAAAGATCATCAAGCAGATATTCTTTGAAATGCGTTATGTGAATTGAAACTTTCTTGAATCTCATTTTAACCTACAGAATAAACCACATTAGAACAAAATTACTGTATTCATTCTCCCCCATTCTTAAGTCAAATTATTTGTAAAAAAAACCTATGTTATTACAGTGCTTCTTTGAAGATTGTTTTGAGTACACCTGAGCTTGCCTGTTTCACTATTCCAAAAATTGTTGCTGACTTTAAGCATGGGAGTTTTCGGATGAAAAGGAACTTTTATGAGTGACTTAAAAATGAGATTATAATGAAAGAAATTGTTCTAGCAGTGGCATATGTAATAATATCAGCATAATATCACATGAAAAGTAATAATGAGCTGAGAAATAGCTATCCCTAGCAAGCAGAGTTATGAGAGACTAGCAAAAGGCTAAAGATTTTTTAGAATCTGTAAATCCTAACATTTTATTAATAATTGTACTTCACAGATTGTAGCTTCCTTTTGAAATATATATTTATCTTAGGAACCAAATGGATGTATTATGTACATAGGTCCGTATGTCACATTGTAGGTGATCACTTTCTCAAAATGGTTAGGATCTGACATAAAAGTTGCCGTTCTTCAGGTTAAAGCTTATTACTGACCTGATTCAGCTCTTACAAAAGATCTTAAGTCTTTGTGTACTGAAGTACTCATCCTGCTTCAACAGCAGTGGCCTTCTCCAAGCCACTTCACCCTGCACCTGTGATGTCAGAGAAATGGTGTTTTCTTCCGTAGCTCTGGTCTGACCATCCCACGTCTGTTCTGTTCATTGACTCATTGTCTGTTTTCAGAGTGATTGTCTCTAGGGTCTATATCTGTTCATCACACACTTTTCTCTTCCGCTTCATTTTTCATCCGCTTGTGTTCGCAAATGGATTACGTAACTCTATAATATTTTGGAATGCCGCCTATATGAAAAACAGTATACAAAGAAATTATTATTTCAAGGTATGTCACATTTCTGAGACATTTATATCAGGGAATGAATTTGAAATCCATCACTGAGAAATCTCAGTGAACAGCAGTATGTTATCACTGCAAAGGGTAAGTATCAGGGCCCTTGTTACTTAATAGTTTAATTAATTAAGACATCTCAATCAGTCATGATCAGTGTGACTCTCACAGCAAGTCAGGATATCTTTATTACCGTACCTGATCCCTAAATACAGCTGTTGTGTATGATTTGAATATCTAATTCTGATCTTTTATCTGACTTCCACAAGAGATTATTACAGTGTGAATAGCAAAAAATACTTATTAATAATTTATTTATTTTCTAAAAGAAAATGATTTGTGAGAAGTGATTATTCCTGCTGTAGGAGCTTGAAAAAACAGTGTACAATAAACCATGTAAAGGGCCTGAATGGATCAGAAGAGTAGGTTTATTGCCCTGTGGGATTAACTGCAAATAAAGTGAAATGACACAAGTAGGGGAATGGGTTATGTTACGTGGATAGCTCTCCCCTTCTTCCATTAAGAAGCAGCAGTTCTGAGGCAGACTGTAATAGGAAGCTGCACATGATCCAGACATGAACTTGTAATTCAATACTACTATATAAAACTAATCAAGGGTAAGATGTCAGGATCACAAGTAAAATTTGGTAAGCAGCGTTTTCCAGAAACCAAGAGCGGGCTTGAACAGTCAGTACTGTGTGAAATACCGAAAGGGCTGTGCCACCCAGCAGAGCTGAGGGGACGCTGAGCCCCCTTTCCATGCCACACGAGGTCACTTTGCCGTGGAGGGTCCGAATCCCTGTGGCCCTGAGGCCATGTAGCACGTGCCAGCGCTTGGTGTGGAGGTCAGGTGTAGGCCTGGCGAGGGACAGCCTGCAGCAGGTACTGACAGGGTTACAGTCACCTAGCTTGTTTGCTCCTAACACCTGTGAGGAAGCTGATCATTGCCTAAGCACACACCTGTTTCAATTTACGTAGTTTCTACAAGCTCCCCTTTTCAGCTAGTTTCCTTTAATCCCTTGGCAACAATTTTATCTGTGTGAAACAGATTAAAATAATCTTTCTCTTGATCCTGGCGGCGAGGGGTAATGCCTGCTTTCAACTCTGTTGTTCGAGGCCAGTGGCCAAAAATCTGTCATTTTTACCTTGCCCCTTTACAAACAAGCAGTAGGTGAGGCACTCCGGTTTTGAGGAGATGTGGCTGCATGAAACAAGTTGGTCTGAAAACTGAGAGCAGCTCCATTGAAGCTGTGTGACACAAACCTGCTGTAAAGGCTGGCAGAATTTAAAAAATGTCACTGCACATAAATAATAATTCAGTATGCGCTTTTCTGGAAAATGGCTGCTTAGGGTGAATGGTGTACCAAGTGCACCATCCCAGTGCTGCCTTCGAAAGTGGTTTTCATAGCTGAAATTAAGAAATTATTATCTGCCCCTGCAGCAGAGCGGCCCTGAGCTCTCCTCCAAGCACTGACGGTGGTCCCAGCCTGACCACTGTGTGCAGACCTCGCCGACAGGGCAGCCAGATGGGACACAGCCTATACTTGAGGCTTTAAGTATTCTACAAGTAGTTTCACCTTGACCAGTCTTGGTTGGTTTTATTCCAGTCCTAATTTTCAGTGTGAAAAGGTGTATAACGTGGGACAGAACTAAGGTGGCACTCCTCTGTACATAAAGCAGTGATCTGGATGGGCTTCTGTGTGAGTCCATCTGATGGGGACTGATGTCCTTGAGCAATCCACGTAGTCTAAATAAGGGGAGTTTTGAACTTAAGTAATCCTTTGAGAAGCTGTTTTCACTAGGTGGCATATTTCTGAATGGCAGAAGTGATGACTAAATACATTGTGCAATGAGTAAATTTTATCTCTGTTCAAATGAATCTGTCCTTCAGATGAATTATTGAAAAAATGGAGGAAAGGATATTTTCTCAATCCAAATAATAATCTGGGCTCTGGTTTTGAAAACTTCAAGGGGTCACAAATTATTCTAAAAACAAAAGTAGTGCATGAATGCCAGGAGGACGTTAAACTGCTTTCTGTTTGTAGATAACGCATTAACATGTTATGTATTTTCTCTGAAGGAAGTAGAAATTCGAAACAAAGACCTGGAAGGCCAGCTGTCTGATCTAGAGCAACGTCTGGAGAAAAGTCAGAATGAGCAAGAAGCTTTTCGCAATAACTTGAAGACACTTTTAGAAATTCTTGATGGAAAAATATTTGAACTAACAGAGTTACGGGATAACTTGGCCAAGCTGATAGAATGCAGCTAAAGAAAATGGGATTTCAGTGCCAATCAGCTTAAAGATGCACTGTCTCTCTTTGTAGGACTGTGTTGGGCTCTGCATCAAAGTTGCACAAAATTAGAAAATGCTCCTCTGAGAGGGCTTGTTTTAAATTTGAGTCATATTTCAATGTAAAATTTAGAACTCAGCTTGTAGCTAGTTGAAGAAAAAGAAACAACGAACAAAACAAAAAACTTGAATTACAAATTACCTCCTTGTACATTATTGGCCATAGATAACTTGAAAGATATTAACAGTAATTGAATGCAATCCTTTTCTAATTATCCAGAGATGGAAGAATTAGCAGTGTCCCAGGTCACATCCCCTTTTTGTGATAGACACAATATAGGTTATTTGCTGTTTTATTTATTTAAAATATTTAATTGCTGTGTTTTGTGCAAGAAGTTAGTGATGACAGCCCTGTATTTTGTTGTTCTTAATAATTTCTCAGGATACTTTGCACTGTGGAGAAACAGTGCCATTACCAATTTATTCTTGCCAGGGGTGAGAGAGAGTTGCATCTTTAATTGAAATGAAGTTACTAACTGCTTGTGTAAAGTTCTTCCTTTTGGGGTATTTCAGTTGGTTGGTCAGTTGGTGGTTGTTTTTTTTGCTTGTTTGTTTGTTGCTTTTGTTTTTGCCTTTTTTTTTTTTTAATTTATTTACTTATATAAAAGACCATATTTGTTTATGAAATTTATGCAAGTGTTCTACAATATTGTCCAATGTAAGGTTTACTTTTTCACATGAATTTCATGTAATTACAGTGAGATACTATCTTCCACTAAATTGTATTTTGAAGCCAACCAATGATGGCAGGTGAGTCCCCCAGGAAAAAAAAAAAAAAAAAAAGAAAAAAAAGGAAAGAAAGAAAGAAAAAAAAAAGAAAGAAAAAAAAAGAAATGAGAACTTTTAATGTAAAATTTAACATGCACAGGTAACAAGAAATAGCAAGCCAGTCATTTGTTTTCTGGCCTTGCTGCGTGTATCAAATATGTATGTTGAATTAACTGTTAGCCTGTTCTGCAGGAGACTTTTTCAGAATGTCTCATGAATGTCAGGTTTTGTTATAATGGCTTATGGGGAGCACTGTTTATTATAGACTGCATTAAGAGCATAGAGCTATTGCAAGGGATTACTCATATACTGAACTTGTCCTGCCAAGAAAGCTGTTTCTAGAAGTTTTGTTGTCATAACAAATTGAAATGGAGACATGTTTACTCTTTTATGGGTCTTCATATCACATCTTTATTGAAATGACACCAGGCAATATTCTGAACTGTTAACTAAATGTTTAAAAACAGGAAATAATTGAATTCAATTATCCTCAGTGAGCAGGTTTTAAAGTTGTTCTGATGTAATTTTAACAGACTTTTGGCAAACACACATTTCTTTATATAACAGATTTCTTTAAAAAAAAACACACACACAACTCTTTGAAAGGTAAGCCAAGTGTCCTGTGTCTCGCATCAAAGTACATTCTTGCCATAAATTGCTTGTAACTTTGAAGAGGGCTTTTTTAAAAGGTACGAATGAGTGTCAGACTTCAGAGTCGAAAGATGCACTGACCTTTGTTTGCTCCCCAAATTATTTGAATGTTAAACATGAAATCTAGCTGCTTATTAAATTTGTACAACACAATGTTCTCCACTTAGAGACTGCTATTGAAAACTAGAAAAGTTTGTTTTATGTGTGTACTGTATGTATATACCATATAATACACACAAGTTATCATTTATATTAGAAATACATGCTTTATTTCTAAGATATTGTTTTTTTTTTCTTTACCAGTGATTTATCAGGTGTCCCCTGACTAGTCAGGAAAATGGTTTAGGTCAAATGCTAAACCACCATGTATTATACTGTATGTAATGTACACAATGTTTAAGTTTTATCCATATTTTTAGGGTATTTTCTCACCTATTTTATTTATTAATGGGGTGGGGGGAGCTTGATTCAGCGTGCTACTGGTTGAAAACTTTGTGGTGAGCTACATGTTTTTCATTCGGTGGATTTTAGGCAATGGTGTGTACATCTTCATCAGGTCCACATGAGCGAGTTTCGCCAGGTTTTAATTTGCCTTGGTGATGTTTGGCCCTGATTCTCCTGTCACTTGTGCTGCTGTAAACCAGATGTGTCTCTGATGTGCTGTCAGCAACATTCAGTTGGCATAACATTTGTGGAAGTGCAAGGAAAATCTGGCCCATTAATGCTCGATGGACATATAAGGATGAAGAAACTAAAAACAAAAGAAAGTTGATGATGGAATAAATGTAATATTATTTTTAATGATATTATTATTGACATTTTTAAAGATATGATGTCATTTACATGTGAGAAAATAGTGGACAGAAATATTTCCACTTAAATTTTGTGAATATGTGTGGTACATGAGTATTTCTATGTATACGTACACACACATATGTATATAAAGAACATGGAAAAATTTAGATGTGCACATTTTTAATATTTTCCTATTGAAATTAAATTTTAAATTGGAAATTGATATTTGAGAATTTCTTTTCTCATTCAGTAGATATGCTTCATTTCATTTTTTACAATTACTGAGGGCTGCACCTTTGAATTCCTAAATAGTTGTCAAACATAAATATGGGGATATGGTGGACATACGTGCACATATAAATAAAATCTGAATGCTAAGAGTATTTTTAATGTTTATTTACAGTAGTTGAGTGTTTAGTAACTGAAACCTAAAGTTCATACTTGGGTGGTTAGACCTACTATAGCCTCTCCAATTCTGTTCTAAGATAGTAGTTTGCCTGTTTGAAATGTTACTTTTCCCAGAGGCAGGTATTAAGAATTGTATTTATCGTTGATGAAACTATGGGGATGTATATACCTGAAGACAGTGTTGAGTACTGTAGCATGAAAACATGAACTTGCACGGGAGAGGCAAGCAGTCACATTGCATATAATTTGTTTTATGGCAACTACAGTCATGTAAAAAAAAAAAAAAAAAAAAAAAGCAAAAAGAATTACAGAAAAAAAATAAAAACAGAAACACCTAACAAAAACTAAAGAAAAGTCATAAAATACCATTTTATTTTGAAATACATTTGATGTTCTCTGGAGAATGTACTTTTATTCTTTATTTTTTTTCTTTAAATCTTTTTCAAGTATGTGCAAGTGATAGCAGCAGCTACCTTAATCTTTCAGGTGCTACTGGATTTTGCATTAGCGTGTTATGTTGTGAAATCCTGACTTTGACATAAAAGATTTTTGTAAGTATATCCCCGTCTGGATAGTTAGTTTTTGAGTGTCTTGTTCATAATCCAACTGCCTCAGTGATCCAGAAACTTCATTTTTCTATGTGGACAAAGTAAAGTGTGTGAATTCATGTCTGTTACAGACTGGGAATTTCTTTTCCTGGCTAATATACCCAGGAAAGAGGAGAACAAAATGAACTGATAATGCGGAAATATTGTTATGTGGTCTCTACAAAAACACATTTTCAGGTAAAATATAAATAAATAAAGGGCTAAACCAGATGTTACACAAACAAGTATCGTTTAATGCTATTGGTGGCATTCCCAGGACAATTCCTTTAACAAAAACCCTACAGGAATGAACGATGCATCAATTAAAGATGAATATTTTGGGATGTCTCTTGTCAATTGTGGAAGGTTTCTGTTTTCTGTTAATTTTTCTACCATTTAGGGACTAACTCCATGTTAGCCCCTTCAATAAGGGGATAAACCTTACTTTTTTAATCATCTTTCATATTCTGTACTGAAGCGGCTTTTGAACAGTGATCTGTGAACACCACATTCGTTAGGAGGTTCATTTCAAAGGCAAAAATCAAATTTTTTATTTTTTATTTTTTTTCAGAAATACAGCATGGAAAGAGGGCTGGGAAAATGTTGCAGATCTTAATTCTCTGCAGCACTGTGGGTGTTAACAAAAGCACTTAACTTGGTTGGTTAAAGAAATCTTGGATCTTGAGGCCAAATATCAGTCCAGTAGGGAGATTAAGTTTGGATGTCAAAGACAATTGAGAAAAACAAACATCAAGAAACTCCAGCGAAATGTGTGTAGTCTTGGTAAATGAACATGACAATTAAGTGCACAGTTCTATGCTGATTTTTTTTTTTTTTTGAGAAATGGACCTGACCGTGCAAAACAATGTTCAGATCATCTTGTTTACATTTTCTCAATAATGCTGCATGTGTGCACTACCTCTGAATGGTGCTAAGCAGAGAACATACTTTACGGAGTAGTAGACATTTTCTAAAATACCGATTTTTGCTTTATAGAATTAGTTCCTTGGCTTACTCCACTTACTTCAGATAAGTACGATGAATTTCACCTGTTCTGTTAAACGTTCAGAAGCAACAAACGGAGTTTAGTTTGATCCTAGAGTCAGCTCAGCTCACCTCCGCCGTCCTGGCTAAGCAACGCAGCCAGCAGGCAGGTGCAGTGGTTGGCATCGCAGTGCCTGCAACAGCTCTGGGTCGTGGGGTGGGTTTGTGCTTACTCTCGTGGGGTCTCACAGCTTGCCTGCCACAACCTCTCAGGGACTTGCAGCTGTCAGTGCTGCCTCTGCACTGGTGGCAGCTCCTCCTAGGACCAAAGAAACACAGGCCTAGTTTATACACGCTTTATCCCTCCTAGCCTGGTCCTGCATAAGCTCAGCTTGGCTGGAACAACACATCTGGTAGTTTGTGTTGTTTTCAAATGCTGGTTCTTATGCTGATGGGCATGGGAAGGAGGAATGACTATCAAAGATGTTACAGACTGGGGGGGGATATGTAGAGTTGTCAAAAGGATTCCCTTAGATGGCACCAGTAGCTGTAAAATAGGCAAGAAAGTTTTGCACAGCAGAGGACAGACCATCCGAACCATGCAGCAGTGACAGAAAGTTTGTTAAACCGTGTCCTGCTTCCTCTAGGTCATCACATCATGCCAATATTGAGCACATCTGACTTGCCCTGAAACCATACTGCTTCCTGAGGTCAGCGTTACTAGGCTTTATAAACAGAGCCAAATCCTGGCAGTCTGCAAACCCCACTCCTTTCCAATCTTTCATCTTCACAAGTCTAGAGATTTGCTGTTGGTATTAGGCACTTGCAGCAGGTGAAGACACTTCCTATTTTTCCTGCCCTCAGCTCCTACCATCTGTGGTGTTTGTGAAACAAAGTTCTGAGCTGGGTTTAGGAGGAGTTTCTTGCTCTTGTCTTTAACTTTGAAGTAGTTTTGGCATCCCTGCTCTGGGGATTCTCATCTGCTCCCATGCAAGTCTCATCTCACTGCAAGGATCAGATCCAGCAGTGTCTCAGCCCTCTATGCCTCCACTAGACTGAGAGTAGCAACCCAGAAGTTTCCTTGGAACTTACATTCCTGTGACAGGTCTGAAGAGGAAGAATTTTTTTTCCCAGTAGATCAAGAAGGATGCAGAGTCCCGGACCATCACAAACACTACATGCATCCAGGTACTAAGGGGAGAGGAAGACCTACACTGAAAAGGTATGTTTAAGTAAAATCTGTGTGTATGGATTTCCCCCTTTTGAGTTACGTTACATATGGCCATATAGGCATTTGCAAGCTAAGCTTTTTCCAAGAGGAAACAAGACCTTTGAAGTTCTCTTAGTCTGGATTATATATGTTAAATCATGGCAGAATTCTCTTTAAACAAAAACAAACACAAAAAAGCAAATGGGAAGCAAAATGGTCTTGTCCTTCTTTGCAAGAGAGACATCACAATCCTTAAATAGTAGATGGAAAGGTAAAAACAAAACAAAAAACAAAACAAAACAAAACAAAAAAATTTCTCTGCATCTCAATATACTGTTCTTTTATGATTCCAGCAGTTTTGTTCCTCAGGAACCCACAGCAGTGGGAACCAGAATATAACTCAAAAACAAAGAAAAGCACAGTTCTCTCCTTGACTTTTACTTAGTGAGAGTACCCAGGGTAGTAGGGTGTAGCTGAGCATAAACAAGGGTTCATCTGGAGCGAGCATCCTGCACGGCACTCCCTGCTCCTCCCTGCTACTCACGGTGGTGCTGGCTGCACCCCTGCCCATCCTGGAGGTGCCCGAGGGTTTGCTCAATTTTGTTCAGGAGCTGCTGACTCCAGCTGCAGCACCATCACTGCTGGTCCAACCCTTTTGCTGCAGAACACTCTCCACATCTGGATATGGGCATGCAGGGGGAGAAAATGGATGGGGATGTTTGCTCAGCAGCTCTGAGAGAAGCAGAGTAACTTGCTGGTTTGATATAAGCACCTTTTTCCCACCCCCTTGAAAGAAAAAGAAATTACAAAAGTATTATTTGGGGTGGTTTCTTTTATCTTTCAAACCTACAGGTCCAAACTTTATTTCAACCCTTTTTTTTCCTTCATTTTCCTTTTTATTTGCATCCGTGTTCTTATCATAAATACAATTTAGAAGCACACAGAAGGTACATGGATGTGTGTATGAGGTGAGGTCGATTCTGTCTGAACATTACTTAGTCTTAGAGGCATTGGAAAGCCAAAGAATTGGAGAGAAGAGGCAACGAGGAAGCATCAGGCGTGTTCTGAACAAGTGTTACCAAAATGCGCTGCTTGGAAATGTCACTGTAGAAAGACTGCAGCTGCAGTATTCCCAAACCAGATTGGGAGAGCTCATCACAAGGCTTCCAGCCTGGGCTGGCAGGTTGGGTAGGTAGTGATCTGTCCTGTAAAGTCGAAGGTTTTTGTCACTTGCTCCTTTGATATCTTCTAACACCAGAAGAGGGAGTTACTACCTGGGGAAATTGAAAGCTGAGCTCTATGACATCCTGCAAGAACAGCTTTGCCTTGTGTTGGAAAATGCTGCTGCATGGAAGTACATTCACGAGATTTTTTTTTTTTATTATTATTTATTTATTTATTTTTAAGGCAAGCCATAATCTGCTATCTCAATGACATGTTGAGGGTTGAGGGGATAATGGAAAAAAAAACTTTATGAACTCTTGGGGCACGGGTAGGTCCCTGCTGCTGGGAAAGCTCCAGAAGGAGCAGGACCTAAATTTTGTGTTCAGTTTAAGCAAGCTGGTACCAACAGCACTACATTCCCTCTTAGTCAGAAGCATTCCTGAAACTTAGCATCCACAAAGGAAGGACTTCAGCAAAATTGTGTGTCTAGGCCTGGTAAGGCAGAAAGACCAGATCTGTGGGCAGCTGGTGGCTGGGAGCAGAACACAGGTCAACCCCATTTCGCTGATAGTGCAGCCTTGGCAAATGCTGGTTAGGTTTCTGTTTGAAATCTCTTACTGCAAGTTAAGATGTGTCTGCTATGCTAGTTTGTATACAAACCTAAGCAAAGCGTGTCATGGTAGGCAACCTGCAGATGTTTTCCCCAGGCACATAGCTTGAATAGACTTTTTTTTTTTTTTTTTTTTTTTTTAAGTGACAAAAATTTCATTTCCTGAACAGAAATGTGCTCCATCAAGCTTGTTTAATTAATTCCACCTTTGACTGAGAAAAGTAGAGCCCTGCACCCCTCCCATCTTTTCCCGGAGAGGATTAAATCAGCATGCACATGCTATGAGCATTGCTCACCAGCAGGTTGCTTTCCCTGGTTGCATCTGTTGGCCATGAGCGCTGGAGGCTGAATGTCCTGGCCTCCCAGAGGGCCACCCTCCATCAGACTGAGCCTCCAGGTGCTGTTTGGTTTAATGATGAGTAGAAGAGTGAGGTGAGGTGTGTGTGTGTATTGGAGCTGTGGGGAGCAAGGGGATGCATGAATAGTCTGTTGCAGAGAGGACGAAGTAATTTGTTCATACAGCAGTGGTGGGCAGGATGGCAATTAATGGCCTGATGTTAATAGCCTTCAGCCTCTAGGCACCGTGATGGCTCATTCAGAGGCTGTGACCTTACACCAATAGTAGCCCTCAGGAAACTTACAGGAATAACATAAGTGTATGTGCTCCAGCAACAAGGGGATAGGCTATGTGATTTGTTTATTTCTTAATGCCTACTCAAGACTTTTCCTTTTCCAACATGCCATTACAAACCAAACGTAGTGTGCAATTGCTTGTTAATGTTTTATTTTTGTGGGTCTCAGACCACTCCGTCTGTCAGTTTACTCTCAGCAAGTGAACAGGAGGAAAAAGAAAGGTCATCGCTTTATGGTGCTTCATATAAAGCTGATTCACAAAACATCTGTTGTGGTTAAACTGTGTAGTTAACATGCATGGCAGTTAGAGCATATGTTGATGATTTTGTACACTAAGAGTTCAGATGCATTTCTACTGAAATTTAATGGGATCAAAATAAAATATCGAGGAAGAAAAAGTATAGTCAATATAAATGCTCTGTATGTATTGCATGATTCTTTGATTTTGTTATTCCTGTGACTTTTAAATAGTTAAATACAGAGAGAGCATGATGCAAGTTAGAAAAGAAGATTAAAAAATGAAGTAAACAGTAAATGATGCTTGAAAGACAATAAATGTGCTTGGCCTTCTATAACCAATGCAGGATGCAGGTAGTGAAAAGAGAAATCACACTGAGAGAAATCACCTACTGTCTTTGGTGGCAAGGAGAAAGTGAAAAGATAATACAAGTGATTATCTCTGGCACAAACCTCCAACAAAGACCACAGACAGCTCACAATTATGGTAGGAATGATGGGAGAAGGTGGCAGATGCCTGATCTTAAATGCAGTGCACTTTTTTTTTTTTTGGCCAGTTTTGGTCAATTAAAGGGAAGAGGGCATGCCCCAGCACTAGTGCAGACAGGCAGCAGCTGTAATAGCCTGGGCAAGAATCTCTGCCTGTTTCTATCCACCAGCCCTCCCCACCAAGGCAAGGCGTCAAGGGAGATCACGGAATTGTAGGGGTTGGAAGGGACCTCAAGAGATCATCGGGTCCAACCCCCCTGCCAAAGCAGGTTCTCTAGAGCAGGCTGCCAGGTAGGTGTCCAGACAGGCCTTGAATATCTCCAGAGAAGGAGACTCTGCAACCTCCCTGGGCAGCCTGTCCCAGTGCTCCGTCACCCTCACCGTGAAGAAGTTCTTTCGCATTTTGGTGCAGAACTGCCTGTAACCACTTTTGTGGCCATTGCCCCTTGTCCTGTCCCCACAAACCACTGAAAAGAGGTTGGCTAAATACCTCTGTCTCCCATATTTAAGGTATTTGTAAACATTTATAAGATCCCCAAAACATTAATAAGATCCCCATCTTCAAAGATCTGCCATCTTTTGTCATTTGACAAAAGTCAAGGCACTCAACACAACAGGGATGCAGATTTGCATGAAGTCTGGAGAGTTACACAACTGAGAGTCTCGGAGCAAATGGGGAAGGGGCAGGAGGGCATTGTGATGGCAGTGAGATGACTGCAGTTCTGCAGAGTGGAAAACTGCTCACGCCTGCACCCGGGGCTGGCCACATGGCCATGCCAGTAGTCACCTGGTAAAACCTTTGGAGTCATCTTTTGCAGTATCAACAAAGTGATGCTTGCGTCACTTACATGGCCTACATACTACATCTGAAATTTACAGATGTTTTACAGTTAATTACATTGCTCCATCCTAAAAGAGGAAAAAACATGCTGACAAAACTTCATGGCATTAGATCTACATAAGCTGTTTGTGGCATGAGCATAAAGCTTGGGATTTGCTGGCAGTGCTGACACACGGGTGGCTTGCTGTAACCTCCCTGCTACAATAGGAGGAGCAAAACCTGTACAATGGGAAGCAGCAGTAAGAGCTGCCAAAAAAAGGAACATTTCTCAGGTTTTGAAACAAACTCAATTACCATATTTATCTCTCCCTTCCCCACATCCCCTCATATACTGATCATAAACTGGTGGAAGGGGAACAAATCCTAAATATACCCATGATTTCTGTGAGAAAGAGGTGCTGTTTTATAACTTAGAGATGGACTGTGGCCCAATTAGTATTTATTTACAATGTACCTTTCCATCTGACATGTAACTAATACGAAAAAAAAAATAAACGATGGTTCTACCCATCTCCCATCTTCTGTGTGTTGTGCACACATTTAGGCCTTATTCTGAGTAGCACACCGCTACCTTGAAGTGCGCATCCAGATCCATTCACTAATTTGCAAATCTGCTGCATGCATTAGACATACTTCCAGGCTGTAGGAATACCCCTAAAACTGATTAAAAAAGGAGCTCCTGACCTGCTTGAGCCAATGCCAGGGTAGACAGCAGTTGATGGCAACAAATACTCTTACATACAAGTTTGTTCTGTGGAGCAAAACATGTGTGGAAACAGACTTGTGAGCATGCTGCTGAGCACAGTGAAAGCATTTAGGAATACACCCTGGCTACAAACATAATCCTCATCTTTCACAAGCAATAGTCAGAGATGACTGAATAATTTGCTTATTTCAAAGCAGATTTCTTACTTGTTCTGCCACAGTGCAAAATTAATAGCTTATGCCATTATTACCAGAGGCGAACAATACAAGAAAAATTTTGATTTGTATTTTGATGAGACTTTTTGCAGTGTAGGTTTGCATTGCCAGCAAACCTTTGCTTCAGGTTGCTATTATAAACATTGTAATTTTTTCTACTTTTCTCAGGATTATATAGCTCTAAATGGTTCTTGTTGCATAAGTACACAGTTTATTTCTTTTCTTTTTTCATGCTAAAGGACCAGCTGGGCATAGAATCTGCCTTTGATTTACCCATGATGCAGTTGTTGTACCAGAAACACAGGATTGGAAGGAAAAAGGTGCACAATGCAAACGGACCTCTATGCACCATGAGTATTTTTGTAGTTTTATCTCTAGATAATATTCATTTTGTGGTATTACTTACACACACACACACACACACAAAACAAAAAAAAACAACTGGCAACACTAGTCTGGGAAATGATCAGCTGTGGATTTTAGGGTATTTTTCCTTCAGAAAACAGGTAGAAACTTTCTTCAAAACACTCATAACGATATCTGTAAAGTATCTGAGTTATTCACGCATAATCTAGTTTGTTTTTGAAATATTATATTGCACTTACAACAAAAAATCAAAAATAGTGAAGGTTTTCAATTTGAGCTTTTCCATTATCATTACGGCTCTTTGTAAATTAAGTGGTTGTAGTTGAAGGCTTGTTCTCTCTCTCCATAGAATGCCATTGTCACTAGCTAGCTCTAAAACGTAGGAGACTGCAATAAGGGATCTAAGCTCTTAACATTTCTGGACTTAAATTTCTGCTCTGATAATAAAGGGTTTTTGTCTTTTCATTAAGAGATGGAAACTACTTTTTATTTGTATTTAAGCTCAATTATCCCACATTACTTAAGAGCAAGGTTCTTCTGTAATACCTAATTGATTTATATAACAATTTACAAAGATATTACTCCTTGCTGCAACATAGATTATACACAATCATCTGCCATTAAGCAATGACAGTAAGGCAGCTTGAAGAACTAAAAGAATAACAATGGAAACTATAGTATATATGTTTTTTGTTGTTGTTTTTTTTTTTTTTCTGTGGGAACCAAATTTTTTGTTTTTTTTTTTTTAATCAAACATTGCTATATATGCAAAGTAAAAACAAGACAGTGGTCAAATAAATATCCTTTAATAAAGAAAAAAGGAATCATTTTTAAGCACCAAAACTGTGAGTATGACGTTACATCGCAAATACAAGAAGGTGAGTTCAGTACTTTGTGTACAGGTTTAAACTTCTGAGTCAAGAAAATAAAAAACCATGATACACAGCAATAAACTTGCATTGCAGAAAAGCCGCAGTAAAGAAAAAAGAGCAAAAGGCAGACAGTTATTTTTTTTTTTTTTTTAGTTTTTAGGTATTGCTGGAAATTTTTGCTTAGTTTTTTACCTTTTTTCTTAAAGATACTTGTTGCTTAATACTTTATACCATTAAGCATTTTTAGGTATAGCAAATTTGCAGTTGTTTACAATAAAATATGCATTTAATATGTCCTTTTGAATATAATGGTGTTAAAGAGCTTCCTTAAAGCCAAGCACAGTGTGCTAGTGTTTGATTCTACCAATAATATTGCACAAAGCTAGTGAATGGCAAACTGGTTCGATTATTTCTTATTCAACAGGCTTAAAAAAAGAAGCTAGTGTCATTAACCTTTACTGATGTCATTCATGCAAGACAATCTGCAGCCATCTATATTTCTTTCATCTTATAATGATGTATTCATAAATATGTAAGACAAAATCCAAAACATATAGCAACTATAGTAATGTGCTGGGACACACGAAGTGTCCCTTATCCCCAATATCTATTCTGTAATTCAGAAATAAAAAAATGCTCCTGAAAGAATCTGAAAGTCAAGCCAGTCTAAGGCAAACTAGTTACTGAACAGGTGACAGTATCTAGAATAAAATCTCTGCAGAGTTTGGACTATACCCACTGAAATAACAATCACCCTTCATACTTTTCCTAAATGGACACACCATTGGTTAACAGCCTTAGGTATCAGATTTAAATAACACTCCACAGTAACATTAAACTCAGCAGAGTAAAATTCATTGCTTGGTCATTTTCCATGTTAGAGGTACATCAGAGTATTCACATTTGAGAATGGAAAGACCTTTTCTGTCAAATTCTGGAGCTCTGTGCCACACAATATAGCAGACCTGAATAAAAATACATAAGTGTCAGGTTGCAGACTCACGACAGTCAGAGCTGGGAGTTTTGGATTAATAGTTAAACTGAACAGGAAGTGCAAAGAAATGTATATACAACAACCCATCCCCAAAATACACTGGCATGCCCACCCACCCTCAACCCTGCTAAAAATCCTAATTTTACGTACATGTATTAGGCAGCAATTAAATATAAATTTGTTTTGTAGGAAAAATTTAAATTACAGTATATTTATAGGTTAAAAACAGCCATTGCTGTACTTTTGACAGCATTGATAGCAGTATGTCAATGTGCTTACACCAAAGAGCAATTTGCAGTCCAGCTTAGAATGACCTACTGTCTGTCAGCTCCCACAGCACTGAAATTATGCAACACGCTCTCCCAGTAAGGTGCTTCTGTTTGCTCCTTTTCTTTGCATTAAGCTTCACTTGTTCTTAACATTAATTCTGTAGTGCTAAACATAACAATGTATTGTCCATGCTTATGGAATCATTACATATATGGATAACTTAATTACATAAGCATTATAATGAAAATCTGATAGACATGTGAACAAAGTTGATTTACAAATTACACTCTTGAAATTCAGCGCAACAAATGAATAAGGGGAACATTAACCAATACAAGCTTGTTTCCTCTTCTCAATAAGTTGCATCTTCAATAATGCACCTGTCATTACTTTAATATTAGACATTACAGAATATAGTGCTTATGCTCAAAATGATTCTTTTCAAATAATGTGGTAAAGTATGTTGAGTCCTACCCCTGATGCAGCCACAAAAGAACACAATATGTATTTATGCTAATTTGTTTTAAAAGCGTCTGGTGTAGGATGCAGACCATCAGATTTAAAAAATGAAAAATTAGGAGATGCTTAAGGAAGGTAAAAAAGCATTCATCTACCTTAGACAGGTTATTTAACTAAGACATGAGAAGAGTAAGAATGTGAACAAACTAAGAATACTGGTCATTTTTTAAGGATCTGGAACTTCTGTGAATGCAAGGATGAAATTCATGTTGATGCAAACTCTATTTCTGAGGAAAAACTTCCTGTTTACCTTACGTTTTGGTTATGTAAACAGAAACTCAGTATTTCCTGTTCCCACTCATTCAAGATTTTTCAGTCCTCATTTACACAATAAACATTATGCACTCCAACTCTTTATCTCACTGGATCAGTTATATGATACTACAACAACTTTAACTTGAAGCAAGAAAGCAAGTTTCTAAAGATCAAAAAAGGCTGAAAAATGACACACTCCTTTAAGATAAGTGACTAACAACAGATGAAGGCAGCCACCACAATGACGTTCTCTTTCTGTGCATATGTTTAACTGTTTTGTTTTTTTTTCCTGTCATGATGCTTGCTACGATTTCTCAAGGTCCAACATATTCATCAGAAATTTTCTTAGCTATGGAGGAACCAAATTTCATGTAGGATTGTCCTAATATCTCTAAATTTCTTGTGGAAATACTTCCCCCATTTGCTGCTTCAGCCATGCCACTGCAGAACTTCACATTGCAGAGAAAAATGGGAAGTTTTATGCATTAACTGTACTCTACATACGCACAATTTTTATATCACAATGGAGACTTATGTGAAACTGTGACATCTAGGGACTCATGGAAGCTTAAAAATCAAGCATTTGGGGTTTTAGCAGTATGTGGGGGGAAAAAACATTTACTTTCCACATGGAAGATGGCAGTTCTGAACTGATACAAACTGCTCTGCTCAGCATAACAACTTCTATTTGTGTGCACATAAAACACTTGCTACTATAAGAAATCCGTTTCTATAAACTAAGCTATTACAGGAATCTACGATTTCAACTAAATATAGAACAGATTAAGGACAATAATTTTGTATTTTTTTTCTCATCATGCACACATTTTCAAGGCAAAATCGACAGATCACATGGCAAATAAATCTGAAGATCGTAGTACAGTAAAGCATTGAGCTATTTAGATATATCACAACACAACGGTAAACTGTAGACACAAACACTGTGCAAAGGGACCATTGCACCTGTATCATAAAATTACACTATTTTCTCTTGACTTGGAATTTTGCTGGTGTCCCATATCCATACTGTAAGGAATAAAAATGCAGGCTGGAAAACAGGAGAAAATTGACGTAAAAGTTGCTCAATCACCACTAATTAACATAGCACAAAGATTCAGATGAACTATGTAATTTGAATTACCATTCTACATCATAGTTCTTCTTTGTGCTATGGCCAAAAAAATATTTGATTAACTCAGTTTTAAGTGCGGTATGACTGGAAGTGTAGACAAACATAGAGCAAAAACACATCACAGGTTACATACAGTACAGGCAATGTCAGATGATAATGATAAATTTTGAAATCACTATTACTGCTGCATGAGCATGGTATTAGATGGTGTGCTTATAAGCTGTCTAACTCTTTAGTTCAGAGAAGCAGTTTACGAAAAATATACCTTGTGGTTTTAGGTCCTTAGAAAGCCAGTATCAAGCATTTTATAGAGCTGATCTTCTCAGGAGAGAAGCATACAGACCTGGCAATGAATACATACATCAAAATCAATACATCTCTGGAATAATGCTGCTCATGGGTGCTTTGAAAATGAATGTTTGCTAACTATAAATAAGGCAACAAGGTTAAAAAAATGCCTGTCAATAGCAAGGGTAAAGTGGCATCCATTTGAGATGTTTGATAGAGCTTTAATTTCAGGACAGCCACAGCATAACAGCTGAAGGGTCCAACATCTGAGGTTCCTGTAGGTTATATAGTCTGTTGCTAAGGTAAGTACTCCTGCTCCTGTTTAAAAAAGTAAATGGCAAGACATGAAATCTCCTGTTATAAACATTGACACAGTATATGTTCCGTTATGTGACAGCAGCAATGCATAATTCCACTTTAAAAAAATCATTCACATAGTAGTTTGTCCTTCACAAAAGGAAAAGTGAATGGAACACACTACACAAAGGACAGGGACCGTGTACTTCTCAAACACAGTGTATGTCATGCTAGTAAAACTACAATGCTAGTAAAAACTTAAGCTTCCTTAAAAATTTTAATGGGCTTTTTTATTTTAATATCATATGGAGTTTCTAGATGGTCCAATACTATCTCTCTCTGTACTGGCATACCTCTTACTATTGTGATACTTATTGTAAGTGTAGCTGCCTGCAGCTATTAGCCATGAAGTTTATGATTACTACTAAGAACTCACTGCAGAGGAAATTATAACTCTCCTTTGAAAAAAAAAAACAGTCATGATCAAAAGGAAGCTGTTTTTTCAGAAAACAGGCTTTTGGGTATGAAATACAAATATTTTTTTGCAGCCACTAAAGAGAATAATAAAAAACAGCAAGAGAAGCAACTGAAGTATTAGTATGTTTAAGTGCTTTGATCTTTTTTTTTTTTTAAAGAAGGCTGCTTACAGTATTTAAACAAAGCCATTTTAAACCAAAAAGAAAAATAATTTTAAGTATGAAATTACAAAATATTGCTTCTTATAGTAAATGATAAAGTATAACTAACGTTGTTTTCCATAGCTAAATATTATTTTAAGAAAGCATGAAAACGTCTACTTTAAAAAGGTTTAATACTACAAATGACCTTCTAAAAAGGTGCTGCAGTATGTCTTGCTAAATTGTACCATACTAGGAACAAATACATTCTTGAATATGTACTGAATTCAACTCTTACTTCTCATTATGTTGTAGCCACGTGTTGTTTTTCATCCTGACACACAGTTCTTCAAACTAAGAAGAAAAAAATCTTGGTTGCACAACACTGAATTTCAGCTACAGTAGCGCAACTAGAAATTCTGTTCTTTCTGTAACATCACACTGCTACATAGCAAGCTTCTCTGCAAGGAGCTATTTAATTGGTTTTCAAGCAGATGATATATTCAGTGCAGTGAAGGGTGGATTTTATAGCTGTTGTTTCAGCCAAATCCCAAAGTTAGTTAAATGCAAGTATTCTCTCAACTCCCTTCACTTAACTGGCCACACATTAGTAACACAAATATGAAAAGTGCTTATGAATTGGGCATTCTTGGTTATATGAAATGCATGTCTAAACAACTTAGCTTTCTACTCCAACCAGAATTTTGGAACAAATAAAGAAAAAAGTGATCTGAAAAGTAACATTTCAGGTCATTTTTTCCAGGTGCTAATCTTTTGCCAAAGAAATGCTATTTCTTTGCCAAAAAAACCTCCTGGGGAATTGATGGTCAAAACTGCTGGCTCTCAATATTCAGAAATGAAGAGGAAAAGTAATCTTCAACTGGGGTTTCTTTTCTCACTCCAGTGGCTGTAAGTCACCTGTTTGGAGGAAAAAAAAAAAGGAACATCTGAAAAGCTAAACAGCTTCACAAATCCTCTCTGATCAATGTATTAGGCAATTCCAACATGCAGTACTAAGGTATGTCTTTAAAAGCCTCGGTTCTCTTTGCTCCTAGGCCTAATGACACTTTAGCACAACATATGACTGGGTCTTTTTTTCCTTTTGGTATTGTTGGCAGTGAACACACATCTGAGCTTGGAGAGGCCCTGAATTAGAGCAGAAGGGAGAACAAAAGCCACTTCTTCACCCAGTTACTTTGTCCACTGCTCCCAGGAATGTGGGCTTTGAATTACTTAGAGTCCTCCAAATGTACTATTATGATCTTCAAGAGCTATAAAAGCTTGGGAGACTTTTGATAACCAAGATTCTGTGCTATTGTATGGAAGCTACTACATCTTTATAATGGTTGTTCAGCTGTACTTCAGACACATGGAATACCTCAACACTATTGTACGTGGCTTAGAGTGTCCATAAGGAAGGAAGTGCTCTTAAAGAAAAGGTAGTAACATAGCTACACAGAAGTTAACTCATATAGCAGCTAATAAAAGAGATGACTAGATCTCCTGTAAGAACTAATTACTATTTTTTTATCTTCAAACCTCAATAAGTAAGGAAATGACTTCAGTACATTGTTAATACTCTTTCCTCTACTGCATGTGAACTAAGACACTTTTTGGCATTTGATAAACATAAATCATATCAAATTTAGCTTTTATTCTTAAGGCAAATAATTGCATTACATTTAGCCTACAACGATGTGTACATATTAAATGAAGTTTGTAACAAAGGTGCCAATGTACTTTTATATAACTTCTTTGATCCTAAAATTTCTATGCAGCTATTTTTGGATATGCAGAACTTAACCTAGAAATTAGTCGATCAATCTTTTCTAAATAAAGCATGGTATTAAACTGAGAACAGCACTAACTGATAATAGTAAGAAACATTATTCTACAACAGATTTCTGTTAGATTTTATTCCTGTGTAATAAATTCTGGGTGACCACTCATCTATGTGAAAAGTTCATTCAGCTGAATTTCACAAGGGCTTTGTTTCAACTTGCTGGTCTATCAGATTATTTCACATAATTCCATAGCATGAATTTGAAGTCTCATCTCATGAAAACAGGATATTTTTCGTAATGAAATAAGATACTGGTAAGAGAGCAGATCCCAGATGCATGGAAAACTCCAAGGAGCAAGCACAAAGAACAGTGACAGTGCACCCTGCTTTAGGTCCAAATATTTACTGGGACTTCAGTGTGTGGCAGGAGTACATCCTTAAAAAGGGAAAAGATCTTAGCTGTAAACTGGCAAGATAATTCATATTCAGGTCAGTACTCCTTTAAAAAGGAGACAAGCACTGGGCCCTACAGATACTGCATGGCTGTGATTTTCAACCTACACTTTGAACTGCTTTTAAAGGGCTGTGAAAGACAGCAGAGAAAAGTGTGTATTTATATTGTAGAATAATGTGCGCATAAAACTCCTAAGAGGATACAGTCCCAATGGAAGATTGTTAGGGGGTCCACCAATTAGATTTAAAAAAAGAAAAAGTAAATTTGCTTACAAGTTCTATAGTGTTAAAGAGTATTCTTGCTAGGTTATCTAGGAAATGAAGAGGGAATAATTACATTGAGAAACCAAGTCAATTCCAAGGCAAGTTTCTTATACCTATGACTTCATTTCTAAAGGGCTGTGAGAATGGGAGTTTTCAATATGCAAACTAATAGAGGACTTTGAATTTCAGCACAAGTTTAGTACATCTATCTGCACTCCTCAACTCCAAAAATACATGTACTAGTATGTTTCGTATAGTAGGAACACACCATGGTTAAACAGTAGGTATTGGTCACACTACTGATTTGCTATTTCATAAGAAAATAAAAGCAACATTTATTTTACTTTTTTAAAATCTTAAATAGAATTATTTGAAAATGGCATACCAATGAACAATTTGAGACAGTATTACACAATTGGAACAATATTCAGCAGATGATGAGTTACATCACCATCACTTCCTGAACAGCTGTACCAATAGCCACACTACAGCTACAGTAAAAAATAACCAGTATAGAATTGCCTGAGTGAAAGCATCCAAAAAGGTTATCTTCTTCCTACTGCTAGCTGTGTTGCAAGGATTGTAAATATTTATCTGCCATGCTCTTCAATTTCTGAACAGATTTTTAAATTCTTTAGAGATTGTCACACCTCTCTTTTCTCCAGATTTTAAATACTCACAAATAAGTTTAGTGGGACCTTTCATTCAGACTTAAGCTCATCTGCACACCAGTAGCAGAAAAGAATCACCAGAGAAGGACAATGCTGTTGTAATCAAGAATTAAGGCTGATACAGCCTTAAATTTGAAACCTCCTTTCTTGCCAATCTCTATTTTGTTCTGAAATCACTAACTTCATCTGCAGAAGTCTAATATCTATACTTTCAGGCACTGTAGTTTCATATAAAGAAAGTTCACGGGATTTGTATGAGTAGCAGAAGTATAAATTGTACATTTACTGTTTATAGTTTAGAAATTCAATTAAGTCAGAGTGTTCACAAATTGAAACCAAGCTATCAAAGAGTCAGTCACACAGGGTAACCAATGAGATTTCAGTGTGTCCAGCAGTCAAATCTAATCATTCTTGATTTGGAGCTATTCAGTCTGAACACTACATTTTCACAAGGCCAAAGGTAATTAGAAATAATTATAGGGTATGTCCAAAAGTGACTGTGCTGCTTTGTTACTTAAAAGGATTTTTAAGCTGTTTTATAAGCTGCAAACAGTCCCTTCAAATTTACTAAATAAAATAGAGCTTTTATTTATTTATTATAGGAGCAGTCCTGTCACTATTCAGCAAAAGTATTCAAACAAGAACAGGACTAAGATGTTGCCTTATAAAATTTTCTTAATAGAAACCTTAATTCTTTTGAAAAGTCAGTGATACTAAATTCATATGTGCATGTTTTGTCATGTTGTACATCAGACAGTTTAGTCACATTCATACTATGTCCCCTAGATTGCATAACCTGAGGCTTAGCAGCTATTGTTATAAAAAATGTTGAATAGATTTTTTTTAAACGTAAGTTAATTACAGGTTAATTTTCCCAGTCTGTGCAAGGCAAACTCTCCTCTTCATCCTCTGATTCAGGCGATGCTTCCTTAATTCGTCGCAATGCTTCATGGATGCTCCTTGTCAGAGGGTCAGTATCAGGCAGAATTGTAAAGGATTCTCTCAGAACATCTTTCTGCACTTTCTTCAATTTCACTCCTTTCCTGATCTGTGCCAAGATGTTATTGCTATCATCTTCATCAGGAAAAGGAGGGAGACTTCTCTGCTCAACTTTTCTTAAGTGAAAGCTCCCACGCTTCAAGGAAGCCAGCACTTCATCCATCGGGGAACTCACTGCAGTAAATCAAAAGACTTTCAGTATGACTTTTACTAAATTTATTCAGTATCCAATTATGTTTCCTATATAACAAAATGTAGCCATTGTACAAAATGTAGTAATTCATGTACTAGTCCTATACCATAAAAATACAGGAGACACTAGTATTATCAATTTTATCATTCTGTAGCTCTGTTTTTGTGTTAGCCTCCAAATCTTCTTTATTACCAGGACAAAATTGGATTATACAGGCAATTATAATCTCTGGAACCATGTAACCTCCTAAGAGGACAGCGGTAGAACTTTTTGGACAAGACAGCTTTCCTGTTTGCAGTCCAGAAAATCAGAATAGCTGCAGTAAGCCAAATCAAAGTGTGTATTACTTCCCATTTCTTGACTTTGAAACTCAGGTAACAAACATGTGTCTTAAGTACTGGATTGTGCAGTCACAGGAATGCAAGCAGAGTGGAGAATCTATATCCCCAGCGCTTGCATTTATATTTTAGATATAGTAGGTAATATGAATACTACTACATGCCAGTGAGGAAAGCAGTACAGCCAGTTGCAACAGGAACATCTTCCTGCTCCTTTGGATTCAGATATGTCACCTATATAGGCACCGTTACCGAGTGCCTATATAAATTCCTTTCCTTTATAGTTAATGAAGACAGAGAAATAAGAGCTTATTCTTTATCAGAAATCCTTCCTTTATCACCAATTTGAAACATTATCTGCAGAAATAAAGTCAGGCTCTATACAAGAACGAGAGGCAGATTTCTATGTCTCAAAATGTGATACAATAAAGTAAAACAATCCAAACTAGTCAGCATACACTAGCACATAAGAGTGCAGCACACAGATGAATATAGAGCTCTAGTTCTTTTCTTCATATTGTAGAATACACTTTTAAAATCCACTTTGTATTTATGAGTGGACCTTGTCCAGGTGACTAACAGCCCAGACAGTCAGAATAGACATGAGGAAAAGATATGAAGATATAAGGTTTGCAGTTTAAAGGAGAAAGGAAGGATTATAGAACACTCATCTCTTGCAGAGTGACATTTCTGAAGCTCTTTAGAGAGTTGAAACATCTCATGGAATACAGAGCAACAGGTAGTGTACAGCTATGAACATTAATGATACTCTTAAGGGGGAGGATATAATTTAATTTTGTATTTGGTGTTTTATGAAGTATATCAAATTGCACTTATATGTTTTATGCAAAATTGAAAGCTAGAATTGATATCAGAAAAATAAAAAAATAGGACTACAGAAAAATAAAAACAGAGCACAGCAGCAGCAAAATTGATAACGAACTGAAGATACCATACCTGTGGCCTGCAAGTCTCATAAGAACTTAATTCTATAACTATTCAGTTGTTTCAAGGCATTTTAGCAATTTAAGGAGCATTAAGGAAGAAACACTCTTGCTTCTGCCTGATAGATGAAAACAGCTGTAATTTTGATTTTATATGGATGAGGAGAAATGTTGATTGAGGGATGTCTACTGCAGTTGTAACTGACAAAAACAGAATTTTTAATAGAAATTTATTGCAGTCACATTGCAGCAGTGTGAATCAAGGTCCACCTGAGGTACTTTTTCTCAGCAACTCCTACGATAATGAATGGTGCAGACAAGTGCTTTTGAAGATCCCATCTCCATGTTTCAAATAAAAACTCTAATATTGCAGTTTTCTTCTAAACATCATTTTGTTCAAACATGGCTGCTATCTCCCCATTTTAAATATGTGATAAACAGTTAAAAGAAAACAGCACAGAATCATACAGTAAAGCTGTAACAGATCTAACTTAACCCTGTGCTCTATTTACTCACCTCAGTTTCCAATGAAGTTAAGATGCTTGACTGAATTATGACATGTTTAATTCTCAATTGTAGTTAAGTTTGTACATTCTTATTCAGATCTCAAGTTGACGTCACGATTTGTGGATTTTTGTACGAAAATTTGAAGAAACCTTGAAGAAAACATTCTCAAGGTTTCCTATGTCCCAAGACAAGTATTCATCTTATTAGATCATAAATTATGTAAAATTCTGTTATTAAGAAAACACTGAACCCTCAGGTTAAGCATATAGTATTTGCATTTTTAAGCTGTAAACAAGGTATGAAAAGATTCTTTTAGGCATGTTTAGCTCCATTTTCGAGCTAGGCTGACATGGTGCATCACATAATCGGATTTGTAAGTGTTTTCTGTTTAACCGAACATGTATACATTATGCTGTCATGAGGGTCCTAATATTTGTTTTGAGTTGCCAATGTTCTTCAGCCCATCAATAAGTATAACTAAATCACAGCATACACTTTTCTATATAGAAATTCAAAAGAGGAATTGATATATATTACATATAAATACACAAAAATGAAAACGTTACCTCTCCTTCTCTGTAAACCCTCTAGATCACCTGTCTTCTTAAGTTTCTTCTTGGCACTGACTAGCTGACTGCTGTCAAACAGATGTGCTGTTGGGACACTGGAAGAGTGCTGGACTCCCTTCTCTTCACTTTGACGTTTAACAAAGCTGTCACTTTTCTCTAAGGATTTGGTGGCATCTTCCTTTGATGGCAAAGGTGGAGGCGGAGGTGGAGGAGGTGGAGGCAAAGGGGGTGGAAGTGGTACTACAGTAACAGTCTCTGTTTGAAACTCATTACTGATGAGTGGAGAAGCAGTAACATGAGGCAGTTCAGAGGTAACACCATTGGGAGGTAACGAGACATCTTGAAGTTGTTCTAAGCTTGTGGATTCCTGCACTTGCAAAGGCTGAACTGCACTTTCCAATTCCACCTCTTCACTTTTATCTTGGGTTTGTATGGTTGCTGGCAAAGATTGAGGCTGATCTACAGAGGACACCGAACTGGCTGCACATTTTCTTCTTGCATGAGCCAGTCGTAGTCTGGTTGATTTAAGTATTACTTGCCCAGGGTACCGCTAGAGTGAATAAGATATTTACAATTAGATAAGTACATGCAAGCACAGCATTTTAGGTATTAAATACTTGTCATTAGGGTTTACCTTTCTGACAAGTAGAATTTGTCCATTATATTCATTCATTTTGCTCTAAAAATAAAAACAAAGCAAATATATCCTTACCTTTATGCAAATACGATCCGCTTTTCTTATTGCTATTTCATATTTTCGTATTTCTAGTTAAGCCATAATTTACATGCAGATAGGTCTAATCAGAGATACACGTGAGTTAAAATTAAGATTTCACTAATAATCTGACTGTACATTCAAAATTGTTTTTTCTGAAAACAAAAATTCAGAATTCCATTTTGAATTCTCTTGCATCTCTTCTCTAACTCTGGTCAATGGCTCTCTCTGCAACAAACTCCTCTCTGAACTAATATGCTGGCTGTAGATGTGAATTACACTGCTTAAAAAGTTACCTCTTAAAAGTATCAAACATTTTTAGAATTTCCAAAGTGGTTTTAATTTAGTTCCTAAATTTGGTGTGTCTGTCTCCTCAAACAAGTTTTGTTGTTGTTTTTTTTTAATGCAAAAGTAAAAACTGCTTCTAAAAGACAGGTCTAAAATATTTTTTAAAATTGTGACAAGCCTAAAGCAAGAGAGATTGTATCAAGATAAACATACTCATGTAAAAAGTCAGTTCACTAACAAGAAATGATTAAAATAAGTAAACTTGCCTCAATTTACTGAGTCTATGCAATTCAAAAGCCTTGCAAAAAATAGGGATATGAAGAGTATGCTGACAAGCAAGACAGCTTTCCAGTAAAGAAACTTCTATCTCGTAACTAACTTAGTCTTCACCAATTAATACAGAATCAATACAGTCTCAATTTGCCTGCACTTCAGCTCCTTTCCTTACTTTCTCTCCTTCATTCCATCTTCTATTGATTTTCTGATACTAACATTATAATAGGAAGGGACAGGTACTGGCAGGTGTTTTAACAAGTGGTAGTGGGGCTATGTCAGATGACAATGCTCCTTGTAGGAAGTATCTTTTGGATCATATTTCTTTTCTAAAAGTTTGCTAAATGTCTTGACATAATATGCATACGTGACAGACAACAGAAGCTTATTATGGTACTGATAATGCAATGACCAGAGGGATTTGCTACCACCAGTACTGTATTTTGTTGTAAATTTTCCAAAGAATATGTAAGTGAACAATGAAAGAAAATACCTAGTAGTATAGTATAGTCCTGGAATGAGTAAAAATTTGTTTTGCGGAAGAAAAACTTGTAAAAGAAGAACAACAATTCTTCTTTTACCTGCTTAAATGTGCGAAGTCTGTCCAGTGTTTTCTGTCGTTCCTGACTAACCCAGGAGCTCTTTCTTTCCTCTTCATCTTGCAGTTGTTCTCGCTTCTGAGAAAATATATGGAAAATAACTGTTACACGCAATGCCACGTTTAGCATCATAAAAATACTGCATGAAAATAACTCTACTAGTTTTAATGAATTACCTAACAATGTATTTCTCTCCAATAAACACATTTCTGAACCTCAAAACTGTGCCTTTGTTTTCCCCTTGAAAAATAGTATAAATTTCATATTTGATAACCTCAGTGAAATACAAAACTCAATAAAGAAAGATTTCAGTCTGAATTTGGAATACTTGACTGGAACTTTACTGAAAATCAAGCTGGATTAAATAATCTTCTTTAAATAAACATTTGAAGCTCTTCCTTGCAGCTAAGACAGTAGTATTTTTTCTTGTTTGGAGATCTTACTGCAGTGGAAACACATGTGGATCCACCTCCTTTAACTAGTCATTCTTCTTCATAAAATTTCAGCAAAGTTACTAATTCTTTGAAGAAAACGCTGCAGTCAAATTTATTGAAAATAAATTGAAAAATGGACACTAGTTATCAGATGGCAAAAGTTGCTCTATGCATAAGTACAGGAATTATCAGAAGAATGATGAGGCATAGAACAAACAACTACAAAGAAAAATCTGAGCATTAACATGAGCCTTAATTCTTAAAAGGCTTACAGCATTAAGTGAGTAAAAGCTCATAAATGTCATTAACATTCAGATTATCAGCTTCATGAACTTTTATTCTTATTCAACCAACATAAAAGTAGTGTCTGCCTGCCTGTTGTTTTCAGAAATCAGCTAGTTTCCTGGTGTCCTTTACAAAGAGCCAACTCCTGTGATTTTGAAGGAGATACATTAGGATGCATTAGGGAAAAGAAGAGGATGACGTGTGAAAAATGGTAAGGACAGGAAACAAAAAGGAGAAGCATGTGGTGAAAGAAAGTAACAGAAATGGAGCAAATAAATTAACAGAGAAGTACAAAGAAAAGATTATAACAAGAAGAAAGGATAGTTCTCCTACCACCACGCCTGCATTTTTCATATGCAATCCAGTCAAATTTTTCCTGAAGCAGTCTCAAACCTGAGGGAGGAGCAGGTGGGCCATGTGTGTGTTCTGTTTGTTTTAGCAATCACAGTGAAATTGCAACGTTTATTTGGTTTCAGGCTTGGACACCTCCGAGGTTATCTTCTCAAAATTTTTCATGAAAAAAGTGGCTGAAAATTTATTTTATGTAATATTGGATATTTTAATTTAAATTATTTACAGAATAAAAAGGACTAAAAACAGCTTAAATGCTTTGTATATAATGCAAGTTGGCAAATCCATGAAATAACAAAAAAGCCCTGTAATATTTGAGAGACAAGAAAGTAATTTACATTTGTCAAGTCTTAAATATGAGTGATAAATAGACTGCAATCCACAAGCAAAATCCTTTGCATTGTAAGAACTGAAAATGTATATTTCTAAGTTCCTGAAGAGTATGCCAGTACATGTGGTCTTTTACAAGTAGCCTTTTCATAAAATAAATTATACAGCTGACTTCCTGGACAAATGTATCAATGTTAAAAATGTATAAGGATGAAACAGAATCCCTTTCACTAATCTAAATGAAGCCTGAACTAAGAAGACTTGGATTTCAATGCATCTTTGTCAGTGATGTTTATTAAATATTGATACTGTATCAGCTCCAAAGACCTAGCCCAGAGTTTGAATACTCTTTAAAATAAAGTCTATTATGTACAGCACAACAGTCAGACTAGGCAGCCTACTCTTGTGATAAGACTGCAGAGAACTGTGGAGTATACAGCTAGAACTGTATTACACAACACAATCCAATTGCTTTCTTTTGTAGTGAAAAGAGGAAGAGCAAGCTTATTACCTTGCAAGAATAAATGTGGATGGTTTCTTTACTCATTTCAGCATACCTCATGCTGTACTCAGATGTCTAGAATCTTCTATGTGCACATCATAACAAATTTTGCATGCAGCTTTAAGTCTAACAGTAATCACTTGGACTGTGAACCTAGTATTATTGAACCTTTTTACTTGATTGGACTGAATGACATCTTAACACAGGCATACATTCTTACTTACCAGCACAATACGATATAAAAATCCATTATCTGAAGTTCAGGGATACACACCATCTTTTTAAAAGAGCTATCACTTTGAATACTAATGACTGTATAATAAAGAATGCAAGCTATTAACTTAAAGGCTAAGCTGAAAAGCAGAAAACTTGAACTTACTAGCTGAACATTATGGTGCATTTTGTACTCCTCCTCACTCTGGTGATGCTGCTGGATCTTTTCATTATGCTTTGCAATACAAATCTCCTGTAGAGACATCAAATATTATCTATAAAGTATGAATTTTAAATACTAATTTTCAATTCATAATGTAGTATTTCACAAACAGTGCTAAGAAATAGGAAAATAAAAATTAAGCCCATTTCAGACAACCTAATTAAACCAAGGTGATTTAACTTCCAAATAAAACCATAAAATGGAAACAAAGCAAGAGGAAAAAAACACAACAAACATAACTTTTAGCTGTCAAAAGAATATACAAGTAACAGCTGCTTGAAAAGTCTCTTCTATAAGTATGTAAGTGGCAAGAAATACTGATTTGTCAAGTACTTCATAAAAGCCTTGTGTAGCTCCATGCATTTGTATATATGGATAATAATTATGTATTATGTATGTTTATGCAAGTAGGTAGCTTCCATTTACAGGTGCGAGCTTATCTTTTGCATTTGTAATATGAAAGCACAAACATTAATAAAGTTGTTACAATTTTATGCAAACACAGTTTACTTGTTATACCAAGTTTGTGGCTGTAGTATCTGTTTTAGAAACAAGTATTTATTACATTGCCTGAGAATAAGAACAGATTAAAAGAAAAGGGGACATGTTACAGTAGATAACAAGAAGAAGCATGACACTCAAACTTAAGGTATATTATATAATAAGACCTGATTTAACCATCTGTTGCAAAGAATAAGCATGGGGCATACCCTTCGAGTACAGAAGTGATGGACAACTTCATAGGACAATTCTGAGGGACAGGACATCCCTTGTAGGCCATGAAATTGGAGCCAGTACTGGCACCAGACAGAACTAGAACAAGGTCAGATGTGTAGTTGGAAACAAGACTCATGGCTGTATAAGAGGGGCCACTACTAGGAAACAGTTTGGAGTGTGACTGTGACTGGAAGAACCTATGGGGCATCCCAGGATCCATCAGCTTGACTGAGTGGCTGGAGCCAGACAGGCACTTCACAGTCACACATTACTTGGAGCAGCTGATCAAATATCAGCCATCAAGCAAGATTCTGCAGTCATGGCAGAAAGACACAAAATCACAGAGGGAAGGGATAAAAATGCCCTGTTTTAGACACTGGGAAATGCAGAAATAAGCCTACTTTCTCCTAAATACTGACTACATGACCATGTTCACATTTGTAAGAAGGTAGTCAGGGTTCCTGCATAGGCAAGAAATACCATGTTGTCTTGAACATACATCTATCAATTTCGCTGCCATACACATGCAATGCTCTGACAACAGCACTAGTTTCTGAGGAAATACTGTTCCAACTTCAGAGGTATACATATAACTAAATGCTGATGGGTTTTATGCTTGCTTGTGTAGGTTTTTTTTTGTTTGTTTTTCCTCCCTGGTTTCAATTAATATCATCTCAAAGGATAATCCATTAAAGTTGTAACTACAGAATTACATTCTACCTAATTTTTGCATTTCAAAGACACAGTAATAGCTTAAGAATATTATTAGAGAATCTAACTTTTTGTAAAACTTGTACTGATTTTCCTGTACACTTTATTCTCTATGCATTCATTTTGATTAAAAGAATATTATGAAATAATTAAGATTGTATGTTCTGTTTATGTTTTTTGTTTTGTTGTTGGGTTTTTGATATGCTAGCAAGACTAAAGTATACAAACTACAAGAATATTTACTCTCATAAATTGGGATCAAACTTTTCTAAAATATTCTGTTTAGCATTAATATTTAAATATTTCTGAATAAGAGCAATAAAGAAATCTATTTTAAGCATTTAAAGAAAGATCATAAACTGGACAAAAACATGTTTGGTGCTGACTTCATACTAATAAAGAATGACCTACTTTAATTTAATTAGGTCTCCATTATTTGAAAATAATATTTTTTTTAAAAAAAGCAACTAGGAGGGGCTGAAAACATGTTACAGCACAGGACTAGAATTCTGAATCATCTTAATTACAGAAATGTTCTTAGAAAAGAAAGGTTGCAATTTCACAGGGCAAATGCAGGGTTCAATTTGTAGGCAAGATTAACTGACAGTAAAGTAAGGATGAAGAAAAAATACTCAGGTGGAAGAACTGAAGGAAGGGACCTGGATTCTTATGATCATAAAATGGCTCAGGCTTGAAGGGACCTTAAAGATCATCTAACACCAAATCCCCTGCCACAGGCAGGGATGCCACCCACTAGATCAGGTTGGCCAAGGCCTTGGGATGGTGCATCCACAGCTTCTCTTGGCAACCTGTTCCTAACTACCCTTACAGTGAAGAATTTCCTCATAACGTTTTGTCTAAATCTATCCTCTTTTAGTTTAAGACCATTCCCCCTTGTCCTCTCATTACCTACCAGAGTAAAGAGTCCTTTTCCATCTTTTTTATAAGACTCCTCTAAGTATTGAAAGGCTACAAATAGGTCTCCCTGGAGCCTTCTCTTCTCCAGGCTGAACAGCCTTTCCTCACAGCAGAGGTGCACTAGCCCTCTGATTGTCTTTGTGGCCCTCCTCTGGACCTGCTCTAACAGGTCCACATCCTTCTTCTTGTGCTAGGGTCCCCAGACCTAGATGCAGCCTTGCAGGTGGAGAACAATCACCTCCCTGCACCTGCTGGTCACTCCTCTTTTGAAGCAGCCCGGGATGCAGATGCCCTTCTGGGCTGCAAGCATGTAGTGCTGGATTGTGTCGAGCCTTTCATCAACCAGAACCAAGAAGTCCTTCAGTGGATGACAAGATTAACATAAATCAATAACCTCATACTATGGCAAAAAAAAAAAATAAAACATCAAAACATGGGTATATGAACAGGAGTATAGACTGCCACACATGTGAAGTAACACTTCCATCTCAGGACTGGTAAAACTTTATTAAGATCATGATGCCCAGTCAGAGGGCCACACTTCACAAAACATGTTCATTAACTGTACGAACTTCAGAAAGCACACAGCAGAACTGTTTATTTCTCTTTCAATCATCTGACTGGTTTCTGTAATATCAACTTGTGCTTCTATCGTAAAGACAGAAAAGGACAGCTAATGAACCATTTCAACTTTTATCACTGGATAAGCTACTATATTTAAGACTGGCAACATGAAATATCAAAGAATCATAGAATCATTCAGGTTAGAAAAGACCTCCAAGATCATACAGTCCAACCTTTAACCTCATACTGAAAAGTCCACCACCAAACCATGCTACTAAGTTCTATATCTACACATTCCTTGAAGACCTCCAGGGATGGTGACTCAATCAGTTCCCTGGGCAGCCTGTTCCAATGCTGCACAACAGTAAAGAAATTTCTCCTAATATCCCACCTAGACCTCCCCTGGCATTACTGGAGGCCATTTCCCCTCAGCATATCAGTTGGTGCTTGGGAGAAGCATATAACATATATAAAAATAATATATTACCATATATATATATTGCTCTTTTCTAATATAAGAAAAGAGGTTTGTACTAGTTTTGTTTTAGTTCCACTAAACCAAGAGGTCTGTATTAGTATTATTTTAATTAGTTCCACTAAACCTTGCATTCAAATTGAAAAGCATCCCACTTAAAAAGTTATCTTCTCCTTTAGTAAACTCAGTGTGTGCAGGAAGCATATTGTAAGCTTTCTAAGTAGTTATACCCTTAAAATATAATTGTAATAATAGTATTAAAGTATACAACATAACCCAATGTTAACTGTTGCTGTAAGTACATACACTGCTTTGGCGTGGGCCATGCTTTAACCTGTGTGCTTGCAAAGTAGTAAAGGTCTCCTATTAAATGGACACAACAGAAGAAGCTTCTTAGATCAGAGAATGCATTATAAGCACACCCCAAACTGTTCCACCAAACAGTTGCTCCTCTCCACTGCTCATGATGAGGAACACTTTTACAGGATGTCAAATAATTCAATTTCTTCTTAATTCCTTTTTTTTTTCTAAGATATTTTTACAAACACCTTCTAGATTATCTTTATTGCCATGACTATGCTATAAATCTAGATCCATAATAAAACAGATGTTTTTCGTACTACAAACTAATTAATACTACTGTGCAGCCAGCAGGGGGTAGACTGGGATAACAATAGAGACATCCTGCACAAAAAAAAAAAAAGAAAAATCCATAACAAGCTTTAAAGAAATAAGAAAAATAATAATAGCAACAAAAAATCTTCTTTTGCTCGTAACTGTCATCAACACAAAGTAACACCTGGAAACGACTGCTTAATAGATGTAAAATTTGTAAAAACAACAAAAAAACCTGAAGAATTTATACTCGTACTAGTAAAATAATAGTATAGTGAAAGAATATCAACCTCAGCAAGCCATACATTTAAAAAATGCTGGCCCAGTAACTCAGAAATAACACTGTGTGAGGTCTCTAACAAATCTTTAGAAAAAAATTCTAAATAAAGGTTATTTAAAATTATCTGATATTATTAACAAAAATATCAACTGCAAAAACAAGCAAAGAATTTCCGGAAAACAAAGTGACTATAGTCACAGAAGTTTGTATTACACAGAAGTCAATCTACACATCACAGGTTTGTAAAGTATAATGAATTTGCATCAGGCACTGTAAGTAGAATTCATTAAAATATTTTGCAATATAACTAGAATGGCAACGCAACATATGATGATTGCTTGTTTCAATCAAAGACACAAGAGTCTTGATTTTTTAGGTAATTACTTGTAAGCTGAAAAGGGTTCCCAGTAATGTTCAGCAGTTGTAAGAGCCGCCACAATAACTACCTCTAACATAAATATTGTTGGCTAATGTGCTGTGCTCTTTTTATACAAATGCTGCAGAATGCAACCAAACTACTGAGTTTGATGATTCTTTTTCCCTGATGAGCAATACTACCATACATATCCCTACATCATGTTTTAGGGCACAAGTAGGCATGCTGCAGTGCTGTAGCCTGAAACAACCAATTTCTTCTCCATAAACAAGGCATTTTATCACAGCATAACAATGAAACAAATAAACCAGTTGACAGTGCCCAGTTAATTACATTGGTATGACACGCTAAAAAATCTCTACTCAAGTCGCAGGGTTACTTCTCAACTTGGTAATTCCTTAAGGTAAGTAAGGAACAACAACTAGCCTCTGGCTTTTAAGCAGGTCTGTGTACTCCATAAGGTGCCTGCAGTGCCTCTTCATATTCAGAAGAAAATAGCATAATTATTACAATGTAGCCTACATTAATTAACATAACATGACAAAAGTCCTTTACTACTTAAAGGACTAAGAAGTACTGTTTTGTGATACTTTTTATAAAAACACATAAAATAAACACAATGGCTTTGAGCAAACTACTTTCCGTATCTGGCTAAAAAGAGAAATTGCTTTTATAATTATTTACAGTCTTCCCATATTCTACTAATCATATAAAAACACAAAATATAAAGATCCTTATTTAGAATGGGGTCCCAACTGAGACTTTTACATAGCCTTATAGTATGTAGTATGGGGTGGAAATACTCTTTTTAATAAGTATTACACTCCTCTATCAAAATTTAGATCTATTCTACTCACTAAGCTATCTTATTAATAATGCATATTGATGTAAGTGCAAACTGCTTGTGAACAAAAACCAAGTCATTCTGGAAAAAGGGATTAATAAACTTACCTACATTTCATATACAATTTGAAAATCTTTACTGTATTAAAACCATTTTCTGCACATCTCAACCATGAAATGCATAAAAAAGGAAACTGACCCTAATTTTAGTACATAATTATACATCTAGTTTTATAAATTAAGAATTCATTGCATATATGGTTGCTGAAAACAGAGAATCAATTACGTAACACTTAGGTTTCAAAGGACAGAA